>NC_079371.1:16762500-17101500 GCF_021018895.1 Seriola aureovittata
TGATTTGTTTACCTGGGAGCTTCATTAGGGATAGAGAGACAGGGGAGGCCGCGCTGGTAGCTCCCCTATCCTCCCTGCTTGAGTATAGAGTTTCCTCTGTACGGAAGAGGCTGCATTGATTAGCCATATGCCTGGGAGGCTGGGGGGGATGTAGCCTCACCCTGTGCCATCACGATTGACTCTGGGGGACTGAGAGCTGGGGAAGTTGAATGTGCAGAGATACACTGTATACAGGATAGGGCCTACTTTCCCCTAGTGCATCTTTGCATTAAGATCTTATCTGCATTGGTTACCAATAACACAGTGATAATCTGGACATTAATATGGGAAGCCTTGGCGAGGGTTTTCCAGGAAAGAAGGAAACTGTATGTCAATCAACAGAATGCACACAAACAGACCAACGCATGGCTTCATACTCAAGCACACACATGCTGTACTGATGACTGCCAAGGATCTAAGGATTGACTTGTTTGTCTAATTTCTATAGCACGTTTTGAAGTTTATTCACATCTTGACTTTAAATCTGCTCTTCTACTGTTTTTCTCCCCTGTTGTCACTTTTTCTGCACAGACACTGCTTCACTGGCCACGTGTTTGATGGGTGTTCTGTCCGGTGGAGCTAGTCTGTGGTGCGATCTTCACAGAGTCTCTCTGTTAGTCTCTGTTGAAGAGCGCTCGCTGATTATGGTTTTGATTACATTTTATCAGCTTCTCTGTCAGCGCTGCTCCCTGTACGGAGCCAGCTTTGTAAGAATGATGAATGGCTCTTTTAATTGTTTCTAATTGATAACTGCTCTGAAAGACTTTGTTATGAAACACCGCCAATTTAGTAACACCGATACACTGTAGTGCCTTATTAATTCTCTCCCGTCTGGCTCGAGCACTGTGCAATTGAAAAGAACTCCGTCTGTGCGTTTGTGGGCCGACTAGGCAGCAATATTTCTTGGTGTAAGAGCATGCCAGTTTTTAAATGCCAAAACCCTTTTATTTTTATTCACCTCCCCGTGTCCAAGCCTTTAGTGTATTCAAGTACTCCATGCCTTAATTGTTTAAATCTTAACAATATAATCTCTGCTGATTTACTACTCTGTTTAGGTAGCTGGGATAGAGATGTTGTATAACTATGTTACTGGCTGGTTTATGTGTTTATCATTATCATTTATGATGAGGTGATATTGGATGATAAATCCTCATCCTGCTACCCCGTGGCAGGCATGCTCTGCTCTACTGGTGAGCTGCTTGGAGAGAACATTTGCATACATATTGTCTCACACCTTTAGATAGACTTTCTCTTTCTCACCCACGCTTACTCCATATCTACTTTTTCCAAGGTACATTTAATGAATAAAAGAGGAAATGAAGGAAGCGGGAGGGGAGGGGAATGTAAAGAGTGAAGCATGCTTGAAGGAGGTGGTTGTCAGTCAGCAGGCCTACAGAGTGAGACACCTGTAACCTCTTTGGACCTTTTGTTCTTTATGGAGGCCATTCACACAGGTGAGCCGTTAATTTAATGTGTCTGTTTCCACCTGCTTTGCCTGGGGGGTAACCTATTTCCTGTTCCACCTGTGGCTGTCGTATCAACTCATCCAGGTGTTAACATGACATTTCCATCTAGATCTTTAGAAAATGAAACTAACAATAAATGAAAGAAAAAAAAAACAGAGAAAGAAAAAGAGTTGAAGAGATAAACTCCAAGAGAAGGAGTGACTGTGCCTAGAATAAGGGGCCGACTGCATCAGACACGACTGTTGACACACCTTGTTTGACACTTCTGTTTCACTGCAGGTTGGCAGTTGGCAGAAGCATTAACACCAAGGAACTGCCATTTACACTTTGCCCAAGTATATTTTAGCATTACATGAGTCCTGTTTATAGAGTGTTAATAGTCTGTTTGGATTTCATTTGCCTGTTTTAGAAAATTTTTTACAAACCAGCTGACTTCGCAAGCTGCCAAATGGTGCTAATTAATGAAATAAAAACACTGCACCTTCAATGTAGAAGTGCAAATTCAAAGGTTTCATTTAAAATGTTTCAATAGATACAGTTTTACACAAATGTTTGGCCACCCCTCTGCAAATTCTATATTTTGTTTATTTTTGATGTGAAAAGAAGCAAATACAACCGCTACAGCAGACACACATCAAAAATTAACTTTGTTTCAAATGTTAACTTGTAACTTTTCTTTTCATTAACTTGAAAATTAAATAATTATTGTGGCACGTACAAAAGTTTTGGCACACTTCTGGGTCAGCACTTAGTAACCCCCATTTGACAGATATGACATCTTACCAAAAGATTGTGTAGCAGGAGAAGAGTCTTTCTATTCTGGATTTAGAGATTTTCACCCACTCTTCCATCCTGCACTCATTTTGCAGATGACTTCAAGTTCCAAGACAGGCTGTCTCACCTGTACAGCACGTTAAAGATCTACCCACAGATTCTCAGAGGACTGTGAGGGTCGTTCCAAAAACTTCAGCATATGTTTGTTGTAGTAGTTGATGGTGGATTTTTTTGATCTGCTTTAGATCATTGTCCTGTTGTAGAAGTCAGGCTCTTTCATTCTTTCACATCTGCAGCACATTTGCATCCAGAATCCGCTGATATTTGGTTGAATCTATTCTTTCTTCTATCTGTCACTGGCCGCCACACAACCCCAAAGAATATTTTCACCCGCACCTTGCCAACTGCTTAACATTGGCAAGGTGTTGTTTTCATCAAATGCTGCTCCTTTTTCTCCAAACACACATTTGGTGAAAAAAAAAAAAGCTTTTTTCAAACTCAATTTTAACTTCATCTGTCCACAGCACTATTTTCCAGAACATCTGGCTTATCCAGATGTTACTTTGCATAGTTCAGACGTTGACTTTTGTGATGAGGTCACAGGTAAGGTTTCCATCTAATGACTCCTCCATATAGACCCTGTTTGTGCCTCAACGCTGCACAGTGGAACAGTGCACCACCTCTCCTGTGTCTGCTAAACCTTCCTGCAGCTCCTCTTCAGTCATATGGGGGTTTTTCTTTGCCTTTCTGCCCAGGAGACATGAAGCTTTGTCTGAAAGTTTTCTTGGTCTTTCAGATCTTGTCTTGACTTCTACAGTTCCTCTTAACTACCATATCTTAATGACATTCCAGACAGTGGAAATTTATACTGGAAAATTCTACATAGATTTTTTTTTTTTTTCATGAAATCAAAAGTAACAGTGCATTAACATTTGAAAAGAAAGAGAAAACAAAATTTTACCTTTTTAAGAAAATTTGTAAAAAATTATTGGAAGGGAGTTTCATCAGAACATCTGGCCTTTAGATACTGGCTATATCTTTAAAAAGCCAAACTTATAATACTGACAAATAATTCACTCACTTGTCAAACGTTTTCTCTCAAAATTTAAAGCATGTTGCAACCCAATTCCCAATTCCAGCTTCTCATTATCATTGCTCCATTTTCTCACCTCTTTCCTTTTTTTTTATTCTGCATCTTGTCTCCATCATGTTTCTCCCTCTTCTTTTATCTCTCTCTTCTCCTGCTCCCCTTCCCCCTCTCCTCCTACTTCACCTCCTCCACTCCCTCCATCCCCACAGTGCTCAGGTTGACAGATGTTTGGCTGGCTGGCCTGTCATAATAACTGTGGAGCTGGATGTCTCAGGTGGCTGGCACTGGCTGCTCTTTGAGTACTTCACAGCCAGGACAGGACAGGACAGGACATTGCCTGGGGCTATGGGTGAAGGAAGGAGAAATGAGGATAAGAGCAGGGATGACAGGAGAAAAACTAAGACCGGAAACAAAAGTTTTAATATTGGCTGATTTCATAATGCCTTTTACCCCAATTTCTCAATACATACAATATATTTCAATAAAGGACTAGTGAAAATAAAGTCACCTCACAGACAATCAGTAACACATTGCAGCCCGATGAGCCAGTTAGAGCGATGACAATGCTAGAGGGCAGAGGAACGACAGAAGAAAGATAGCAGCAGAAACAGAACATAAAAACAACCCTGCTGCTAAATTAAGTTTGCTTTGCCAGTTACTAATTGGAGGCAATGTAATTGATTTCTGGATTACTTTACATGCAAAGCACAGCAGAGGACAGGTGTCCACCCCTGAATTCCACATTTTGGCAAGGAAAATGCATCATTCAGGCTGAAGTTATAATCAATAGTTTCCTTATATAAAGCTACATATATCTTATATAAAGATTGTTCTATACCACAGTCTTTCGAGTCGCTCAAACATAAACCATAAACCATAAAAATGTCCGTCCTGCTGTAGTTACTGGAGCAAATATTGTAGAAGAAGAAAAAGAAGAAATATGCTGACAGTGAATGTTTTGCCGGTACGTTTGATATGAACATTTCCTCTTTATGCTGTTTTAAACATAATCCAGGCAGAATTATATTTCTTCCAAATCATATTTGCTAATGCATATGAGTTGTGTGTGAACATCATTTTTAGGAGACAGGGTTGATATATTAGAGGACAGGCTGAGGTGACAGAAATAGAGAGGGGACAGGCAGAGAGGGGTTGCAGGGTTGGGGAGAGAGGTGGCAAGGGGGCCACAAACCCTTCAAGCCAGCAGGAGGCTGTCGTTGCTGAGATTTATAAGTGCTCTGTAAGCTGGACCTTGCAGCTCGCTGTCAGCCTCTCTCTCTTTATCTTCCTCCTGATGCATACGTCGTTTCCCTGTAAGATTGATCTATAGCTGCTCAAGTTTTCTTAAAGTAGACGTACGGGCAGTGGCGTGTGATAAGACAGTAATAAGAGATGTAGATGAATTTGTCTTGTCTGCGAATGCTGTCGTCTACATACTGGTGCGGTTATGTGTTTACGTTTGCTGCCCTGTCATGGCTGGAGATGTTTTCCCAGTTTTTGATTTCATAAGAGACCTTTATAAATGTCTGGCTTTCTGAGTCTGATATAGACAGACAGAGGGAGGGACAGGCAGACAGGCACTCAGACAGGTCAGTTCCAGACTGGATGAGACCTGCAGTAAGCCCTATATCAGCCTGGCTTTGCTGTCTTATTGGACACTAAGGCTCTCCAGTTTACATCGAACTCTGTAGATCCAACCACAGAGCGGAGAGAGAAAGAGAGAGAGAGAGAGTTTGGGGACATGATTGATCTTTGCCAACAATATTGCCTCTGTGGATGGCAATGATTGGATTACCGTGTTTTGCGATGTGTTTGCAGTGTTTACATGGGCTGTTCGTCTTGCTGAAATTATTGATGTTACAAGAGGCATTCACTAGGCTCCTTGCAGCTTGTGGGAAATATTGTCTCTTAATTTAGGCTCATTTGTGACGACATGTGCAATCATGAGTGTGAATTCTGTCAGTTTCAAACCTCAGTAGAGCTTATTTCATTTGATGGCTTTGCATTATGAATCTGTAGGTAACTCTGAATACATTATAGACTTTATGAAGAAGTGGCTCAGCTCATCTAATGAAACCGTGGTATGCAGGAGGACACCGGGGGAATCGGTGTGCACCACAGCACCTCCCCAGCAGCCAGCAGCCCTGTGTGTCTCTGACAGACAGACAGTTATGTAAGAGGGGAGAGCTAAAGGTTGCCTTGTCTCCTGAACCACCAGAAATCCGCCCAGACACGCCAAGCAGCGGTGAGGACAGGTGGCCCTCTCGCCTGCTGATTATAAAGGCTGCTTCATGCAATATTAAAAATGGTCCTCTACTCCTCTTCAGGGAGCACAGATATGTAGATATACAGTAATGCATCAGCCTAAATATTATGGATCTGTGGACAAACTCACAGCCAAGGCTCAACCACTCAAAACATCTCGTCAGCATTATAGAAATCACTGTTAAATATAAACAGCCCTAACCTAAAGCGGTTATTAATAAATGGGCAAAGTTCAGTGCTTGATGTATGAATAATTATTATGGTCTTCAGGGAGCTGTCCATGTAAAATTAGATTGCTGCCAACCTAAATAATTAACGGCAGTATGATTATGGGAAGCGTAGTTCACTGTGTTCCACACTCTGTAGCCTTTACAGCCGTCATATGGCAGTTTAGGAATAATGAGCATTCAGTATGGGGACATTGTGTGGGACAGCGTGGCGTGTTGCTACCAGCCCAGATGCTAGCAGCAGCGTTAACAATCCGCTGTCTGAGTCACTCATCACCTTGACAACCCATAAAGCTGTCACCGGGGAGACAAAATGTCCATGCCCTGAGCTATGTGACCAAGACGTGTCAGTAAGTAAATTAGTTCACGTGTGTGTGGTTAACTGTGCCTCCCTGTGCACAGACAGCCTTGAACTCAGGTAAAGCACTAATGAGTCTCCCCTCCTACCTGCTGCCACTCATACGTAAGTCGCTGTGTTAGAAAAGTAACCAAAATACACAATAACACTAAAGATTTAAATCACTCCAGAGGGAAGTTTCAGAACTGAAACTTTTTGTCTAAAATCAATAATGACAATATCTAATGATATCTACTATTACTCTACTAAAACCTGGACTTATACCAAATAAATACATGGCAGTGCATTTAGGTCACATGATGGTGTGTAATTTAGCAGCCCTAAAAATCCACACAAGTTAACAACGGCTTTATATTTCAAGACTCAACTATATTTACTTCAAATCCATGCAAGACTTAACCATAAACAGTGTGGGTAAAGGCTGGGGAATTCTTGCACACACCCTAAGTGAAAAGCCAGCCATTACAGAAAGTGACGACACGCAGTAATCACTGACACATGGGAATAATGGCGCACACTTTTATACAGTCTCTCCCAGAAGGAATTCATGGTGCTGCACTTGTTTGTACACACAAAGTGAAATGTTTATGTAAAAATAAGAAAAGACAGCGAGAGAAACCCCTGCCTCCCTTTTCACCTTCTGCACAGCTGGCCAATCGTAGTGATGAGTAGATGTGATTGTTGGATTGTCTCAGAAAGTTACAGAAATTGTTGGCTGTAGTGTGGGGAATGGGGGTTTCAGACAGTTCTACTATTCAACAAAAACTTCTGTTGGAGTGTACTGGCACCTTAAACCGAATCAGTCAAGACCATAATCAGTAACCATCCTCTAACTGCCTTTGACGACTTTAATAAAGGTTGTTAATCGTCTGCGTCTGCTGTTTAGTTTCTTTTCAAAGTTGATTGGGCGTTGCTGTAAAAGCGCATACATTGTCAGCCAACCAGCGCTGTTAAATAAATGTATTGTCACCATGTGGATGTGTGTCTGATGGAGACAGTGTGTGTGTTTACAATATAATAATGTGTAATTTACTATATTGTAATTACTCTAAATACTGTATTTACTGAGTCTGTTTTGCTGCATAAATCGCTGTTGAACTTTGCAGTTATTATGTGATGTTGAATGAACCATACATAACATGCAATTTGATCCACACACACTCATGGCCAGAGTGGCCATCATAAAGCCACGGCCAGTCACTATACAGTAGAGCCCCTGAATGCGGAGCAGAGCGAAGCATCACACCTGACTGTCAAACGTCACCTTAAACCAAAGACCGCTGCTCTGTAGTAAGATGTGGCTTGACCTGAATTATCATTACCGTTCTCTCTCTCTCTTGTTGTGGCTTGTAGTCTCCCCTTACACTCACGACCCCCCTCTCCCCCTACCTCATATTCAGCGGGCAACCAGACATTCTTGACATTTTGCAAAGGTTGAAAGACAAAGAACCTTTGTCTCCTAATAAGGCCGGGCTCTATACCCCACCTGAATGAGAATAGTGGGGGTGTGAGATAGGCATGTGTGAGGAGGTCTGCATGTAGGGTGGGGTGTTTGTGTGTGGTGATGGAAGTGGAGACGAGAGGTGTGTGTGTGTGTGTGTGTATAAAGGGATACAGATGGGAGTGTAAAAATGTAAATGAGGATTGAGAATGTGTGGGTGGGACCAGGAAAGAAAAGGAAAGCTGCAGGTAGGAAGAGACATGAAGGGGTGCGTGTGTGTGTGTGTGTGTCTATGCGTGCGTGCGTGCGTGCGCGCGCGCAGGTAAGATCTGAGGGAGGATTAGGTTTGGGACTGTAAATGATCCTCCTTGGAGAGAGAAAAAGTGAACATTGTTATGATCAATCCCCTGTCAGTAGGTTGAGAGTGATAACAGTTTGGTCACAGAGGCTAGTGTAAGCCATTGCTGTGAGAGACACGGCAGCGCACATTGGTGCTTCGCCCTGCAGTCACACACACAGACTCGGATCCTCTACAAGAGAGCGATATTCTCCATCACTGCAGGAGCTTGAAGCGGAACTCACAACACCCAAGGTCCTTCTGGTCTCTTCTCATCTCTCTCTCTCATCCATCACACCCCTCAGCTCTCCCTCTCACCTCCCTCACCGCCTACCTCAATCTCTCTTGCACCTTATTCCTCCACAGTATTCTCCAAAAAAACTTTCTCCAAAACAGCTGAAGCGAGGGAAAAATAGTCTTTAAGCAAGTGTAAGCAAGGACAGAGGTGCGATGAAATGGAGTGGTTTAAATAGTTGGAGCTCACCACCTGGTCAAGCACCTTCCAACCTTTGGTTTAGTCAGTTCTCGTTTTCCACTCTGCTTGTGTCACTTTGAGTTATCACTACCTTATTCCCTCCACTTACCATACAGCTGTGGCCCCGTGTTATGCAGCGTCCCCGCATTGTCTCATCCGCAGTTTTCAAGGCAGTGCAATTTTTGCGAAGGCGCAGTTAAAAGTGAGAGCACAACACAGATTTTCTGTGTTTTGTCTCAGCATTACATAAGCAAAAGGTAAAAATATCTGGACCTGTCTTTAAAAGCAGATGGTGTGGTTATGACATCAGGCTCGTTAAAGGCAGCTATAACTAGGAAGAGCCAAGGGTTGTTGTGAAGTACACCTTATAACCAGCTTCCTCTACTAACAAGAAGAAATGAGTATGTGTGTGTGTGTGTGTGTGTGTGTGTGTGTGTGTGTGTGTGTGTGTGTGTGTGTCAGAGACAAGCTATGAAACCTAACAAAAGTATGTGCTGCAAAAATCTTTAAATTCTCCTCTGATAGTCTCTTGTCTTTCTCTATATTAGTCTCTGTCTTTGCCCCCCGCCTCCTGTTTCTCTCTCTTTCTGTGTGGGTATTCTGTCACTCACTGGAATGTGGGCAGATATGGGATCATATTCAGACTTCCAGATTCATTCTGCTAGCGACTCAGGAGCCAATATTAGCCATGCGGTCGTTGTTTTACCCATGAGCCCGTTGCCTTGGAAACGTTGCATAAGAGGGAGTGGGAAAGCGGGATGCCCCTTGCTGATTGGGAGACAAGGTGGCAGATCTCTCTTTCTCTCTGCTTTTCTTCCCTGTATCTTCCTCCTGCATCTTGTTCTTTTGCCTCCACTCAACACTTGCTCTAACTGTATGTGTCAAAACACTGGAGCTCCAACTGTCCCCTCATGCCACGTGTTGAGTCAACTCAGCGCCCAGCACCTCCAAACAGAGCTTTGCAGTCACAAACAGCGTATCTATTACATTTAGCCGGCCCTGCACCAAAGCTTCAACTAAATTAAAGCTCCTGTTGGAACAGTGATTTATAGCCCAGTTGGAAATGTTTGTCCACACAAACACACACTTCTACACACACCGCTCCATGAACTGTGTTGTGTATCATCCTTGGCTGTGGGAGGCCTTGGCTGGAGTCGGGCAGTATAGTGCTTTGTTGAATCCGCTGAGACCACATGTTCAAGACTGCATGACTTGGCCTTCCATTGCTTCCATACAAGCAAGGTCATGCTGTGTCTACATACCAGGAGGATGAGAGAGAGGGGGAGAAAGAGGGATGAAGAGGGAAGGATGGCCTTGGCTCTGGAGACGGGACAATTTATCTTCTGTTTCCTCACCGACTGCAACTCCTTGCCTGGTTTAAAAAAGTGAAAAAGAAACAGGATCAGACACTTAACATGGTCAGTTAGGAGCCAGGACTACAGTTCATCCAAAAAAAACTACATGACACACACTCTGACATACCTGTATAGGCAAAACCAGAGAAGTTATTAGTAATCCAAAAAAATCAGGGCTGCTGTTGTAGGTTACACACTTTTCCAATGGAATAACCTCAAATTAAGTTTCTTGTGTAATTTGCATTTTTTTCCAGCATGTAGCGAGCCAAGAAAAGAGCAGGATGGGCAGCCCCTGTGTGAGGGAGCTGTCTTAATCCATGTGTTTAGCAAGCACCATCTGCTGCTTTTATTCAGATGGGAGCAGAAATATTTTGTTGATTAGGAGAGGATCTGTGAAGGATAGCCGCACCGTTACCACCGGTTACAAAGGACACACATGCTCGATTCTGTCAACTGGTGTCTTGGAAAACAAACAGAAGACAGATACACCAACATCAACATGCAAGTGCCCAAAAAAAGTGCACATGTGCATATGCGAATGTGTACGACAGTAGTGTTCAAAAGTCAAACACTGACGGATTAACAAGGAACTGCTGCACAATGAGAAAACGGTAAAGAAACAGCACAAGACACAACAGTATCATGTATATTTGGTAAATGTCAGAACATATTTAAAGCAGCTATGATGACAATGTGTAATGTGAGAGGCGTCGCTCCTACTGTAGTGATGAATTTACAGAGAGTTATCACCTGACTCTGCTGCTCCCCTCAGCTTCGTGGAGCTTTACAGAGAGTTTCAGCTCATTGTTTCGCTGTCTGGCCCACAACTTTACTGTTTTGCTTTTAGTTGGATGCTGTTTAATGAGATTGGTACACCAGTATCTCAATCAATTATTTATTCCAAATAAAAAAGAAGGGAGTGGATTTTTTTTCTTCCCTTCATCCCTGCAATGTTGATATTTGTATGCGTATTAGTATATGTGCCAGTTTTAATGCCTCAAATCTCCTTGTCTAATTTTTATTCCAAAACGTGTGTGTTTTTCCAACTCTAGGTGCTGATCTCGGCGGTCTGATGGACCTGGAGTCTCTGTACCGCGGTGTGGAGCAGAGTATCAACCACACTCGAGCGGGGCGAACGCGCCGACAGAGCCTGGACAGGGCCTACAACATCGAGGTGCTGCTGGGCGTCGACGACTCCGTGGTCCAGTTTCATGGGAAGGAGCACGTCCAAAAGTACCTGCTCACACTCATGAACATTGTAAGTGAGGCTGTGGCCGATCTGAGGTATCACATCAACGTGTGAATCCGCGTTAATTTACACACCTCATGAAGAGTTACCCAAATGCCCAAAAGTGACATTTGTTGTTTTGCTTTCAAAAAATGAAATTATTAAAACTGTTCCATTTGAGTTGAATGGGGAGTAAGTCACAGAGAGGTCAAACAGAAGGGGTAAAAGACACACACTCGACATGCACTCGCACATGCACTCACATACACACACACACACACCATCTGAATGAGGATTCAATTCCCTTCCTACATGTTCTCATCCAGCAATCAGCCGCAGGTAATCCTTTCTTCTCTATCTGAATATGATGAGATTTCATTTGTGTGAGTGTGTGTGTGTGTGTGTTAGATGAGCCCTGTGCTCTGAAGGGGCTCCTACATATCGTTTCATCAGGCTTTGTGTCATGTCATCATTCATTGTGAGTGTTTGTGTGTGTGTGTGTGTGTGTGTGTGTGTGTGTGTGTGTGTGTGTGTGTGTGTGTGTGTGTGTGTGTGTGTGTGTGTGCGCGTGTGCGTGTGTGTGTGTGAGAGAGATATGCAGAAACAGCAGGCAGTATGCTCCAGGCCACAACAACACTTTGCCAAGCACTCACACTCCCAGGTGTTTTTACGTTTGTGTGTATGTGTGTGTACATGTGTGTGTTGGTGTGACACTGAACACATTGCAGACTTTAATCTTTGCAAATTAAACCTGCGGTGAGAGTGCTGTTTGAACGCATTCGTACGCGTGCATGCCCTTGTGTGTTTATGTGTGTGTGTGTGTGTGTGTGCGCACATCTGTTTGTCTGCATTCTCCTGTTTGCTTTTGCTCGGATTGCGTACTCCTAATGCGCAAGGAACCAATCTCCGACTGTTAAGCAGGTGCAAGCACAGAGCAACAAATCCTACCGCACCTCTTTGTCTCAGCTCAGCGCTTGAGAAAGAACAAGAGACGCTGTGCTCTCTGCCTCCCCTTTTAGATATTTGTTAGACAATATAGGAGAAGGGAATTCGCAGCCCTGTCGCAGCCCCCCTCTAATCTGTGGGGAAGAAATGGAGAGACAGAGGGAGAAGGAGTATTTTAAACAGCGCATTCGGAATAAATTACTGACAGCCAGATAAACAGAAATAAATAAATAAGGGCTGCCTCCCACGCGTGGCATCTGGGCGACTTTCTTCTTGAAAGTTTGCTTTGCTGACTTCAGGATGGGTGTGCTCTCTCTGTCTCTCTCTCTCTCCCTCTCTCTTTGTCTCTGTTTTATTTCTTTTCCTCTCTGTCTTTCTCTCACCCTCCCTGTCGCTCGGCAGAACTGACTCGCTCTGCACTGAGCTCTTTTTGCGTTGTTAGTCCTCCCTGACTGGGGTAGTTTATGGCAACAAATCCTCAACGATGGTGAAAAAAAACAAACTTTCTAAGTATAATGTGAGTGATAAATTTGGGATAAGGACAGTGATTTTAGATGATATATTTGCCACAGGTGCCCTCTAAAGGCATTCATACGTAAGACAGGTCTTTGAGTTATTGTAATAGTGTGTCTGCTCAACTACACAGAGAGAAATAGAAATACTTTTCTTCCCTGTATTGCCCGTTCCTTGAAACAATTAAGTCATTCATTTAAGGGTTTAACTTTTATTAGGAAGTAGCGTTTTTACTAATTTAACTTTAGTGGTGTAATAAAGTTTATATGGTCATGTCTATATGGTTTTTACAATTATTGTTTAACACAAACCTGAGAAAATAAGGGCACTGTTTCAACACTGTAAAACCATCAACTTTATTTCATGATGTCTCGTCTCTGCTCCTCTGCCACTCTCGTATTTTTCCACTTTCCACTTGTTCTTCTTTGTCAATTCCTCTGCCCAATTTCTCTCCTTACTTCCAGGCTGAATTGACTGTATCTGATCTCTGCCTTTCTGTGTGTAGTTACACTTTCACAAGTGTGTAAAGTGATCCTCAGTCTTTTGTTAGAGCAACTGTTATACTGTTGTACAGGCAAATTCAAAGGATAATTCAAGCGTTTGTGTTTCAGTGCAAGGGGTATTTTTATGAAAAATTAAAATATATGCATTGTTTCTCATTGGGGTCAAGGTGGACTATGCAGTCTGTCTGTCTGTCTGTCTGTCTGTGTGTGTGTGCTTGTGTTGTAGAGTAGTGGGCAGTATTGCTGTCTACAGGACATCAAAGAGCTCCTACAGAAAACCACTAAATCCTGTCTGCAAAGTTCAACAGGAGTGTCAAAGGGTGTGTGTGTGTGTGTGTGTGTGTGTGTGTGCGTGTGCGCGTTAAATGTGTGAATTGGTAATTCTGCTTCCCACTCCTTTCCCATGTGTTTACCTTCCTTCCTCATGTTCAGTTGCATCAAAGGACTAAGAATAAGTCTGACCATGTGACACTTCACAAACTATCAATGGATGAAAATGTTCACGCAAAAATACACAAGTAAACATGTGCATTGTAAAACAAAAAGAACTGCCTCCACAAAGAAGAGCAGCAAAGGAAATCAGACACGTGAATGTGAAAGGCTCACTAATGATTAAATGAAACTGGTACAGGTGAAATTAACAACAATTAATGGACCAGACTGCATCAAAAAAAAAAAGAAAGAAAGCCAGAGCCTATTGTCTTATGTCTCTCTCTCTTTCACGCTCTCTCTTTGTCATTCAACAAAAAATCATAAAAAGAGGATTTCATTTGAGATGATTTCTATGACTGAAGAGATATTTAAGTGATCTGGGGAGACGGATGGATTAACGGCAACTGAAGGCTTCTTCACCTTTTTGGTGAAAAAAAAGTTAAAAACAACTTGTACTGCTGAAGAGGAGCTTCATAATTGTGATAGGACATGCTAACGACTAAAACTGGGAACTCTTCTTTTCTAGAGTTGTATGAAACCCAGGTCATATCCACCTTGTTTAAACAAGGGTATGGGCACTCCTGACCCTTCAATCAGAAATCAACTTAAAATCACGTCATCGTGGGTTAAGTCTTGACTTTTTGCAAAACTTGTCAGTTTGACAGAGGAGACTGCTGTTTTTGTTTTTTTTTCCCTGACAACAGACAGTGTCATTAGTATTGGTTTCTTTTAACCATGACCACGATTTTTCCCTTAAATTACCTAAACTTTTTCCACCGTGGTGCCAGATTAGAAAACACCCATTTTATTATTTTAGTCTTACAAAGTACAGTTTATATGATATTATATTGAATTAATTACAAAGTACCAGTGTAGTCTGTGTGTTGTGATCTTAATGTGTGTGGCTCTATATGCTGCAAGTTTTGTTGCAGAGAGTGCCTCTACATTCATTTGCGCATGATAAAATATTGGAATTGTATGTGGGTTTCCATGCACATTTAATTTATAAAAACAGAGTGTTGTAGCAACAGTGTAAATCTGCTGTGTGCCAAATGCCAAGTGGAGGCCATTGTGCAGTAATCTTCCTTCGTGGTGATAGATTTAGTAGCCAACGGTGATCCGTCTGTCTACCTGTCTGTTTCACCCATTAATGGAGACCTTTAGAGAGGTGCTGCATACTGTTAATCACACTCTCAATGGATATGAATAGTCACTGCTGATGAGGAGTGTGTGTGTGCATGTTTAATTTTAATGATGCATATTGGTTTACCTGTTGGTTTGCCTCTATTATGTGATAAGCATCATTTCTGTAAGAGCCGGGTGGAAGCAGTGCAGATGGTTCAGTCTGGTTTTTACCAAAGCTCCTGGAGGCAGAGAAAAGTCATATTAATAAGTGGAAGGAAGAGCTGGAAAAAGGGGAGGTAGTCCAGGTAATAACAGACACCTTGTTAGCTGGAAGTGTCATAGATATGTAAGGAGCACTGTCAGACTGCGAGCTCAAATTCTCGGTCTCTAGGTTTTTAAATCTTCCCGTTTGTGTTGACAAAAAGATGTAGAAAAGCTGTCCAAAGACTTCTAATTTATGTAGCACTCCAGCCAAATTTTATTAGATGACTCATTTCTGTCTCATCAACAGCTGAGAGTGTTTTTAATGCATATTTTCAAAATGTTTCCTGTCAAATTTTCATTGCCTATTAAATGAAGCCCACTCACCATGATGAGTTGATTAAAACACATGAGCTCAGTGTCTAAAGTACTGTGAAAATATTCATATTGTTACACAGTAAGCTTGAATGTATCGTAGGCCTTTATGAGCTCATTACTACTAGGTATCCCTTAGTCTTAGTAAGGGCCAAGAAACAGACAAATCCAGACAGAAATAGATTAATTCTTTCCTTATATTTCATTTTAATGTATAAGGTAAGGATTCACTGTAATACTAAATGGAGGTGTGAACTTGTGGAGGAGGTACCAGCAGCTAATAAAGTGCAGATTAAAAGTAGCAACCCTATCGCTGCCCTGTGACACAGCTACACTCTTGTTCTCAGGTGTCAGTCTCAGTTATCTCTTCCTTATTCTGTCTTCTAAAACATTTACCACCCTTTCCTTGCACTGCGTCCGCCTTCCTTTTCATGCTTCAGGTTTTAATTAATTCTCTTACCCACTGCTGAAATTACAAAAACAAACTGACATGTTGTAAATGCATAGACCAACAACAGCTAAAGGTTTATTTACATGGGTTTTGTTTGTAAACAGGATGTATTTTCTAATTATCATGCACATAAACAAACAAAATCCTTGTTCATTTTAAAATCAAGCATTTAAATTATACCTACTGTTTATATGAATAAGCTATTACTGATGATGCCTTTAATATGGCTCACTCTCCACGTTGCCAGTTTTCTCCTGCCTTCCTACTTAATTTTGTCCTCCTTCTTGCAAAGTTAAGTGGCAGGCCGTGTCTGCATTATTTATCTTATAGTAATGATTTTGTGCCTTGCTGACCTCTAGGCCCGCATTACTTACTACACGCACAGACTGACACACACACACACTCACACACACACACACACACACACACACATACACTCACACAGGCAGCTGGACAAATCTAGGCTAACCTGGATACCTGTAGCCTGGATGGTAAGTAATGACACCTGCCATCGTCCTTCAGAACGTCAGCGCTCAGCCAGCAGCATTAATGAGAGACATGCCTGTACAGTTGCTAACAAGGAGCTGTGTGTGGGTTTGTGTGTTGAGTGTTTATGTGTGCATGCATGGGTGAGCACATCTCACTGAATGTGTGGGTGTGTTTGGGATTATGAATTGCTGTGGCACATCTGTCTTCCAGTGTGCAGCATCTGTGTGTGAAGGGTCCAACTGTATGGAAGAGTTAAAGCGCATGAAGACTAAAGATGGGACTGAATGGACTCCACATTGCCTCTCTGCGTGTGTGTTTGTGTGTCTCATTAGAGTGGAACTTGTGGTGTCTGGGTCACCTGGAAGTCAACCGCTCTTAATTGGCCTAACAGTTGTCAAGGAAACGGGCTGGATCAGGCCAAGTGTGAACTGACCCACCCAAGTGTCCATGTCATCTCAGATAAACAAACACGCGTGCGCGCACACACACACACACACACGCACACACACACACACATTTCCGTATACTTCAGCCTGCCAAGATAACGAGGGAGTGAGACAAATGTTACCAAATGAGAGACAGAAATACCAGTAGGTAGCCAGACAGATAGGCAACACACACACACACACACACACACACACACACAGTCACAGACAGGGTTAAACTGAGAAAACAACAGAACCCTCTGTCTTTGTTTGGTGGTTGCCTAGCAACTCTCTGTTTTTTTATGTGTGAAAGCAGCATCCAAAACATGGAACTGAAGGTCGGCGGAAGAAAACCTTTCCCTGTCTTCTCCTGTGACCTGCACTCTGAAACTTGTCCCATCTGTTCTTCCACCTGTCATATCAGGAACTGAAGCCCATTATCAAGTATTAAAAGTTGGCCAGTCCAACAATACATGTTATCATCACAGTCTGCTGCCCCTAGACATTTTGTATTGTGTTCAGATCGATAGATAGATACTTTATTTATCCCCTATACTAGGGGAAATTCATGTGTCCATTAATTCATTGTTGATAATAATAATAACTAGAAAATTCCAGGGAAATTTTGAGTGTCACGGGGGCTACTGTCGGGATAGGGTTAGGGTAAAAAATTTTCTCTGTGTCACTGTAGCGATGACATCACGCAGCCCTTGGCTGTCAGAGGTCAGGTCAGGAGCTGCCGTTGCCATGGCAATGTGAAAATCTGCCCAGAATTTGGCTTCTACATGGCTTCAAACAATTGCAAATTATGAGAAAACTGTTACTTCTTTTCAAAAACCAAAAACACCGTGAGAGACACTGAAGCCAGAAGTTTCTTACAGTCTCTATTTTATTCAGATATTCCTTAAAATGAGTGAGTAAGCTCAGTGCGAAGACAGAGTGAGATTCTTTTGAAAAAAAAGACGATTACATTAGGTGTCAATGAGAGTGAGACAGGTATTGCTGCTCGACTCGGCACCCCCGTTTAAATTTTGTGCAGACCCTGCCTGTCAAAGTTACATTTTATGAATCACAACAACTATGTCTACATTTTGAGAAAGAATTATTTGTGTCCTTTTTACGGTTTGGCCGTGAGCTCGAGTCAAAAATAAAAATAATGGTTATTTTTTAACTGCTTCACGCACTCTAGCCAACTGACGCTGTCACTCTAACTTTGAAGAAAAAGTGATTTCCACTCCTCCTTTGAGTGCTCATAGTTTGAAAAGTTTACATGTTATGTAAAAACAGTGGTTGTGTTTTGGAGAGAGCAGAAGTTTTCCTCCGTTTTATAGTTTGAATCACATTTCTACGTGCAGGTATGAGAGAGCTGGGTGACTCAGAAAAAAGGTGAAATTTTGTAGAAAAAAGGTGAAATTTTATGGGTTTTTAAAGAAATTTCCAATGCATTCCTAATGCATTATTTATTCACAGTATTTTGGGAATAACTGAGAAAAATTGGAATTTTAACACCAAAAGTCATAGCACCTCTTTCGGGATCAAGACGCACGTTTTGATGTATATATTACCGGGGTTTTCTCAAAGCTGCGGGACAAAGAATAATAATAAGCATGATGAATATTGAAAGATGCCTCGGAGCTGAGCACCCATGGCACTAATTAGTCCACTTCCTTTGGCTGGATGATGTACAGCCTGATGGCAGTGGGAACAAAGGATCTCTTGAACCTCTCTGTCCTGCAGCGCAGTGAGATGAGACGTTTGCTGCACCTGTAGATGCTTCTCTGTCCTGCCAGAATGTTGTGGAGAGGATGATTGGTATTGTCCAAGATGGCCTCCATCTCACATTGCATACGTCTCTCCACAACAGTCCTGAGTCCAGACTCCTGCCAAGCACAGACCCAGCCTTTTTTACCATTTTGTCCAGTCTCTTGTGTTCATGTCGGACATGCTGTTGCCCCAGAATGTAAAAAAAACTACATTTCAGTTTTGAGCCATTTGTACTTTACATCAGTATTTCCATTTTATGCTACTTCATTGAACATTTCAGAGGAAAGTATTCCTTTTTACTACATTCATCTTAGTTACTTTGCAGATTAGGATATTACATCCAAAACATAAAATATTATGCATTGTTATAGATTAAACAGCACAACAGTATGAGACAAACTGCAACTGTAAAATGTGACAGAGGTAGAAGAAGACAACATTTTTCTGCATAATACCTCCGTGGTTTTACTTAAGTGATATTTTAAATGCAGGACATTTAATTTAGTATTTTACTTTCAATTTACTTTCCTCCTGCCTGAATACATCTTCTACTGGTGAAAGTAGTAAGACTCACTAAGAAATATATAAAAGAGTTCATCAGCAATATGAAGTAGTCCTATAGGAATTGTACAATTACAATTAACTGTCATGCAGGACTTTTTGTAAGTTCTTCAGGAGTTTTGTCAAAGCTTAGAAAAGAAATCCTGGTTTTGGCTTAGAGACTACACATTTTTAACAGAAAGCCTGACATTAAGCAGGTAGGAGGATTTAACAGAAGACGCATTAAAAAGTGTAGAATCCAGTGCTTTTGGATGTTGACCTCAGCATTTGCTGCATCAATTTTGATCATTTATTTTTTAATCCATCTCCTGCAAGTTCGCCAACTTTATTGTGGTGCAATACCAAACTCTTAATGCTACTTAATGTACAGAAGTTGTGTCGGCTTACGATGCCTTATTATCACAACACAAGTATTTCTCTCTCCTTTCCCTCATATAATACTCTGTTCCATTCACAGCTGAAGGTCAAATAATCCCAGTTAATGTCACAGACAGTTACATTCTCCATTAGTTCTACTGTTCCAGTTTGGAAAACCATGGATTCCCACAAGATGTGACTTTACTTACGTAAAATGCCGCTTCAGCACTGCTAATGTTACTTTAGTGATATTTGGCTACATCAGAAAGTTAGCTTAGAATGCTGGCACCAGTGCGCTTAACATTTCAGAGGGTTAATTAGTAAATCTCATCATTTACCGGACAGATGGTCCTAATAACACAAAGGTCATGCAGTACTGCAAATCAAACATGACTTTATTTTGCGGTTTCTGAACATGATGTGAAGCTGTTAAGGCTTTACATTACAGGCATGTTTATATGTTGATGTAATCAAACACATTTATTCCAGACGGTTTGTGGTTAACAAATTATAATTCTGACTTGAAGGATCACTCAGTTGTTAGCTGGAATTTCCAACTACACCACGTATGGAAAAGAGCATTAAGTTACTCCAGACCCTTCTCCGCAGTTCCATGCAAAATTTGTTTCCTAAGAATGCATCGTTTCCACTGCCTTCCAAGCTCTTACTCTTTTCGCACTTTGCCTCTCTGCTCCCTCTCTCCTCTCTGCTTCTTGTCTCTTCCCCTCTGCCTCTCTGTCTCTATTCATAGCATTCCTCAATTCTCTCTCATACCTCTCTCTCACTGGATGTGTCTGCAATGTTGCTCCTCATCTCTGTACGTGTGTGTGTGTACAGTATGTGTCTCCTTCTCCACAGCATGTCCATCAGCCATCTCATTATGGCTGTCTGTTTTTACATCCCTTTGCCTCATTAGGCACCACACACAGCCACTGAGGACAGCAGGCCTCAACTCCCGCGCCAATTTACCTCTCTCTCTCTCTCTCTCTCTCTCTCTCTCTCTCTCTCTCTCTGTCTCCCCCTCTCTCTCTCTCGCTTTGAGTGTGTGTGTGTTTTTACCGTCTTACTTTGTTTCCTTACACTAGGCTCTTTCCTTCCTTTGCATTTTCCTTCCTTCATCTCATCTCCATCTGTGCTCATGGGAAACTGAGTTCCTTGCGCTCTCTTCACCCTCATGTTTTCTAATTGGGAAAATCACTCTAATCAAACTATTATATGGGAACGAACTACAGAGCCATTAGTTACAATTTACAATCCATTTAGATCTTTTAGATTTTTTTTTTTATTACTGCTACTGATGTTTGTGTTCCCTCTTGTGTTTCTTTCTATGTGACTCCAGGTGAATGAGATCTACCATGACCAGTCTTTGGGAGCAAAGATCAATGTGGTGCTGGTGCGGATTATCATGCTGGGCTACGGCAAGGTAAGACCTCACCAGACACGGGTTCTAGTGAACATTCGATTGCGCTGCAGTTCCTGGAAAGTGCGTGCCTTGTCTCTCTGTCAGCACCATCTTTGATACCAGGATTTGGCAACAGTCACTTTAAGTACCTACAGTAAGCACAGCCAAGTCATACACACACTCATAAACAAACACACAGACACACACGCACACTCATCAGCACGCATTGATGCCGGGAGCCTGTTATTCCAGTGGACTGAGCAAAAGAGGAACTAAAAGCATGCAGCGTCTCAGGGGAGTGTTTTCAAGTCGCACGCCTTCACAGTTCAGCACCAAAGCACACAGAAACTCTGCCCGTTATGCAATCAGCCTTCCTCCCAGTAGGCTGCAGCAAAGAATCATGGGAAGTCCAGGCAAAGATAAACAATCAATGATAGCCCTCCCTCATTCATAAACAGAGACCAGATGATGGGGGTTGCATCCTTTTCTTCTTGACTGTAACTCTATCTGCCTGTCTGTGCTGAAGAGAGGAAGAGTGGGAGAGAGGGAGAAAGAGATAAAGCTAGAGATGGCAGGAATGGAGGAGGACAGGGATTACCCCACAGGATGATACAAATGGTTTTACTGCTGGATAGGTGCTCTGTGATACACTTATCCTGCTGTAGCCTTATCTCTTCCCCTCCTCTCTACAGTCCCATTGGAGCCTGGGAACACACACTCACACACACACTCCTACATTGGTCATTCTGGGCCAGCCCCTATGCAGCTTCAGCCAAAGCTCCGGCTGTCCATCATCCCCAATTACCGTGGCAACAGAGCTGCACCCAGACAGCCTGCAGATTGGCTATGTGACCCTGAATGCGGGCGCACCCACACACCCACACTTCACACACACACACACACACACACACATACACGCCAACACAACATGTACCCACAATACACAACGTCACAAACACATTTTAAAGATCATAAAAACACAGTGAAACACACACTCAAGCACCTGATGAACATGAAAGAGTGCACACACGTGTGCAGTGCACTCTGTCTAAGGGGCATTTGTGCAGAATGCAGACTTCACGATCCATCATGTGTGCAGAGGCAGGCCATATGTCTTCACCGCAGCTCACTCACACTACACACACTCCTTGCTGTTTGATTCAGCTGTGCATTGTGCATGTGTGAAAACAGTGAGGAAATGTAGAAAGCGAGGCAAAAAGGAAGCAGTATGAAGAGAGAGCGATGGAAAGACTTGTACAGCAGAATGTGACGAGGGGAGGGGAGCGAAGATCCTAATGAGGAAGAGCATGAGAGGTGAAGGTGAATGGGAGGAATTGCTGGCATCTGGGTGTTTGTGTGTGTGGGAGTCAGTATTATGCATTTAATCATAAGTAAATATTCTGTAATTGGACATGTTTTTGACTATTAGTGCATAGCTCATTAATAGGCAGCTCTGTGTTCAGTTTCATGTTCATTATTGAAATCATCAAGATTACAGGATCCCAAGCATTATTTTGTGTGTGTGTGTGTGTGTGCGCGTGTGTGTGTGTGTGTGTGTGTGTGTGTGTGTGTGTGTGTGTGTGTGTGTGTGTGTGTGTGTGTGTGTGTGTGTGTGTGTGTGTGTGTGTGTGTGAGACTGTGTTGTACACCTCAGCAATTCAAGATGTGCTGACAATATATAACATTGTGACACTGCCCTCTACAGGGTTGAATAAAAGGTTGTTGTACCAGAACTGAAACAAGAAGCGGGTAGAGTTCCCTGTTTTTGTATAATCTTTACACCCTCTTCTCTTTTTCCTTCTGTGTGCATGTGTGTCCTTCTTTCCAGTCCATGAGTCTGATTGAACTGGGGAACCCATCCCAGAGTCTGGAGAATGTGTGTCGCTGGGCCTTCCTGCAGCAGAAGCAGGACACAGGGGACGCTGAGTATCATGACCACGCCATCTTCCTCACACGACAGGAATTTGGCCCCACGGGCATGCAGGGTAATAAAGACATGTACACAATTTAAAGCCTCCATAACCCCTGCTGTTTAACATATAGTACATACATCCATGCTGCATGCCAAACCTCTTGAGGACCTAAAGCTCATAAGTGCTCATAGAAAACTCCCCTCTTCCTTCCTTTGCTTTGTACGGCTGCATAGCACACTGTGGGTTTGGTGGTTGGTGGTTTTCTGTGCAGCAGAGTGCAGACTAACAGGCAGGCCCAGGGGAGAGGCCTCTAAAGGCAGTGGCCTAGCTATCCAGAAGCCCTTCAGCTGCCCTTGGGCTCAGCCTTCAGCAGCAGAAAATCAATAGACAGAGCAGGGCCAGCCACAGCTCCACAATTAAAGGCAGTACGGGACAGACAAGCACACAGGGAGTTGGAGATTGGCATATGTGGGGGCGGAGGGCAACGGTTTAGGGTTAGGATTAGACACACAAACTCTCACACACATTTGTCCCTATGTGTACGCGACTAACTCCTGTGTGTCCGTATGTGGTAGACATATACAGTATATTTAGATGAAGTCTCAGGTGAAGGGTGAGTTGTACAATAAGTTACATTGGTTTCATCTTTCTGATCATTGGGGTCTTTTGATGACATGAGTGACATATGCGCGCACTCATTACAGTAAGATTTAGGAATTATGTGGGAAATGTTTTAAAGTAGAAAACTGTAAATGAAGTATTATTCAGCTTAAAAATACAAGATATACAGATTGAGTAATCAGACAATATGAACATAAGATTTATGTCACTGATTGAAACCATTTATGTCTTTGTTACTCAATCATTTTGAAAAGGGGGCAAATAAATAAGATTTCTCCTCTCTCTGCTCCCTTCCGATGACACAGTGTTTAACACCGAACATTGCAAAGGTTTTTGCTCTCCCTGAAGGTTTCAGCACAATATAACAAAAAAGTCCACAGATTTTAAAGAGTTTGTCTCTCCTCCCCGTTGCCTAGGTTACGCCCCAGTGACAGGCATGTGCCATCCGGTGAGGAGCTGCACTTTGAACCACGAGGACGGTTTCTCCTCTGCCTTTGTGGTGGCACACGAGACCGGACACGTGTAAGTGCGCTGCCATAATGATGTCTTCAAGATTGCTTACATAGTACAGGAAAAGACAACAAAGCAGCCACTTACAGGACTGTATTGATTTTTCACAGTTTTGGTCCATTGGTCTCATCATCCAATGTCTGATGAGAGGGCTGCCACTGCCTCCGTCCTTTGCTCCTTGCTCTTCTTGTCCTCTTGACCTCTCTCTCCCTGTGCAGGCTGGGGATGGAGCACGACGGCCAGGGGAACCGCTGTGGAGATGAGGTGCACATGGGCAGCATCATGGCTCCGCTGGTGCAAGCTGCCTTCCACCGCTTTCACTGGTCCAGGTGTAGCATGCAAGAGCTGGGACGCTACCTTCAGTGAGACACAAACACACACACACACACACACACACTCACACACTCACACTCATACTAGGATTTGATGACAGTAAATGGGCTTTTAAAGGTCGACACTTGCATCAGTATTTTAGACTGAATTTGCTTGTAGTTGATATTTTCAGCCAATAATCTGTGTTTTTTTTAGATTAGATGTCATTAACCTGAAAGTTATAATATTACAAAGAAAGAAAGCCTTACTGTCAAAATGGTATAATGGTTGTTTGTAAAATATGTTAATGGTTCATGGAAAACACTTCAATAAATAAGGGCTAATCGAAAGTCATTTTTAGGCAAATGTGCCAAAACACTCACTGGTTTCAGCTTCTCAGACCTGAATATTGGCTGGTTTTCTTAGCCTTATATAATAATAAATCAAATATCTGTCAGATTGTGCTTTTGGTTAGACAACCATTTCTAAGACTGAAGGCCATTTGCCACTATTTTATGATATTTTATGGACTTTATGATTAATGGAGGAAATACTTTATTTTATGAACAATGAATTGAGTAAATGGAAGAAAATAAAGGAAGTGAGTAAAATCTCATCCCATTTTTTTTCGTCTGCTCTTGCAGTTCCTATGACTGTCTCCGTGACGACCCCTTTGACCACAACTGGCCGTCTCTGCCTCAGCTCCCCGGTTTGCACTACTCCATGAATGAACAGTGTCGCTTTGACTTCGGTGTGGGCTACACGATGTGCACCGCGGTAAGAGATCCCCATAGTTTGACAGACTAACCTACTAACATAGCTAGGTTGTACTAACACTTACTACCTGCACTAACATTGTGAGGGACATACTGAAGGCAAGTTACCACCAGCTTTTTCAAGCTTAGCATCATTTTATCTCCTGAGATGATGCAGTCTTTCAGAGTGGGGGTAGACCCACTTTGAACACAGTCAGTTCAAGCTGGGTAATTGGTTTTGATAGTTTAGCTATTTCTTTTTTTCTTTTGTTAATGTTAATTATAATAAATAATCTTTATTTTAACTTTACACTTACCTTGATACCACAGTGCCTTTACATGAACCCGTCACATAGAGTATTTTTGTAAACACAAAACGTCACACAGTAGACGAGCTTCACCCGGCAGCAGCATCTTGCCAGGTATCTTACCTTCCCCCTGTCACCCTCACCCGCTCTATGACTGTGAAGCCACTGTGGCACACTGTTGAGAAGCTGTTGCTTGATTGAAAAAAAGGGCTTGTTTAGGGGCTTTGCACACATTGCTAGATTACCCTCTATTCTCTTGTCAAACCCATTCCCCTCAGCTACAAAAGGCGGGCCAGGCAGGAACGCAGGTAAGGTAACCCCACCTCCCGGAAGACATGTGGCCCGTCATTTGTTTTCTCAGATTTTCTTTTTCTATTTGTCCTCTGAAGTTGTAATTGTTTGTAATGTTGCTCCTTACTTTTCTTTTTTACTGTACTTTGTTTCTCTGTTCTACCCATCGTCATGTTTTGGACGTTAGCCTGCAGGATTCTAAAACGCTCACATTTCAAGAAAAAGTGACTTTAAAATCCCTAAAAACACTGTGACTCTACTGTTGAACTGTACCATACCCCAACTCTTTTCCTGCAAATCTGTGTTCAATCAGTGCAGTGCTGGCAGGAAGAGTCTCATTATATTGGCACACTCGTGACCATAAACTAGTGGAAAATGTTGGGAAGATGTCTTTCCCATCCAAGGGGAAAGGGCTGAGCCAGAACAGAGGCTGTTTTTCCATGTTTCACTTCAGCTTTTAGGATCCTCCAGTCTGATGTCATTGGTGATTACCTACCACAGTCTAGCCATTGATTGTGACTCGCTCTCTGACCTGCAAAGGTCCCCTGGGGTCATGGTTGGTAGGGAAATCTGTGAAAAGGAGGGAGGAGGGCACGGCTCCTCAGACACTGGACTGCAGGTTACTTTGGTGGAATCCTCATCAATGGTTCATATCAGACAAGGAGGAGAATTTGGTCCTTGATTTGTGTCTAGGGGCGTCATAGAGGTCACTAAGACCTCACCTTTTGGCCTTCTGACCTTTTGCCCTCTGCCCTCTGACCTCCCTAGTGACCTAATTAAACCACAGCTGTCTCATTCTGAGAGTCTTGTCTCTCTCGTTCATCCTTTGGTTTAGTTTGCATGAATGGCTGTGTGTTTCTCAGTGGAGCGTAGTGTACAGTGCAGTGACACAGTACAGGGTCGGTGTTGTTGTTGTTGGGTATAACACTGTTGTGGTTATTGTTGTTGTGATATCTCTTCTCATCTCTCTTTTATTTCCTATTCTCAGTGTTAAGTCTCATTCCAGCTGTCTCATGATGGTTGATTTGTATTACTGAGGGTCAGTCTGTTACCCAGTGTGTGTGTACTGTATGTTTGGGCTTTTGATTGTAAGAAGGAGTCTCTCTTTGTGCCCCGCAGTATCGCACATTTGACCCTTGTAAGCAGCTGTGGTGTAGCCACCCAGACAATCCCTTCTTCTGCAAGACCAAGAAAGGGCCGCCCATTGATGGCACCATGTGTGGCAATGGGAAGGTATTTATACCCCACTGTACTTTAACACACATTACATCTGTGAAAAATCATTTGTTCGCCTCATGAAACCACATCTGTCTTTTGTTCTCGGCCTGTTGCAGCATTGCTTTAAAGGTCACTGCATCTGGTTGACCCCTGACATCATAAAGCAAGATGGAAACTGGGGTTCATGGAGTGAGTTTGGCCAGTGCTCCCGCACCTGTGGTGGAGGAGTACAGTTTCGCACACGCGACTGTGACAATCCAAGGTATGAAGCTGTGTGTGAAAAAGTGATGTTGAAATCTTTCATTCTGTGTTCATGTGTGTGACTTGATAGTCACCTTGGCCTTCAAATAAAAGCCAGTGAATCATTGAAGTAAATCATAATACATATATAGACAGATAAAGATATTCATGAGTCACCTGTCCTGCCACCTCCTCAGACCAGCCAACGGGGGCCGCACCTGTGTGGGGGCAACCTATCAGTTCCAGATGTGCAACACCAATGAATGCGAGGATATCTACAGTGACCCGCGAGAGGAGCAATGCCACGCTTGGGACCCTCGCTTTGAACTCCACAGCAACAAGCACTGGCTGCCTTATGAACACCCAGACCGTGAGTATACACCCACAGATGGAAAGGCTGTCAGAACAAAGCCACCAACCTGAGAATCGCAAACCCTAAATGACTACACACTGAGGAAGTTGTATGAATGAAGGCCAAGAAGGGGAAGCAAACACATAATTCATGAATGTGGTTGGGGTTTGGAGGGTTTTATACATATATATAGGTTGTGTTCTGTCATGGTCATTGACATCTGGCTGTCCTGCTGAGTCTGAGTGTGCTTTGAGGTATGTCTACGCCCTCCCGTAAAAACACACCATGTCTTTGAAAAATCTCTTTAAAAACAATCTTCTTTGAACTCAGTGTCTTTTCTTTCCCCACCCAAGTCATTTGAACCTCACAAACCCTGCCTTCCTATACCTTTTTCTCCACCCATGTAGATGCTATCAGTTGATAAACTATCCGATTCCCAATGGGATCACATGCCAAAGTTCTCCACTTAATATCCAAAAACCTTTTTACATTGCAGAAGTGTGAGGATGTGTATGTGCGTGTGTGTGTGTGTGTGTGTGTGGTTGTCAGACCTACCCTGTCTCTTAAGTGGAGGTGTCACTGCCTTCCTGATATGTATTAAATTATCATCCAACTAAAGGGCATCCCTGGAGAAAAGTGCTGAGCTGTCTCCATATCTAATCGGAGGTCACGGTACAAACACTTGGCTAAGAGGCGCCTCGCTAAATTGTTTTTCTCTGTTCTTATCGTTTCTAAATGCCATATTTTTTAGCAAGGCTTTCTCGGTCTCAAATTACTTTTTCGTGTGTGTGTGCGAGAACAGATGTGCGTGTCTGTGTGTGTGAGGGAGAAAAAAGTGAACAGGTAGGTGAAATTGAATT
Organism: Seriola aureovittata; assembly: GCF_021018895.1. Lineage (NCBI taxonomy): Eukaryota > Metazoa > Chordata > Actinopteri > Carangiformes > Carangidae > Seriola > Seriola aureovittata. The sequence goes on from NC_079371.1 coordinate 16,790,479, forward strand.
CCATTCATGGTCTGTCATCTTCTGAGTTCCAGATAGTGTGAGGAGAGAAAAAGAGTGTCTGCTCCGAGTGTGAAATTGTAGTATTTGTTTAGAGATGTTTGACATACTGTTGGTTTTTTGTCTCTATTTGGGTCTATTCCCGTGTCAACAGATATACTGTAAAATACTCTTGAGCAAAGACACATCAAACATAAGGCTGCCCTGTTTGTGTGGCGGTTCAACCAACTGGTTAGAGGGATTCCACCGACCCTTTGGTCTATCGTATTTAATAAAAGCCCCAAACTGTCTGCTGTTTTCAGAGTTGGCACACACTCAGGTGTCTCCCAGAACTCCTCAATGTGCAAAATATGGCGGGGTCTCAGACTTTTTAATAAACACCTCGTACATCCTGAAAACCTCAAAACAAACTTTTTACACAGTCTTAAAATTCAGCAAAGTATTTTCTGTTTCTCCAAACTCTTATTCAGCAGGTAATTTTAGAAAGTGTTTTCCGTACCTTTTTTTTTTTTTCATGACATAGAATATGTTTATCTGTGTAGTGTTGTTTTATAGCCACTTGGATTGAATGGCTGACATGGGTATACTTGTGTATAGAAACCTATATTTCTGTAAATATACTGTATTTTAAATCTATCTACACTGTGATACATATATCACATCTGCACTGCCCTCTGCCTGGAGCCCTGACACAAAAATGTGTTTTCTCTACATGTTATAATTCTTCAGTAGCACTTCTGACACCTGTTTATTAGTGTCAAAGCACCATTAGACAAGGTCTTTGGATTAGGTCCATCTGTAATAAACATGATGAAGTAGGAGTGTTCATTCTCACTGGGATGAACTGCCAGGTTTTGTCTCTAGAGGCTCATGTAGTTGTAGTATGACTCACACAGACAGACAATGAGACACAGCGTCATGCTGACTCACGGAGAGCTCATTCAGAACATGAAAAATGACCACCAGTTGTAAAGATGAAATCATCAGAAAATACTGCAAACTTGCCATTCTGACGATCATTTGAATAACTGGGTCACTTTTATGTTTGTGTTTGTTTCCCAGCTAACAAACGCTGCCACCTTCATTGCCAATCCAAGGAGTCACGAGATGTGGTGTTCATGCAGAGAATGGTCCTGGACGGCACACGCTGCTCATACAAGGACCTACACAGTGTGTGTGTGCGCGGAGAGTGCGAGGTGAGTGACGTTAAGTGCGTGTATGAGAGCAAGAGAGCCGCAAGTGTCCAGATGTACATGTGTTAATCATTATGTGTCCTCATCAACAGAAAGTGGGCTGTGACGGTGCGGTAGGCTCCTCAAAGCAGGAGGACAAGTGTGGAGTGTGTGGAGGTGACAACTCCAGCTGCAAAACCTTCAAAGACACTATCACACGCACAGCCAAGAAACAAGGTAAACACACACCAACAGTCACAGTAACCCTCATCTATATCTAGGACAGGCTTGACTTGGCTCCATCAGTGTAGCAGATGTCCATCATGCTGGTAAGTACAGGGTAAATAGTTGGCCAGTGTCCTTTGTTTATAAGCCACTTTTACTCTGTATTTACTTATGTTTAACTAAACATCGCCCTCTAGAGGAAGATTTGCAACACTGTGTAAACCTCAGTGAGATTTGACTTGACATTTTTTCCATGAGGGTCAAGCATTTGCCAAGAAGTTACGTCAAACCTCGATGTGTGAGCTAACATTTGTAAGAATATTATCTAACTCTTGACGTCGGGACAGATCTACGTTATAGCAGCTAAATGTCCAGAATCAGACATTTATTCTGCATGAAAATAGTCAAGACTGCAGGGGTTTTAACTAGTGTGCAGATATGCTTGTTTGAAATGAGTAAGAGCTCTTTTCTGGATTGGCTGAAGCTTTTGGTCTGGAAACTGTAAAATGAGCTTGTGATGATGTTGGAGTCATGAACCAGATGTTCGTTTTATTTCAGGTTTCCTCAAAGTTCTTGAAATCCCCAGAGGAGCAAGACACCTACTGATCCAAGAGCTCAAAGCAACTTCACATACTTTAGGTATTTGACACGCTACACAGTTTTTCCTTCACGTGTGTATGTCTATACACTTGTATTTGTCTGGTATCTAAGTGCAATTAATGCATATTCCTCACAAATCTACAGCTGTCAAGAATGTGGCATCAGGACTGTTTTTCTTGAACGGGGAAAACGAATACCCAGAATCCCAGTCCGTCATAGAAAAGGGCGTGGAGTGGGAATATGAGAACGACAATGACAAGGAGACCCTTCAGACCACTGGCCCTCTCAGACATGGAATTCTTATCATGGTAAATAAGTGATGCTAGTGGCCGGCTAAACACAAACATTTTCTGCACATCAAATAATATAAATTACACTTGAAACATCAGTGTTTTGTCTGTCTGTCATTAGGGTCTCTCACTCATTTACTATGATCTTTCCGTTTGTAGATGAAATTATATGGAGATGAGGACGTCAATTTGTCTTATAAGTACATGATGAACATGGACAGTGACTCTGCCATTCAGAACAACATACTGGTAGAAGACAGTGCCTATGAGTGGGCCCCAAAGAGATGGTCCTACTGCTCCAAACCCTGTGGTGGAGGTACAGTTGAGCAAGGAAGGATACTTGTTGCATCACCTGTGTGAATTTTGCATGCCTGTCTTGTTTTGTGATATATTTTCTATCCCCTCCTGCTGTAGGGAAGCAGTATCAACGATACGGTTGCAGAAGAAAAGTTGACAGTAAAATGGTCCACAAGAGCTTCTGTAACAAGTCCAATATGAAACCTAGAGGAGACACCAGAGACTGCAACCAGAAGCCCTGCCCTCCACCCATGTATGCATTGTATTATATGCCACCAACTGTAAAATTATAACACAGGGAATCTGACTTCACTGTGATAGAGACAACTTTAGGCTTTTTCTGCATTTAGTCGACCCTTTTTTCCCTCCTCTGACATTGTGTACCTCAGCGTTTTGACATTTTCAGTGCCCTCTTGTTTCTCTCTCTCCCGTGGTGTTCTCCAGCTGGGTGACAGGGGAGTGGCAGAACTGCAGCAAACCATGTGGAAAGACGGGCATGCAAATACGCTCAGTCAGCTGTGTCCAGCCGTCAGATGACAACACCACACGCTCCATCCACAATAAACACTGCAACGACGACCGGCCCGAGGCCCGCAGACCCTGCAACAGACACCCCTGCCCCACCCAGTGGAGAGTCGGACCGTGGTCACAGGTGCGCGGGCTGGACATGGGTCCCTCCTTTCAAAAATGAAAATGAAAAGTTGAAAATAATCTCAGAGCAATAAGGTTTTCTAAAGGAAATACTTGTAGTGATATTTTTGTATTGAAGCCCAGCAGGTTGCATTTTTGTCAGACGTTCAGTGTTTTAAATTTCACTAGACTTCCTCAGGACTGTGTTAGTGGCAGGTTTGAATAACCTCTGAAAAACAGATCATGTGATCTTGACTGTTACTGCTTACAGTGAAAAGTTAATGTGCTTTACATGCCTTTGTACAGCTTTGAAAACATTTTTATCTTTACTAAGTGATTTGTTAAAATGTGTTGGTCTGTGTGTATGTTCTTTATCTCCAGTGCTCAGTGACATGTGGTAATGGGACCCAGCAGAGGCAGGCTCTGTGCCACACCAGGGACAACACCATCGGCCTGTGTCTCGACAGTAAGCCCGACACCATCAGAGTCTGTCGCTTGGATCCATGTCCCAGTAAGTGCTGAGGAACCTCCACCCATACATAGCCTGCCAGGGCAAACTGCACTATGTGAGAGTAGACACTCAAATTTATTTAGTTGCACAGAACTCTTAATCTTTTAAACATCACTGATACGAATTACAGTATGTCTGGCAGAAATTTGGGGAATATTATTTGACAGAATGGCAGTCTTGGGTTTGAATCAAATATCTTGAATAAGGAGCTAGAACAAAGTGAAACAGAGTGTATAATGAATGTGGAATAAGTGGACCAGTGTGGAATAAGATGATTTTTCCAGCCTTGAAGCTATATAAGGGGAAAAGGATGAGGCTCAATACTAAACTAGACAGCAAATAAACCCTGTCATCAGCACAGAAGGGAAGACGGATAGGTGATCAAACAAAAAATACATAAACCACTAAAAGAGTTCCCTTCTCACCTTATAAACTCCATCACTCTCTCTCCCCCCTGTCTCTGCAGAAGGCTCATCAGACCTCCTCAACAAGAACGGCAACATCCTGATCCAGTGGCTGTCTCGCCCCAACCCCAACTTCCCGAAGATCTCCTCACGTAAAACCTCCCTCATTAGTTCCCAGCCTGGCCTCCACAGCGGCAGCCGCAGCTGCATGTCTGTCCTCTGCTGGGCCCTGCCCATCTCTGTCCTCCTGTCTCTGCAGGGCCGGCCCCGGCTGGCCCCCTGACCCGCCCCTCCCTCACGCCCCGTGCCTGTGCCCACGCCCGTGAGCGAGCGGCAAAGCTTTCGCTTCTCTTTTGGGGGGGGGGATGTTGTCTCTCTCTCTGTGTGTCTGAGACAGCTCTGACTGGGGGGAGGTCTCTGGCTCCTGTGTGTGCTAGTTGGTTCTCTCTTGCTCTGTCTCTCTCTCTCTATCTCTCTCTCTCCTTTGTGGAGCATTGTGTTGTAACCGCTGGCCAGTCGAAAACTCAAAAGATCAACAAAAAATTTGATGTGAAAAGGATTCGAAGTGGCAAGGCGAACAGGTTTTCAGTGACACCTCCCGAGACGTGTCAAAGAGCCGTTCATGTGTGTCTCTGCATTTGGCGGCCATGTTTTGCGCGAGCTAGCTGCGTGTTGTCATGGGTTACCACTCCTGAGATGCAGCTACGGTTTTTCCTTTTTGTAGCGCACTGTCATTGTGAGGAGAAACAGGTGTGAAAATAAACAGAAAAGGTATATAAATATCTATATAGAGAAAAAAAGTTTTAAAAAAATATGAAAGCTTTATTGTGAATGTGATCTTGTCACAATGAGGACATCTTTGCTAAAGTGCTCATCTGACATCCTGGTTCCATTCGGGGATGAGAATGGTGTCTCATTCTACGTTCCATTCTCAGATTGACAGGAACTCAGCACAGGAACAGGAAGTGACATAAGCAAACCTTCTGATTTTGGGGGGGAGGGAAATTGAAGAATCTTAAAGTAAAGGCAAATAGAAAAAAAAACAAAACAAAACAAAAAAAAACAGGGTAGTCTGACCGCTTGAGGTTGCTTCCCATTTCACCTCACCATCAGCCATCCTCTCTTTGACTGTTATACTAAAGTTCAATAAATGCAGCTTATTTGTGCTTGCAGACTTTAAACAAATACATCTATAAATATATTTGTATTTATATATACCTATAAATCTAAATCTATATGAGTAACAATAATATTAATAATGTTTTACCATGAATAAGCTGTAGCTTATTTGCCTAAAACCTTTGGACTGCTATTGATCGCTTAGATCCTTGACTGTTATGTGTATTTTTTTATTGATTTTACATGAATACAGATGAATATTTAATAAAGGTAAAGTGTTTCGGGGGGAAGGGGTCAGACCTATATTATGCAGGACTTGGTCAGTTAGTTGCCTCTCCATTCTCTCAGATGGATCAGTGGTTTACTGTCGCTTCTTGTTTTCTTTAAGGATAGGATCACGTTTTGTCATGCGCATTTGCATCCATCACCTGTATGTCTGTGTGTACATATGTATATGTGTGTGTGTGTGTGTGTGTGTGTGTGTGTGTGTGTGTGTGTGTGAGAGAGTGTGTGTGAGTGTGAGTGTATGTGTGTGTGTGTGTGTGTGTGTGTGTGTGTGTGTGTGTGAGTGTGTGTGTGTGTGTGTGTGTGTGTGTGTGTGTGTGTGTGAGAGAGAGAGTTGGTGCATCTGTGTGTGTATATGTGGATGGATGCATGTGGGTCTTGGGTGTAAGTTTAGATGAGCGAGTAAATGAATGGGCGAGTGAATGAGAAATAGTCTTCTTGTTAGTGAAAGTGTGTGATTGTGCTTTGTGTGTGTGTGTGTGTGTGTGTGTGGGTGCTTAATCATTCGGGCTTTTACACATCGCAATCAGATACAGAAATACCTCATAAACTTTTGATTTGAGAGCGTCCGATGATCTCATTTTATTTTGATGAACATTAACCACATGAACAATGCCTTATCTTGGATTGAATGTAATGGCATTTATCTGTGAAAGAGATGGCTTTACTCATTCAAAGTTTCACTCGGAATAGAGGCAGCTTCAAACCAACTTAACAAACTCACACCCGCCAACCATCAAACCTACCAAGGTGATGTTGGACCAATGTCCGACTACTGGGAAGGGTTTACAAAGGGCCTAGGGTATCGACACATATGGCGTCTAGAAAAAAAAAAACACTTCAGACTTGTCATTGTATTGTGATCACATATTTCTGTTGTGACTATGTAGCGAGCTATCCAAGGTTTCCTTCTGCTGGAGTTGGACTGTATGAGACCAAGCCAGACCTAGCAGTGCGATACTGTATATAACATTGGTGTTGACTGTATTTAATAATGTTCATGACTGTTATCTTCTTCTATAATATTCTATACTATGGGTAACTGTTTTGTGGCTTCACTGGCCTGCTGCGTGGGGCTGGCTAACGTTTGGCTAACGTTGAAGAAACATTCAGATGGACTACGTGCACTGCGTCTATATGCACTTTGATTTATCAGGGAAATTTTATTAATGTTTTGTAAATGTTTCATATGACACTTAATGTGCCATTCCAGTTTTTACATCATCATGGAAATTATGTATTTTATTTAAACAGCAAATATCATTTATGTACTTCATGTTTTTTTGGGGGTTTTTTTTTTTTTTGGGTTTTTTTTTTTTTTTTTTTTTCAATCGATAAACAGATTGACTGGTTGATTTCAAAGTAATGAAGTGTTTTACCAAAGTGACTGTGAACTTGTAACTTTCAATACAGTTGAATTATTTTTCTTAAGAAAAGAATATATCTATATATTGAGCAGGGGGGGGCGTACATCTCATTGTTTCAGTTCCTGTCATTCTCAACAGCAAAGTTGTATCAATAAAAATGTTTTAAAAAGTGTGATCTTTCTCTCACTAGGAATGTTCACTGGCTAGATTATTTGTCAGAGAAAATGTCAAATATTGCTAGGAGAACAGTTATTTTTACTGGCATGGTACAAAAAGGGTACAAGTCAAGTGGTAAAGCCTGAAAATTTAACCGAAGAATGATGCGCACCTGAAGGAGAGGCAACACAAAGATGAGTCAAAATTAGACATCAAGCGTTTCAGACGGGAAAGACAGTTATATTTACAACACAAGACTGGCGACCCTTCTTTTTCCATTTCAGTTGCTCTGGACTAATCTCATGACTGCTCTTGATGTTTGGGTTTTTCTCCTCTTCCTCCCTGCATCCTCTGCTAATGGTGTGGCTTTACTACTGTACTCTGCACGGTGTGGAACCAACACACTCACACACCCACATTTATGTGCTTTCTGTATAAACTAACATGCACACAGAGACTTCATAATATACTCTTATTAATGCACATTCTTTAAGACTCAAAGACATATCCCAGCAATCACACACACACATTCACCCCTACATAGTTTCTCCCACTGGCTGTGCCCGGTCTCAGCTCTCTGTTCTCTCCTTCACAGGCCAGCGTTGTCATGGAGACCGCTCCGTGTTCTGTCGTATGGAGATGCTGAAACGATACTGCTCTCTACCGGACTTTCAGCGCATGTGCTGCAAGTCCTGCAGCAATGTCACCATCGCAGAGCCTCCACCCAACTCCAGCTCCACCTCCAGATCCACCCCCATCACCTCTATCCAACCCCGTGTCACAGCTCCTCCCCCCACCGGCACCCTCAGCTCTGGCTTCACCAACATCCAACCCACCAAACCTGTCATCACCACCATTTCAACTTCTACCACCAGTCCCTGGACCATCACTCATCCTCCTACCTTCACCACTCCTCTCCCTCATTCCACCCCATCCTCATTCAGCAACACAGACTTCATCACAAGTCATCTATCATCTGCCACTAGTGCTCCTTCCCTCCCCACCACCTCTTCCATGGCAACCACCTCAGTTATTACTACCTCTCTCAGTATTACTGCTCATCCCCTGCCTCTGCCTGTCCCAGACATAGAGGAGAGCACAGATCCACAGTTAAAGAGCACTACAAATAGCCTAACCACATCTGGTATGATAACTACAATAGACCTTACGTCAGTCATTAGTCCAACAGTCACAAATCCAACAGAATGTAACACAAAAACAGACACCCTGCTGAAATCCAAGCCCAAAAAGAATATTCCTCCAAAGAAAAACCCCAAGAAGGTGATTCCACCAAAGATCAATCCAAAAAAGAATACTGCACTGAAAAACACCACAAGAAAAGATGTTCCACCAAAGATCAGTCCCATAAAGAAAACAAATGGTACTCCAAAAAAGAATACTTCTGTCAACAGCAATCCCAAAAATGATAGACCAGAAAAAACAGCTCCCAAAAGGACTACTCCAGCAAAGTCTACACCCAAGAAGACTACTCCAGCAAAGAGTACACCCAAGAAGACTACCCCAGTAAAAACAACTCCCAAAAAGACTACTCCAGTAAAAACAACTCCCAAAAAGACTACTCCAGTAAAAACAACTCCCAAAAAGACTACTCCAGTGAAGCCTACTCCTGAGAAAAAACCCAAACCAACGCCCAAAAAGGTGGTTCCACCAAAGGCCAGTCCCAAAACAAACATACAGCCAAAGACAAAAACGTTAAAACAAACTCAAACCAAGACAAACCATAAAAAGAACCCAAAAACAGGACCCAAAATTGCCACAGCCTCACAAGCCAAGGTTAATCAGAATAAGGGCACAGCGAAAAAGACAAATCCAAAACAGAAAGCACTTGAAACGTCATCTTATTACAGCACAGCTCCCTCTCCCTACACAAGCCCAGAACCATCAAGAGACTACTTTTCCTCCACTGTTTCCTCTAGCACTAGTTTATATGATCCATCGCCTTTCCCTGGGTCAAGAGTCAATGTTACATTCATCAGTAACAACACAGCAGCTACAGATGAAACTCCACTGTGGCACCATGACAGTATGGACAATGGAGCTGTAACACCCAGTACTTTAGATGATTTCGTTACACCTGCTGGTACCAGCAATTTTGATGATGTCACGATGCCCAGTGGAATTATTCCGTATGGTGATATCACCATGACGAGCAGCGGTGATGTCACAGTAACCAGCGGGACCATTCTCAGTGGTGATGACATCACCGTGTCCTACGGCGATGTGGGTGTGGTCAGTGACACCATGGTGCTGGACGATGGCCTAACCATGGTGATCCCGACCATCAACAGCGAGGACATGACAGATCTCGCCTCCACGCCCTGGCTGGACATTTCTGAGTACATCCCTGTGAGTGTTCCCACGACTACCTCGGAGTCCATCACCGCCTCACCTCCCACCACCATCGCTCCGACAACAGAAAAACCAGCCATCACGACCACCACGGGTTCTACTATAAGACCTCAGGGGAGAGCAGAGGAGAATAGCGAGAACAACTCCATCGACATCTCATACAACAGGATCATCGGCGTAGACAACGAAATCTCTCAAAACAATCTGATCCCAAAGCGCCGGGTCAACCTCCGAGAAAGAACCAGGAACAAACGCATTCAGGAGCTTCTGGAGGAGAAGAGGAACTTTCTCCTCAGGATGAAGAGAGGCCACAGAGCACGATAGACCAAGCCTTCTCATTTCTCTTATAGAGATGAACATTTTCTTTACAGACTTTTGTAAGCATTGTTTAAACCCCTCTGTGAACTGCCATGATGCTTTCTATCAGGCCTCTCCACAAAAACGAAAATCTCTGTCATATTACTATCATGACAATCAGGACTGCAGCAGAGAGAGAATATCATGGTCAAATGTTTGAACAGTTGCTTTGAATAAAGAAAAGCCCTTTAGAGTACAGACTGTTGCAGATTTGAAGCAAATCGCCTTTCCTGTGTAAACACAATAATGAGAAACAGAAGGGATGAAAAGTGTACATCCAGTTTGACCAGCACTTTACAAAGCCAAGCTTTTATCCCTATAAACCACCCACAGTCTTGTTTGAGGATTCACCGAATGGATGATGTAGATAAGATGTAATGTAGTTTGTAAAATGGTATTATCCGTACTGGCACTTATGGAGAAACAAAATCTACAACCTACAATCCAAATCTCCATCCAATATTATATTACTGCCCATGACTGCAGCTCATTTCCCCCAAACAGATATGAATACCTCTCAGCTACCTGATAACAGCTACTGTAGCACATGATGAAAATGTTTCCTTGTTTAGTGGCCAGCACTCTGAATACCCTACACACATAAACACACACACACACTGACAATTGGAGCCTTTGGAGGCCTGAGAGCAATAGTGGTAATGCCAAACTATCAGAAAGTCAAAGTTTCCTTTTGGTTTGATTTCATTGTGTCAAGTTTATACTGCTTGGATCGTGTTGCCTTTTCCAAAGCAAACGGGGTCTTTCATCTCTCAGGAAGTTAAGATACAGTGAAGAAGTCTGGTGAGGGACATTGCTGAACACTTGGTGCTTCTTGGATTTTGATGATATATTTTGATATCTCATGAAGCTAGTTGTAAAAATACAAACTCATTGAAGACAGAAAAAATATTTTGATTGCATTTTTTGTGTTTTTGTTTTTTTAACAGTCAAGTGGTGCTTTTTTTGTCAGAAAAAAAAAGAATACAAAAAAATATAATAAACCTGTTTGTATTAACTGTATCCACATAGAAGCTTTGAGGGCCAGTATATTTTCTTTTCTAAAAGTTTTATTATTGGTACATCTCTAACTTGCAGCAACTGCAAAAGCACCTATGGATCTTTCTGTACGATATCTGTACATATGAAAAAGAACTTAATTTTTAATATTTATTAAAGTTTAAGCACCTGTGGAATTTTGCAAACTGCCAGTGTTGTGTGATTTTGTTCCAGTGACAATTATCAGGCAACCCTTCTTCATCTATTTGGCTACAACCAGTAGGTGTTGTGTCACTCGATCAGTCCTGACAGACACAGCTACTGTGAACCTGCAGCATCAGTTTTAGGTTAACTCATTCATATAAGATTTCATGGCTTCTAATCCACTTTGCAACACGCTCATCAAATTATCTTACAAGCTTTCTCTCAGTCTATATTTAACTTGCAATTCCAGAGTAATGCAATATCTGGCACATAGAGGGAGACAGAGCACATGTATTCATGTTTCATGTATTCACTCAAACCAGCCTTTTTTATTGTCTTTCTTTATCTTGACAGAATGAGAATATCAGGGGCAGGGAACAGGGGTTTTTGTGCTGTGACGTCCAAACTGTAAAGTCACTGGCTGCCAAAACTGAGACTAGTAGGCTATATATACAGTATATACATGCATGTTAGTCAGCATGACTTTACAAAGTATGTGACTGTAATAGAGACTCAGCCCAGGAAAGGAAAAACAACATTCATGACAATTGTTATAAGGCTACGTCACTGTATTACTATGAGTAGAAATTAGCTGTAAACACACTTCATGGGAATACCAGCAACATAGGAAATACACCATTACACTGTACTCATTAGATTTGCCTTAGCATCTAAGTCTGCATCTGTTTACACTCAGACTGACTTTGTGCGAAACATTATACTTTGAGTCGCTCCAGTCAAACTTGGTTTGTTGACATTAGGAAAAAACTATTTTAATTTGCATTCTTTATAAATAAGCAACATTCAACACTTAGAAAGAAAAACAATCATGAGGAAGAGCATTTTTCTGATTCCCTAGATATGCAAGACTTCAAGTTGAACCATAATTGTTTACATCTTTCATAAACCAATCTGTTGTTTTTTGGTTCTGTCTTTTCTTCTTTTTTTCCCACTTTGGTTGTTTTCCAAAGCTGGCCTGGCCTCTGTAAAGTGTCCGCACCATTCTTGTTATGGTACTTAAAGGTTCCACTGTGTCTGTCAAGAGCTCGAAAACAACATGACTGGCATCAGAATATTAGATTACTAATAAATTCTTGTCAGGAACACTGTGCAGCAAATTAGGACTGCATGGCCAATAACACTAACTGTTACCATTTCCTGGGAGACAAACAGAAAGTGTAGTGTATGTCTGCCCCAATAACACCCAGAAATAAAATACCAAGATCTTACGATTTGTGCCCCCTCATAAGCTCTGTACCCTCCTGTGTGCTGGGTTAGTGTGAGTCCACAATAGAGAGGAATTTTGTATACAGTTTTTTGACCTTTGAGTCAAGTGCTAAGCGAGTTAATTTATTCAGATGGTGATGATACAGCAATGAAAAGGCGATGTTGAAAGGGGTGCATGGGTCAAAGCAAGGTCACTTGTACCTTGCGAACTATGCAAAAAACAAAAACACAAGAAGAGAAACATGCAAGTGTTGAATTCTGAGTGTGATATGATTATAAATAATCGTAATGAAAAACACTGCAGTTTTCCGTCCAATACAGTTTAATATCAGCCCTCAGAACCACAAATTATGAGGCCCATCAAAGTGTTTTTTTTCTCTGGTCTTGTGAGATTAATTGTATCCTCCTCTTCTGACATCATGGGTTGGCTTGTTTACTCCTCCTTTAGACACAGCGGTGATGGAACTGGAGTCTTCTTTGAAATAGAAGTAATAAGTTGATGATAGTACTACTCCTGGCTCATTATTGGATAACTTACCCCATGTGCTTTCTAAAAACGTGCTCAAGGAACATGTTGCACAAAATGGTAAAGTAATTGCAACATCTTACGGTCTTTTATAGCTTATGCAATAGAGGCATTATAAGCTTCGGTATATACAGTATGTAGGATGTTGCATAACAAGTGTATTTTTTCCACCAACTGCTATTGATTTATTTTTTCCAAAAATATTTCAAAACAACTTCTTGAAAAAAGTAATCATCTCTCTGAGGAAACTCCCCTCCCTGCCCCTCAGAGGGCGCCTATACTGTACAACCATTTCTCAGAATCCCTCTGGCAGCTGGAAGCTCAGTGATAAAATTCAATAACCAGGACTTAACAATCAGAGCCTTTCCATTTATCCATCCTTCAACTCAGATTGTCCAGCTCTTTACACAATGAAGCTTTTATCAGCCATAAGACATAAGCATCCTAAGGTATCAATCTAATTCTTATTGAGCCCATAAGTGGATGAGAACAAGAGGTTCAAGGCAGAGAAGAGGTGCACTGAACAAGACTGGAGGTGTTTAACTCTCTTTTTGCCTTTATGTATAAAAATGTGCCCTTTCTGAAATAGTCTCTTTTTTTCTACCCCAGATTCACAGAACTGTTCAAATACTATGCTTTTTTGTATAATGTGTTTGTATATAATGTCAGTGCAGAAGACCCTCTCTGTTGAGTATTTTTTGACAGACATGGGGCTTAAATAATTTTGCCACTCAAAGAAAGATATCATTATATTATTATTATTTTTGTGATATTTTCCAGATCCTTTTTCTTTCAAATGTGTGTCCCTAGCAGGGCTCTCTATACATATACACATACATATACAAATTAGGGCTGTCACAAGATTAGATTTTCATGATACGATTATTTTTCCCAAAAAGGATTCACAATAACAATATTATTGTGATATCGATAGAAACTTTTAAGTTATAATAATAGTAATAATAATGCTATCAGTTAAATTCATTTTGAATTGTATTTATTGTGTGTCTCTTTTGTAGCAAATTAATTAGATTCAAATGTGAGTGTGGGGCGGTGGAGAGAGAGTCAGTCACCATAACTGTACAGAGGCGTACAAAAAGAACAATTACACTTAATGGACAGTGAAAAGGGACCCAAATGAACTGACACAATATCAAGTAATTCATTTTTTAAATATCATGGTTATCATCAATACTGGTGCATCAAAACTCCCCTAATACAAACATACAGTCACCTACGGTATACAGCATACTCACTACGGTTCTTATTGCCATGGTGACTTTTCAGTGAAATGATAATTGTTGGTGTATACAAATGTTGAGGAAAAAATAGTATAGTATACTTATTGTATGTTTCCCTGATTTTACCTGTTTACCTCAGCTTGAATGCAGTTGGCTCCTAGGCTGTGGGCTGGTGTTCATCTGAAAGCCACCAAAAACAACTGGAACCCAGCGGTGAGCTCTTTACTGTAACATGCCTGCTATGGCTGCCGATAAGACAGCTATTTCCCTGTGAACACACACAGAGCAACACATACAAATACCAGCATGACTGGTGTTGGATCTTGTTGTTTCTTTCATGAATTTAAATCCTGCCGTTTGTTGTTGATGTTCTGCCTGGTGTTTGTCATTAGCAGAATGCACATCAATGAATGAAGTCAGTGTGGTGCCCAAGAGTCTGTCAAGCCTATAACTGAAGTACGCCACGTGCCGGAGTGTGCATGCGTGTGAGTGTCTGTGTCTGTGTGTGTCTTTGAGGCAAATTTAGTTCCTTGTGACTAGTCCATTAGAGATCCATAAAAAGCCAGGAATCTTTTTATAGGCTGGATGCAAAGAAGACGTGACTCATCTGACTCATCAGGGGTTATGCTGCCCCCAACACACACACACACACACACACACACACACACACACAAACATGCAATTGAAAGCCTTTTTCCCCAGACAGGGAGGCAGATTGTTGACTGAAGGGTCTGAGGCAGAATGTTTCTGTGTATAAATCCTCTGGTGAACAGTGAACAGATCTTACACAAATATCCACACCATGTAATATTGATAATGTATACATCATATCATGTTTATGTTTCTATTGAAATACACATCCATATATTCAGGTATGTCATAAGATTTGTGGAACATATTATTAGTGAGAATATTTAGATATTTTAAGTGAAATTTGTTTTTCACGCAAAAGTATTTGCCTACTGTTGAAATATATCTAATGAATTCTATTTTGAAATGTGTATGTGATAATAGTTCTCTCCACTAAACTAACTTGTATTTAAAGTTTTTTCTGATATTTGATAAACTTTAGTAACAAAACAAAACAATTTTCTTTGTTAAATCTGCAGTGATTTGCAAAATGAACCCCAATAAAACTAATGTCATTGTTACAAATATTTTACCCTTGTTTACAAGGCCATAACTGAATTACCACAGTGGTCAGAGGCCTGCATCTCTTTTTGATGTGAGACTTTAAAGTTCAGTCCACCAGGATTATTCAAAATGCTCTCTAAACAACTTTTGTGTCAGAGAAACATGGTTCTGAATAAAAAACTAAAATCAGTTTTAGACAGCAATCAAAAGCTAAGCAGGGCAAATAAAAAAGCATTACCTCCATCCAACCACCTGCTGCCCCATTTTTTAATCTTTGCCCTCAAGCAAGACGCAAATAACAGCCAGTTGTATCACGACGATGTCCAGTGGACAGTCTTTATGTTTATGTAACTGTTCCTGTTTCTGCCCCAAATCCTCAAAAATGGGTTCTTCATCATGTTGTCCAGTTTAATACAAGCTGAAATGCTTGTTCTGGATAAAGATATCTTCATATCTACTCTATTTATCATAGCATTCACGTATGTCTTACCATTAAATGAAGCTTCCAACCAATGCCGTGTCGCTCAGGCTAAACAATGTGAGCATGCTGCCTTAATCTGCAAGACTATATTCACATTGACCTTCGAACTGGATATTATCTTTAAATCTTTTGAGACTCTTGTATTAAAAACCAAATCCATCAGCTATACATTGCTTTGTCCGAGACTCTCACCATTCCACCTTGTGGTAGTCTAAAGAACACCTGGCCTTTACTCAAAACTTTAAAAAGAAATTGGAGAATTCAGTTTGATTCTGTTTTACTTCTTATTACCAAAACTACAGTCAAAGGTCTACACCCTGGTTTACTGAAGAAACACTTGCCCTTTATAAGCCTATGGGAGGTGAAAATGCAGATGGCGAAAATCTAACCAATTTACTAACATCATAGCTGCTCTCCTGTAATGGTTCATGAGTTTTGAGACTTTCTCTGCCATGACATAGACAAGATTTGATACCAAATTACTTCCTCATCTCGGGCTTTTTCTGCACAACCAGTTGGGCATTACATTGTATCCCAGACGGTCTCTGTTTTTAACATATTTTGAGGCTATATCTCTGCAGCCATTGTTGGCGTTGGCTTCAAAACCTGCCACCTGTCTCTTCGACCCTCTGCCAGCACCTTCCAAAGATCTCTGGCCAGTTTTGGGATCTACAATCCTAAACATTGTTAATTTATCACTTACAACTGGCACCATCCCCACTAGCTTTAAAAATGCTGTGGTTTACTGGTTTACTTGATCTCAGAGAGGCTTTTGACATTATAGATCATGGTATACTCCCAGACTGACTAGAATTTGATGTCTCTGGCCTGGCATTCACATGGTTAAAGTCTTACTTTGGTGAAAGGACACAGTGTTTCCCACACTACATCAATATTTTATAGTATGAAATATGGAGTGCCTCAGGGCTCTGTAATTGTCCCTCTGCTTTTTGCTCTTTTTATTTAATCTCATGCAGTCATGAAATTAATTTTCATTGTTACACTGATGATACTCAGTTGTATCTTCCTATAAAAGCTCATGGCTCATCTAAGATGATAGAATTAGAGGCCTGCTTACCTGCTGTGAAAAGTTGGATGTCAAAAAATGTCCTGCCCCTAAATTCAGATAAGACTCAGATGCTATGGCCCGACATAGACAAAAGTTTGATCATTTGACAACAAGTCTCGAAAACTGGGTGATTTTTTTGAGGTATGACCGCCAAGAACCTTGGTGTTAAATTTGATCATATCCTCTCTTTTGCTCAGCATATTAAAGACATCACCAAGATTGCATTTTTCACCTACATAATATAGCTAAAATTCTGTCTTTTCTGTCTATGGCTGACCTTAATTCACTCTTTTGTGTCATCCAGACTGGATTATTGTAACATTTTTGTTTTCAAGAGGAGGTCATGTGGCTCAGGTCATATGAGTTAGTGGCACTTGAAAGTGGCTCAATGTCCATCCACATCATATTTTATAATATAATGCTGTCATCCTGATTGTCCATATGTGAATCTGCTTTGTTGCTCAGTTCTGAACACACAACATCTATGGGTGTTGTATGCTTTACAGATTGTTACAGATTCTTTATCCCCTTGCTGCAAATTTGCAATTTGTGATATTGGGGTATATGAATAAAATTTGATTTGACTTGACATCACATTTGCTGTACACAAAGCCTCGGGTGACAAGCTTCCTAAAACAGGTGGTCCTGTGATCTCAGCTTAGAACTGTGCACACACACACAAATACATACACATACCAGTAAACATGTGCAAAGCTCTCATATGCATGTCAAATTATCTGAATGATGCACACTACATGCTTTAAATGATAAGGTCCAACCAGTTTGTAACAGCTCCACAGTATGATGATTTCCATTTTCAGAAAGCATCATTCGTTTTGGCAGATTTACCAAAATTACACAGGGTGACTATGCTCACTTACACTGAGTCATTTTTAGAAACAGCACGTCTTGAAAAAAACAAAAACAAAAAAAACCTCTGTCTCTTTTCCTCCCCCCGTTTTTCTGTTTTGTTTTCCCTTCGTCTCCTCTTTTTTTCTCTCTCACTCACTTTCACCACCCCCCTTTCTCCTTCTGTTTCTTTGTCCTCCCTTTTTTCTCTCTTCCCTCTTTCTCTGCCTCTGTTTTTCTCTCTCCATCAATACAGTTGGCCAATGACAGTGCTGGCGGTGAGGAAATGGATGGTGTGTCTATTTTTAGAACCAGGGAAGGAGGGCAAACTAAAAGTAAGAGAGCGAGAGAGAGAGAGAGGGAGAGGGAGGGATGTGAGGAGAAGATAAATCTGCATTCTGCCACTGCCTCTGGTCAGAGACAGTTGGAGCTACAAGGAGAAACAGCATCACTGGCTGGAAACACAGTATCATACATTTTTTTTAAAACAACAACATCCAGCTGCACAAAGCCTGCACACTGATATTTGAGATTGCAAGAGCAGAGGAAAGAAGGAAGGACTCGACAAAGACCATCTGTAAGCAGGTGAGTGTGAAAGCAAATTGTGCAGAAAACCTTACATAATTACTGATAATGCATGAGGCGAAAATACACACGCTGCCTGTTCTGTGCTTCAGCCCAGAGCTGCTGCTGTGGAACCATTTTTAGCTGCTGTATACCGAAGGTGTGGTCTAAATTTAGCTATGGTTACACCTTGGAAGAAACAGGGAGAGGCTGGTATTTTGGCTTGAGCTATTTTTGGCATGGAGGTTGAGACAAAAATATATTGTGGGCAACACTCAGGGTTGCAACAATATGGGGTTACATAAGAAAATATAGGCTGACACATTCTGTGGCTTTACACGACTGAGAAGGCATTTAAAATAGACATCTATTTATGTTGCTGCTCCTTGCTGGGATTGTTTGTATATTGGGCTGTTTACACTGCCACTCCAAAGTAAGCAAAGGATGGTGTCTGAAATAGGGAAAAGGAGAGACAGGAGGAGGAGAGGAAGGCTTATATGTGAATTAAATTTGATTGCTACAATATAAGGGGCAATGTCCAGATGATTGGAAAAACACAAACATAAAGCACTCTTGAAAACCACCACTATGCTTCAAAAAAACAATATTTCATCTATGACTTGGTTACAAAACAGAGTAAATCCTCAATTATAAGTCTCAGAAATGCTGGTAAATCAAATTATGTTTTCTTGGATGGATAGCAAAAAACTTTGAAATATATAATGCTTTCTAAGATGACTTCAATTTGATCAGTAAAACCATGTCCAGCTTTTGTGTTTAAATCTGCTTTTGAAAGGAAATGCCCAAAAGACTGCCAAACCCAAAACAATTGAATGCAAAAATCACTTTCCTGCTGTTCATTGCTCTATGTGCTCCCAAACATTTGACATTGAGGTCTTCATTGTAATCATGACCTCTTTCTTCCTCGTCTTCCAGCTATGCGTCCGCGGTCCAGACTGCTGTCCAAGAGAAGACTCCTGCTGCCTACAATCAGAGAGGGCACCGAGGAGACAGTGAGGGATCTGAATGAGGCCAACGCACTCCTCATCGCCGGCCACAGCCAGTCTGTCTCCTCAGAGGACTACTTCCTCTCCATCTGCCACCTGGCTCACCCCACCTTCCCCACCAGAGATGTTTCCCCTGACAACATACACACACGGCAGCTGGATGCTGTGCACCAGAGGCTGAGGCTGTCACGGCACAGTGGGACTACATCAACCGCCTTTGAATTCAACCCCACAGAGGAGGCACAAGCCATAGATGTACAGCAGGGAGAGGAGAAAGAACTGGGTTGCGAGCTGATGTTTGGCAACTCTGACCCTTTGGAGTATCTTTACGGACAACAGAACAACCTTTCGGGAGGTGTGAGGAGGGTGTTTGTTGAGGGAAGGTTTACAAGGCAACACGGGAGTAAATGGGAGGGCCAGGCTCGCACCAGAGCACACAGCATCCCCCGTGCTTCAAGTCCAGATCTCCCACGGCAGCGCAAGAGCAGCTGCCCTGAGTTGGACACCAGCACTAACACTTTAGCTCCAAATATCTCTCCAAAACACAGCTTATCCAGGTTGGAGGCTGGGAGAGGGAGCCCAGCAGTAAGAGGAGCAGAGGGGGAGAGACAGAAACCAACCGTCAAACAATCCCTCATCTCCCAGTGGATCTCTGACTGCAGGTCAGCGTGGAGGGAGGCGCGTGTACGAGCCTGTATGCTGCCCGCCATTGCTGAGATTTAGGGCACAAATGGACAGACATTGTGACAGAAGACATTCCTCAATAAAGTATCCTGGTCTTTCTCTGTCAGTGCATGAGACATTGGCATTAGCAGATATGTAGAAGTCTATTATGCATATATACAACAGGGATACAAATAAATACACAGTTGAAAACACACAGAGGCAAATAAATATTGTCATGTCTGTAATGTTATATCAATGTCAATATTTGCACCCTGTATGCTGGTGATCATACAAAATCATTAAAATGGACAAATCTGCAAAATCTTTTTATATCTTTCTGTGTTCTGTGAACTGAGTATGAATGAATAAACCAATCTTTTGATACTCTCAGCCAAACTCTGTGATCAGTGTTTTTTGTTTTTTTTCCCGAGCTACAATCTGTGTTTTCTTGCATGTATAAACCCTTGGAAAATGAACTCCACTCTCAGCTCCGCTGGTGCCAGGCACTGGAGTTTCTATGGTAACTGTCGTGGGATCGTGAGCTGGTAAACACTAGTGTGAGGAAGCAAAGGCTGAGTGAGGATGACACTGCTGAACCTAAACACACAAGATGGTCATCTGTTGTTTCACTGCTACAACAGATTCGCCTGCAAGTCACAAGAAAAAAAGCAGGAAAACTGCAACTGCAACATTCACATTAATTCATTTCAATGTTACAAACTAATAAGATTTTATTCAACTGTAGAAAAATAAAAATAGAAAAACACAAACCAACACAAAGCAAACCTTAGATACAGTTTTGTTACAGTTTTGAAACACTAGAGGGCAGGGTTATACCATTCATGCCTCATGATAATACTTTACATAATCAACCCATCACACATTTTATAACCTCAAATCTCTCATAAGTAGTGCAATCCTTTGCAGTACTAATGATAATGAAGTAACTCTAGGTGTGTAGTAATTTTCAACCTGACAGTTAAGGATTTAACAACCAAAATTAATTGGCACCTATACGTTTTGGACCTCCCTTCTATCCTTTTGTAATGAGAGTGTAAACGAACGTGCAGAGCCTGCTGAATGTATATTTTTAACACTGACATTGGTCAGGTCATGGGTAAAGGGTTCGTTCATCAAAAAACAACATATTTTATCAGTCACCTGTATTAGTGTCACTTATACTTCAATTCAGAAAACAATATCTCAATATGACGCACTGTAAATATAGTTACATCTCTTGTTCAGTTGTTTTTCAAATGAGGATTTTATATGAAAGCATGTGACAGCCACCTCCCACCCCAACTGGTGGATGTTTGTTTCATCTCATACCCCTCTCCCCCCTACACTTCCTGTCTGTATCTCTGCTACAAAATGCCACAAAAAAGAAAAAAAAAATCTTCTGTACTTTGACTTCAGAAAGTTGTTGTTTGAATGCAGGAGTTTTACTGATAATGGAGTCCTCTTACATTTGTACTTCCACCACTGATTTTGTGTACTGTACTTGTAACCTTCTCACACCGTTCACTTCGTGTTTTGTCAGAGCTTGTCACTCATTGAAGAGATAATTTTTCAAATGAAAAGTGTGATTTGAATCTGAATGAACAAGTTTCTGCTGAAGAAATAGTACCAGATTGTTCTCAATGTGTTTTAGAGATTATCCAGACCAAGGACACGAAAGTGATGTTGCTATCAAATATAGTTTTTTCAGTGTTGTGAGTACCATAAACTAAATTAATTTCATCGTCACTGTATTGGAGGTGAAATGAATTTGATCCATCAGCGCTTATAGAGCTCCTTCTTCTCCTAGTTTACATTTTGGCCTATACTGGAGTTGCTGCAACACGGGATTATTACCAACATTTTGGGTGCTCTCACAGTTGGTTTTACCAGATACACAGTCTTAGTTAATTCTGGCTTAATAGTTGGCTTGTTTAATTGTCTGACCAGACAGGTTCTTTACCTAGTCTGACTTTATTCAATGTCCCCATGTTGCCTTGGCCCCACATCTCAGCAGCTACTTTGGTAGCACAAAAAATGAATTACCGAATAACAACCAAGTTGTAATAAATCTGAATTGTTCTGTAAATCAGCTAATGAGAAACACGTTGGTTGACACAGACACATGGGCATGAACTCAAAGAAACGATGGAACAACATAAACATCGATGGTTCCAGGAAGAGAAAACCACCTTCACTGACTTCACAAGACATGTGCACCCACATCGACTCACAATTCTGTCTTTCTTTCACACTTATCTCAGCACATCCGGATGAAAGGCTGTTGTAACCTAGCCAGTCAAAGCATATATTATATAGATTATCAAATATATCAAGATTTTTAATACTTTTTTTGATTAAAATTTCTAAAAATGAGGCATTATCAGAAAAATTAAAGTAACTGTCTTGATTTTTGTTGACTCCCCAGTTTGATTTCATTTTTGTTACTGACCTGCCCATGAGGTTAAAAATCATTCTTTTCTAATTACATATATTTATAAAACCTTTATCTTTACCTTTAGCTACACTGTATTTGAGAACAACTTGAAAACGGAATAATATTGGACCTTTAACGTATATGGAATAATCTTAAGAAGTGCAGCTTGAGGCTACCTGTACTTTACTTGTGTATTTCCATTTTATGCAACTTTCTATTTTTACTTCATTAAATTTCAGATTGAAATACTGTAATTTATACATTTATGGGGGGTGGGGGGACAAGTCCAAAAACACTAACTTTGTATTGCAGAACTTTTTGTTTGTCATTCCTCATTAATCATTGCACACACAACATTTATATTGGGACCCTTTACAGGCTGAGAACCACTGGATTAAACTGCTGAACTGTAATCCAGCTCGACCAGCTACAGCAATAAAATGCTATATACGAATTAATTAATCGATATTTACTCTCTGATCATCTAATAATCATTTTCCTGCAGAGTGAGTTTGACTGTCAGCCGGGGATCTTTGTTGAATGTCATACCCTTCTCTCTCTCTCCCCCCTTACACTTCCTGTCTGTAGCCTATGTCTGTTACTGCTGTTCAATAAATGCAAAAAAAAAGACAAAAAACAAACAAACAAAGAAACAAAAGAATGCAGGACTTTTGCTGATAATGGAATACTAATACGTTTATTTTTATTTCACCCCAGATTATTGATGATTATAAAAATTACTTTTCAAATGAAAAGAGAAGTGCAACCACACTAAGCTTTGCACCCAAAGTCTGCAGAGGAAGAGACTCTGCTTGCGTTATTAGTTCCTGTTGGCTCATGGTCACATTTTGTGGTACTTGCTGTTGGTGAAGAGATGTGCTACCTCACAAAAAGGAAACATGAATAATTAAAGAGAGTTATGGTTGGTAATCCCCTTGCACATTCAAACCCTCAATCACCCCACTCCACAGTAAATAGGGCAAATAGAAAAAAATAGCCTATTTTCCGTGAACCATGTGGTCATTCATGAACTGGACTGCAGTCACCTGTTTTTGTTCATGTGCATGTGAATGACAGAGCAAACTCTACTTTCCACTCTCCTTTCCCCAATAAGTGAAACCCATGAAATATTAACTGAAAGGATGTATAAAAAATTCAAGCTTGGTAAGTGCAGTCTGGCTGTACTGTGGCAACCAACGAATGATTTCTAAATCCCCCTGATAAGTCAACCAGAGAAATTCTACATTCATGACTCATATATTAACACAGTCACAGTCTTGTCTTGAAACAGGATTTAAAGTGTGTTATAAGCTAGATTTTGTGAGCGGACAAATCACGCTTGCTGACCGCCTGACCGTTGTCATTTAGTTTGTTCCATATGCTGTAATAGATGAAAGTCCCGGGCACTGCGCTTCATTGGCAGGGAAGACCCCTGTGTCTTAAATTAGCACAGCTGGGCTCTTTTTGTTGGCATGTCATGCAAAAGTAAATGTTTTTGACAAAACCAGAGGAAGATAGTAAAAGTTTTAACACTTTAACAATATGTATCTCTAATTATGATTATTTTTAAGATACACTGAATGATTACATGCTCCTTTTGTTCCTCATCCTTTCCAAAAAATCCACTGTTTAATCGTAACTTGCATTGTCACCATGCTTAATGGGTAGAACCACCCAGATTACAGTAAACCATACAGTATTTCCACACACTAGCAGTTTCCACGTGGACAGTTTTGATTTTAGCTACCCTGGTTTTTAGATATATGTCTCATATCTTCTGCCCAAAGAAGACAGAAATCTCAAAACCTGGGCAACTAAAATCAAAGCTATCAGCATGACTGCAGACAACTGTAGAGGTACAGTAAGTGTGAAAGCAATGTGAAAACACAACAATACAGCAGTCACATTCATCAGCCTTCTGTGTCCTTTATCAATGCCTTTACTGTTCCCTAATGCTCTCCATGGAATATAGTTTAGTACATTACAAGAAAGCAGGATTTTCAGTATAATTTCAATCATCTTCACACTTCATTTTCCTGTTGTTTCATACCAGCGGTATTCAGGGGCCAGAATACAAAAGAAAAGAGAAAAAAAATTGATAGAAGTTGACTTTGTCCAGAAAAGTGAAAGAGGACATAAAACTGAAACTCACAGCAAGACCAAGCTTTCTGATGAAACCAAGCATTTCCTTTCAAACCGGTGACATGACAAGAGGATATATGATAACAGATCTCTGTGATGGGGTGTTGATATCAAATACAGAATATGATAAGGAAATTAAGATAAGAATCTCTAAGATGAGGCCAACACTACTGATTTACTCTCACCACAAATGTCACAACAGTCTGAGTACCATGAATTACAATGGAAAGACATGAAGTCATGCCTTCATTTTTTTCCGAGCGCTCATACATTTGATTTTGTGCAATACACAAAGGTGTTAACCACAGATCAAAATACAACAGTGCATCTTGCAAAGATCACAACCTACACCTTGTGTTGCCATATATAAAATAATCAATACATATCTAAACTAGTTTGATTAAAAAAACAAAATCCAACTGGAAACTTTTTTACCATGTAAATCAGAAACATGAGAATGGCTCTCTGTGCACTGAAATATCAAATAGCTATTTCAAATTATTTATATTTATTTATATTTTACTTTATCTTCCTGGTCGTAGCAGAAGGGATATAACAGTATGCCAAATTAAAGAAATAATAATTTGTCACCCTTTTTTCTTCATTATGAGTCAGTTCAGTTATGTCTTTGCTTGATAACTTATGACTCCCCCATGAACCCAATTCACCCCAACAGAAAGACACAAATCTTATAGTTGTACTCATATAACTTTACTGTGTTACCTTTATGCTGCAAGTATAGGAAGAAAGGGGAGACAGAAAAGAAGCGACCTAAATGTCATCATGGGTTTTTTGGTTTTTTTTTTTATATAATCCATTTGTTTGGATCTTTGCACTTCATGGTATCAACATGAGAAAATGTGCAAAATGTCCACAAAGATTTGTTCATTAGTCACATGACTAGTTACACAAACAGTGTAGGTACAAGTTTGATGTAAAAGTTTTTTTCCCTTTTTTTTTTTTGCTTACAATTCTTTTTTAATTATATATTGTATCTAATGTATTTCTATAATCTAAGTTGTGGTCAAATCATACTAATATAGCCAAAGGAAAAGGAAAGGAGAATAAGTGATGAGGGGTTTTTTGTGGTTTCACTTTCCACTTGCAAAAAATTCCCTTGAAGGATGGGGTATGTGCTACAGTGTGTATTTAAAGCGAACCTCAGCCTCTACCCCTCACAGAGCTGCTGTCAACTCACTTTGCTTTCCTTGACACAAGAAAATCTCTCTAGCTGCATTTATTACAGATTTTTTCTATCATCTTCTACACAAAAACTAAGATTTTTTTCCTGCACCAGTGTCATCTTGACCAAAGAGGAAACCAACAATGTCTGGCATCATCAAAGTGTTTCTGCTCCTGGCCGTTGTGGTCTGCATCTCTAAAGCCCAGCGTAAGTTTTTATTACACTTTTTTTGGACTCTGATATAGCAAACGTGAGATTTGTTTTGCTGACGCAAAACTATTATTAATATATTCAATTAATCTTGGTGGATGTAAGTTGGAATTCTGCACAGTCAATAGCATTATGGTTTAATAAAATGTTTCTTTCCTTGTCCCCCTCTCTAGGCATTGATTCCGGACAGCAGTGTCTGTGTCACAATGTCAGGGATTCCCTCGCCAAGTCTGAAATAAAGGACATCCAGATCTACCCAGTCACCATCTTCTGTAACAAAGTGGAGATTGTGTAAGAGACATTGATTTTTATTTATTTTTTTATATATACAGCTGTGGAAATATGGGATGCTATTGGGAAGATTGATATTAATATAAAGTTAATGTAGCTCAAATAAAGCACTACATTTGTAAGGAATGAAATGTGTGTTTAAAATAACACTTAGATCATATATTCTGAAAAATACCTATATCTATTAGTCTGCCCGCATAGCTCATCTATATATCTGTTTATGTTTTCCGTAAATCCCTTCAACTGAACATATCTCTATTGTCAATTTCAACAGTGTCACCACCAACACTGGTCGCTTTTGCCTGAACCCCAACAACAAGCGAGTGAAAAACTTCCTGATTAACATCCTGTAAGTATTTGAGCAGAGCTGAATTCAAGCCTCATCTTCAAAATACACTGACCACCAATAATGAGAACACTGTTGTAAAGAGTCTAATGTTTGCCCTACTTTCATTGTCATTTCTAGAAAGAAGAAGAAAACCTTTACCACCGTCAGACCGGCTCATTTCACCACCAACTAGGGCAGCCGCAGCACGGCTCGCATTTGAGTCTCTCTTTAACTCAGGTGAACAAGAAGCTCATATGACCTCTGACCCCCCACCCCAGAAAGAGCACCTTCAACAAATGTGGATGTGAAATAAGTGAAGCTTTTTGTCTATTTATCTTCTATTTATACTGATGTGCACTTGCAGTATATCTCCGTTCTATCTTATTTCCTCTGATGTGTTTCTGTAAATACATTTATGCGCTGTAAACCAAGTTTTTCTGCATTTTGATAACTTCAGTTTTTTTTTAAATAATAAAAGAAATCAATTGAGCATTGTGTAATTTTTTTCTGTTCCAAATCTGATACTGTTTGTGTCCTATATCAACAGTGCTATCTTGTGGTTCAGAGCTGTCAATGCATAAAATACAGTGTATCAGTCAGTTCACATATCCTATGATCTCAGACGGGCTTAGGTGGCAAAGCATGAAATATCAGAGGGAGTTACGCTCTAAGGTGTCTTCTAGACACAAGTAATGGGTCTCACTAGTACTTACATGTATCACATATCAGGGGACAACAGAGCTGCAGTCAGACTGGGATTAGCGGTCGATAACCAGCAAACATCGTATTTTCCTGCTCAACTCTGACAGGGGCGGCTCAGCTCAACTGAGTATCATAGGCTGTAATCCTCTACACCCATCTCACACGCACACAAACACGCACACGCACACACACACACACACACACACACACACACCACACACACACACACACACACACACAGGTGTTAATTTATTCCTTGGGCATTTACCCTAACCTTAACCATTACCACTACATTTTATACATGCCTAAACCCAACCTCTACCTCATCTTTAACCAGTGGGCGACAGTTTATTGTCTTCTAGAAGGAACTGAGTGTCCATGATGTAGCTGTCTGAATCAGACCCTAGTTTTACAGCAAATCTTATGACTATTTATTCTTATTACTGCACCTATCCATCTCAGTTTTAAAGTATAACATTTGTATTTGGTGTTCCCGCGCACTCGGTGGCATTGTTGCATATAAAAGGCTAAGACCTCACAATACTGTTGTATTGCACCACTTGTTATTCCCAAACATGCTGCAGGGCTTTAAATTTAAGACCAGCACTTCCGCCGGTTGCGTTGCCGGGTGCGTTCACCGGTGGTGTGTGGCCGCCTCAACGCCTCTCTGTTTACTCTCTGCATGTCCAAAAGTCATGGATGAACCGAGCGCTGAGCAAACATACAGCATTTGTTCGTCCAGTCTGTTAAATCGGCGGAGCTCTGACAAAGAAATCACCGCAGCTGTGGAATAATCTCAACAGGACAGAAGAGGAAATACTGACAGGTCGAGGTGAGTGTTAATCTGCATGCATGACAAACTGTTATCCTTCATGTGAACGCTGCAAATGACTGAACAATATTAAAAAATAATATGAAAATGCAGAAATTAGCTACCACTCCATGTATGGTTCAAATACTTCATTTTTAATGTTAGGCAGGGGTCTACTCTGTGGGAAAATATCCCCACATCAGAAATGCTTTTGTTTTTATATTATGAATGGAGTTTACAGTTTCTTTTTGACGTTATTCCCACGCGTCTGGCATACTTCCTATTTTTTGCAAGTCACTGTATCTGGCTTCCTAACAGTGCTGACGAGAACAGCAGAGAGCTGTCAGCTGTCTGGAAAGTAGAGTAGTCCAGGAAATACCCCAGACCTAAATCTAATCAAGCTGAATTCAGGAAGAATTTAAGTTTAGGATGTTGCAGATTACTCATTATTTAAATGAGGGAGATCCAGGTGGACTGCAGTGAGTGGAAAGTGAGCTCAGACAAGGCTGATAAGGAGTAGACAGGTTCATCATAATACAAGAGGACTGAAGGAGGGTTTTTCTTTTTGTATTTTTCACAGTAAGGAACTCGTTGCAGAACAGGTCCCAGTCTATCAAACAAACAGTGGAGCTATTTCCTTAATTCCACAGGTTTCATTTCCTTGTGAAGATTAACCCGCTTGAGGTCACAGCTTGGCTGTTTTGCTCTACCATGGAGAGAAGTAGAGGCTGGTATATGAGGGTGACTCTGACTTTCACTCATATTAATGACACTTTAACATGCTGTAACCAGATTCTCTGGTTCTATTTGCAGCAGGTCAGAAACAGGACACCATGCTCTTTGCACAGTAAATACAGGTCTCTGATGTGTTTATTCTCTGATTTAGCCATGATTTGTGGAATAAAAAACATGCACACAAAGGCCTACATTTAATTATTATGTCTTCTGCAAGGCTGTGGTGACAGGGCTGATGTGTTGTTCTTGCACTACACAATTTGCATCCATATAGGACCAGGCTACTCTATCTGTCTAATGGCCCTGTCTAACTGTGTGATGTCATGTGATGAAGTGTTCAGGTTTGGAGTCCAAACTCAAGCAAGCATAGCTGACGACCACACTGTCAGCCTCCACAGTCTCCTGTGGCCATCCTCTCTGATCTGGTGTCAAAATGGCCTCAAGACGGGGAGATATTCCAGGTAATGTAGGAATTTAAATTTGGCAAATTAAAAGACAGGGAGGATAATTTTACATTTTCTACCTTGTGAAATTGATTTTTGGGTATGTTTAAACATGGAAAGAGAAATAGAAGAGTAGAAATAGTTTTCTTATGCAAAATGAAACACAATTAACTAACATCTGTCTGTTTATTTCTATGCTTCAGCACTGGAGTCAGGCACGTCATCTGGACTCTTCGGTGCCTTTTCGTCTCCTATTGGAATGACTCGGCATAATATCAGCTATGATGAGCACATGGATGCCCCCATGCATTCACCACCCCCAGACCTAACTGTCAACATCTTGTGGAAAGACCCTGTCATCCCACAGCACAAGTTCAGGAACACTGCAGAGGTGCTTTCCTGTTTGTTTGCACTAATACTGCCTGACCCAAATTGTATTGGAGATATGAACTGGTTAGCTGAACAAAATGTTGTTTGTTCTGGCTGATGTGTAACTTGTGTTCTTGGAGGTTAGGTGGATAGCAGTACACATTTGATTCGCTGGCATATCTGTTCTGTAACTGGTTTGTGAGATAATCTTAACAGTGTGATCTTGTGTGACTAGGAAGGTGAAAGTGGTGGGAAGTTTCTGACTTGTGAGCCAACAGCGCCAGCCAAGTCACCAGTGCCTGTGGTGAAAGCCAAAGCCACCTCTTTAATGAGTTCACTTATGATCAGTAAGTCAACAAAATCGAGTAACTTAGTTGAAGAACATACATTTAAACTTAATTTCATAAATATCTAAACATGTAAGAACACAGATAAACTTGATAAACAGTTTTCAAAGTATCAGTAGGCTAAAATGGAGTGCAGCACTTTAAAACAGTGACTAATTTTATCTCCAATGCTGACTCTATGCCCATCTTTACTTAGAGCAAACCCAGGAGAATCTCCAGAGGTTTGAGCACCAGGCAGGCCTGACAGACGCTGGGTATTCTCCCCACAAGGGCCTCTCCACCGAGGAGACACGCTTTCACCGTCTGGGTGACACACTGCCAGTGAGTATTAACAAATGTGAGTTAGAGGCTTGAAGTGTGCAGGAGAAGGGAAAAGTTTGTGCCTGTCCTTAAGTGACTGTAATAATTATCTTCACACGTTAATGTGTGACTTGTGTGTCAAAGGGTAGCACCACACAAGGTGAAAAAAATCCAGACGGTTTCACTTACAGCTCGTTTATAAAGTTTAGGTCTAAATGAGAGGTCGCAGGTCCCCCCTTTTGTTTTAAAAGTGCTTTTTTTCTACAGAAAGTGAACTTTCAGCAAGATTGAGTTTATTAGATTTCAGCAGATTGGAGTAATTTGGTTTGGAAATGTCACACAACCTCTGAATATATGTTTTCATGATCATAAGGCAGTGCAAAAACATCCCATGAACAGTGAAAACAAGAATAATGTCTTCAAAATATAACTTGCACAAACAGAAAAACAAATTTTGTGCTTAAGGTTAACCAGTTGTAAGAATTATGTAATGTGCTTTATTTTCTATACATTGAATTTTAAGCAAAAACTGTTATAGAAAGTCCCAGAGGAGGGCACTCTGCATACACACATTCACAGTAGTACAACCTGAGTGTCACGCACTGCCCCCACCCCCTTTCACCTGCTATCAACTGACCAGTCACAAGTACAGCTACATTTCAGTGCTGTAATGTTGACACACACACACACACACACACACACACACACACACACACACACACACACACACACACACACAGGACTAACCTATATTCCTACTAAAAGAATTACGGTGTCTGCATTTTATTACTCAAAATAAGCAGGCATTATCGTGGAAAATTATAGGTTAATACCATATTGTTGTAGCCTGTTGAGTGACTGCAGGCTGAACACGGAACAACATCTTGGTAAACAAATTACGTAATATGCTCTGTGCTGCTTGCACAAACCACAGCTTCTATCAGTGGTGTTGCCAGGCAACGCCCTTAAATGAATCGAGCCCCCTTATTTTCCCAAACGGACCAATCACCGAGCTCCTAACAGAACAGACGTTTTAGAGGCCGACTGTGGAGTGTACAGACGTTACCGTCTGTGTTTTCGAGAAATAGTCGTCCCTTGAACTTGTAAAAACAACAAATTATGGGCAAAATGAAGGAATATATCGGACTGGAGCGTAAAAGAAAACTAATCATAAAAAGGTATGTCAAGAAGCTATTGTATTAAGCTAGTACTATGTCTACATTCCGACCGGAAAGCAGGCCGTTAGCAAAGCAACCCAGTAGGCTAGCTGGCAAAGCTGGCAATCGAGCTAACCTTAGTGAACAAACCCATTTCTGACATTAACTGTCATTTAACAGCCTACGGAAGCTTTATGTTAGGTATTGTGGAGGTCATAACTGAGCCAGAAGTAAAAAGGGTGGCGTGAACTGATGCTGGCTAGATAACGTTAGCTTACTACGCTACTTGATAGGTTCATATTGTATCTGGTGTGTGGCAGTCTAGCCACAGTTAGCTTAGCACCTGCTAACCAATGTTAGGGCTACACTTAACGGGGATATTGGTTAATGTGAATTGAAGCTACAGGGAAGGAAATTCATCATAGGCTGTTCCTGTGACTGTATTGGGGTTTTTTTTTCACTCTGCTATAGCAGCTTTCGTGTCCCCAGGCAACCACTAGCCCCAGTTTGTGCCCCTCATATTATCATCAACCTAAAGGATAATAAACGAGTGGCACAAACTTGGGCACTTAGCCCTGACGTTTGGGTCAATTGAAAACATAATCCACACCAGACCCGTGTTTGCCTCCATAGTGTTTTCAGTATATAACTATAGAAATTATTTATGATAACACACAAGGTCTAGCCTGGAACATTTTTTTTATTTGGCTTTTTTGTCTCCACTGCAGTTCTCCTGCACTTTATAGATCACACAAAAATTGGTTTAACTTTGCAAAATATTGTTGATTCCCATTCTGGCAACAGAATACCGACCCAAATAATACAGAGGGTGTTCAAGGCCATGGGGATCTTATGTTATTCATTTGTATGATGGGCACTGCCCTGAGCAGGATGCAGGACCACATATACAAGTTTGATATGAGTTTGGAAGTACCTTCAACATATGGATCAGAATGCGCCTTCATTGAAAGGAGACTGAACACTGAAAACATTCTTCCAGAGATCATTACTGTCGTAATGTCAAGGCATGTATGGTTGAACGTGCATTCAAATTGTTACAGGTATCAGGATCTAAATCTGTTTTTTGAATGTTTATTTGACTGGCACAGGTAAGCCAGACCAGGTTATTTTCTCTTGAACTGGAGGTTTTGCAGGTGTTGCTGGTAGAGTTTTAAGCAATGTATATCATTGCAATAATGGCCTTTAAGTAATACAACTTCTCAGGCTCAGTGCTTATGCTATGAAAGCTTATTTCGATGGTTAGTAATGATGTGGGTCATAGTCAGATCACCATGATTTTATAACACAGCAGTCCTCTCTGTGTGTGTGTGTGTGTGTGTGTGTGTGTGTGTGTGTGTGTGTCCTCTCTCTTTCCACCCACACCACATGGTCACAGGTTATAGGCTCTGACGATCTGTGACGCACTTTGTTATCATTTTTGAGCTGCAGGTCCAGAAAAACACTGCTGACCTTTTGCATTGTGTATTCAAGGAGTGTTTGTTCTTTAAATAAAATCAATGTTTTGTCTCTGACACATCTGTCACAGACTGTGCTGATAAAATGGTCATGGGGGGAAAGTGTCACAGCTTTGCTGTCTTTAAAGGGTATACAAGTCAAAAATGAACAACCAGCCAAACTTGGTTTAAAAAAAAAAAAAAAAAAAATTCACTCTGTAATGTACAGGGTGATTCTGGGTCAGTGGAGGTCATTCTTTGTTTGTTTCATCGCTTATTTTTTCTGTCCGTGCAGAAGTTGAGAATGCCAAGCGGGGAGTTCAAGGAGGACAGGCTTACAACATCAGCACAATCCACCCCAAGTGGCACCCCTTCTGTCACCCCCTCCGTCACCCCCAGTGTCACTCCCTGCGTTAGTCCCCACTCATCGCCGGCTGTCAGTCGCAGGTAGGCTACGAAGATGATAAGCTCATGATGTTATTTAATAAAAGCTCCGATCAAATATCGTATGTTTAAATGAATGGAACCACACCCCGTAATCATAACATGCTTAATTTCCCAGCATGGCCTATATGAGGTGCCATTTGGCTTATCACCTCACATGTTGTCTTGTATGCTCATTGCTTGGTCGAGTGCAGGAGCTGGTTCCAGCTGAGTCCTGCGCCTTTTCTTGCCACCCCAGAGCACAGTCCAAGCACAGACATGGGAGGAAATGAAGGGGGAGGAGGAGAGAGGTGGAACTTCTTTGGATCTCGGTCTGTGGTACAGAAATCCCCCACCGACCCAGGCTCTGAAACCAGCACAGGTGAGAGATCCTGCATGTGGATATTGACTGTATTGCACTATTTTTTACATTATTAATGCACAGCAGTTAGAATAGTTTCTCGTAGCAGTAGGATAAATCCTGCAGCATGACAAACTGGGGACTTTTGTACCTTAAACCTCACCCATTAGTGATGTCATGGTGTCCTGGAGTACACCTGTACATCACTGCAGCAAGATGCGAAGTTAGCCAAGGCAAATTTATTTGTATAGCACATTATCATGCACAGAGGTCATTCAGTGTGCTTAACTTAAAGTTGAACCACTGGATATCAAAAAAGCAAGACTTAGCATTACTCTTTAAAATCATGAGAGTTAAGGTGTTGGCTGTAACAAGTAGATTTAGGTTATTAATGACAACATATACCACTTCTTCTCTCCTGCAGGCTTTTCACTGCAGTCCTACTTTGGCCTGCAGAAGTCTTCTACCATGGATGGCACCAACACCCAGGTCAACCTCAAGGTGGAGGACCCTGCCAACTTCATGCCCCCCAAGATTGAAATCTCGGGCATTAATGCCAAGCCGGCGCCCCCACGGCCACACAAACTTAAACCTCGGGATATGAATGTTTTAACACCTTCAGGCTTCTGACACCAGACCAGCTGTGTCATTACACCTCTGTACCACATCCTCAGTATTTTGTTTTCTCTCCATTTGGTTGCTCATTTGCTTCCCTGCTTTCCTCTGTCCCCTCTGCCTCCCTGAATTCACTGAGGCTGTGAGGAATGAGGACCACTTATAGTATTAGCCCACCAGCCCCAGAGACATCGCCACACTCTTACTCCTCCCAGTGGACCTACTCAGATGGATAGCTATCTTCTATTAGTTCACACCATCCCCAACTTATCTCTTCCAACTCATTGGTCCAAATAAAATACCAAATGAAGTAACTTCATTTGTCATCCCTAAAAATCATAATGCTTTTTATTATTGTTGTTCTGTCATGTAATGTGTGCATTGGCATTCATTGCCTTGCTGTCCTCGTTCCATTGTCAGTGGTAGCATGAGATTGAAGTCGTTGAAATATCTTGTCAGTCCCTTGCTTTAGTTAATCACTTTAGCATTGCCTCTTGTACTAAAACTGACCAGCTATTTCAATTCATAATGCTCAGTTGCCTCATTTGTATTATAATTTTTTTATTTTAAATAAGATCACAGGTTTGTAGCTGTGTAGTGCTTTTCTCTGTTAGCATGCAGAGTATAGTGTGGTATGACTGATATTGTGCCTAAACAGAGTGTTTGCTTTTGGCTTTCTTGCCATCTAAGTTCAGCTTTTGTTTTTGTATTATATGGAAGAGCGTCTTATTTTACTTTATTACAGTATGACTGCTGACCTGAAGTGATTTTTTTTATTTTTATTATTTCAACAAGTATTTTCATATTGCTCCATTTTAATTCAACTTTGTTCATACTAAGTAGTAGGTAGTATTTTGGGTTTATACCATTTTATATAGCATCACAATCTTGTTTCAGAATGCTATAATAATACAAAGCATCTGCCATTTTCAACTTTCAACTGATTTTATTTGTGTGTGTATCTCAATCCAAGAATCCCTGCTGTTTTATTTGAAAAAGTTGATGAATTCCAATAAGTAATTGCACAAGGGAGGTTGTCTCCCACTTACATCTGTAAATAAATCTGATAGGCATAAGCAAAAATTGTTCTTTTGTTTTTTCTTAATGAAAACATTTGGAAAATTAAATGCAAGTAGTGTGTACCGGCAGACTAATCCCATGTCGTACTGTCCACTCATGTTCACTATATAATGCATTCTATTATAAAGAAATACTATTTTGTGTTATAGCAGTTGTTACTCTGAAGAAAAGTACTCCTAACAGATTAGAGTTTTGAGTTTTACACATTACACAGGACAGTATATATATATATATATATATATATATGAATATGAATATGAATATGAATATGAATTGTGCTGTGGAAATACAGCCTAAAAACCAGACTCAACTGTCCTCTTGTTTCCCTTTAATATATTTGGAAGCCTGGAATGAGACGATGTAAAACACGCATTTGTATATTTTCCTTTTCAGGGGAAAAAAACTACTGGCACCAACTGGAAATTTCTATTGAAATATCAGCTCATAAAGGTGATAACATATAAGCATTTTGCACCAACCTTTAACTACAGTCTTTGGCCACAAGGTGGCGCAATAAGTTAAACATGCAATCACTGGGTTGTGACAAGTTTCGTACTCATTAGTTTGACACTAGTATTCCTTCATGAGTTACCCAGGCCCTTATCAGATAATAATCAAGAACAGAAGCATATATGCTGCACTTAAATGATTAAGTAGCCATGATATTTTTTTCTCTAAAATTAAAAGTTTGATGGATAATCAGGAAATTAATTCTGCTGTCATCTGCTGTGCATACACATATTTAATTAATCTTGTCCTACTGTTGTCAGAGAGATTGATGCAACAGTAATTACATTGTCAACAATACCGCACAATAGCTGAATATTATTTCCCACCCAGCCTCCCCCCTCCACAATGAAGCAAACATCCAGGCCATCAGACAATGAGCCAGCAGGGAGGATCAGTAGAGAGGAGAGTCCTTCCCCCCGGGCTCAGCCATGAACTGGCAAGGTTTACAGCCTTGTTAAAGTTCTCAGCAGTTATTGTCTGATGCTCTATTTATTGTGTGTGTGTGTGTGTGTGTGTGTGTGTGTGTGTGTGTGTGTGCGAGAGAGAGACAGCAGCATTTGTGTCAGTGTGTGTACATGTGGTAAATTTAATACAGGGTGTGCGTAATATTTACAACATATTGTACAGGAGGCCTTTGTTGACTTATTTAGAAAAGTATATATGAATTATGAATCTTACTTTTGGATTTGGTGCTGTTGTTCTGAGAGAAGCAAACCTTGACTTCACTTCCTTTCTCATTCATTTTAAAATTTTGACTTTCGTCTATTCAGAAACTAGCTGGAGCTTTTGAAGGAAACACTCCTTCACATGATTACAGGCTGTTGAGCATCCACGTCTGGTTTTCAGATGGTGCGTCAGGAACGAAGGTGAATGTCAAATGAGACAGGCAAGTGCAGACAGAGAGATGTCAGTCAAAAGGCTGGATGTGGACAGTCATTAGCGGCAATTAAAGTGATGGATAGACAGACACAAGATGAAAGCCAGAGAGAAAGACAGGATGAAGAAGGTGCAGTGAATTTGGTGTCCGGGTTTTGTAAAACTACTAACACAGATGGAGATATTCGGCCTTGGGTCACATTTCTGTTAGAGGCATGCAATATGGCAGATAAACAACTGGGCAGAGATGAGTGTGTCAGTAACACTAAACCAGAAACACAAACAGCAGTAAAGCAAAGGCAAGAGAAAGAGTGGGTGGGGGGAGTCTTGGAATGAGTGAAACAGAGGAACAAGGAAATAGAGAGCAAAGGGTGGAGTGCCCCGGCAGTCATGACATAATACAGATGGCTCTCTCTCTCTCTCTCTCTCTCTCTGGCTCTGCCATGACGTGTTTTTTGCGAGCCCCTCCCCCCAACTATGCTCTGATCCCACACTAATCATTTAGCTCACTCACAGATGTGCGATGGCAAGCACCACCCTGCCAGAGTGACCATACACCAAAACAAACAGTAGGATCCAATCTGTAATCTGACACGACAAATTCACTCACTCATCTACATTGTGAAAAACTGGTCTGTCTGAATTCCTTCCTTAACAACCTCAAAACAATGACTATTTTCCACAGACTGCATTTTAATTCCTCACCCTCTTATGACACAACTTGGTCTTGCCAGTCTGGCCAAACTACCATGGTGTAGTCTCGACGCAATGCTAGTGGCAGTTTATAAGACGCGATGTGATTTTTCTTTTTTAGGTTGCGCTCGCTCCCCCTCTCCAGGTTTAGGTGTGTTAGGGATACTATGTCAGAAAAACACTAAATGTGCAGTGTGGGAAGGTCAGCTTTGAGGAGGATTGTGTGAACTTTCATCCGATTCATGTAGGAGTGTTATAGAGGCACTTTATGTCAGGGTGACTCCAGAAGGGTGCCAGGAAATCCTCTCTCCAGGTCTTGAGTTCATACAGTCAATGATTGGGATGCTGATACCTGACCTATAAAGAGTAATTATTTTCCAGCAGCAATAAACTCCTTCAAAGACTTCTTTGACGCGAAGCATGTGGTACTTTGATGTTTTCTATATCAGCTGTACACAAGATGTTAGAGTGACAGACACGACACTGTCACTGGAATTACATTTCATTTATTGCTTCTAAGTTACAGTTTCTCTTATCCGCTAAACTCACAACTTGTAACAAGCTTCACTAATCATGGTGATGACTAACTGTTTTTTCAGATTTAATCTGGTTACTCACGCAATGACACAAACAGCGAGGGATTTGGAGGGGGTCCCTCTTGACATTTGCTGCTGGGTGGGTTCTCTGTGTCATATGCTATACTAGCTGACTCCAAAAGCACATCTGGGGCTAATTCACAGTGACATGGCCTGGAGGTGAACCGACCAAGCTGAGAGGAGTTTAGAGGGGGGTACGTGGGACCCTGAGCAGAACTGATGGTTATGTTCAGGTACTGTATCCTGTGAAAGTAAGCACAAATCATGCCTACTACCTTGGGATAGGGTTGCAGTGTTACGGCTATTAACATAGATATGTCACACACAAATCAAATCAGTGTGCTTATGTATGTAATAACAAACTGCTGTACCTCATAAATTGGGAAGACTCTGTTACAACATCTCCAAGTCCCTGAAGAGCCCCTGAAGAAAATGTACACATCTTACGCACAGTGAGGAAATGTATATCAATGTAAGCATCTGAGAAATATATTGAGTAAATACAATTTCATACTCTGGCCTTTGTATCCTGCAGGCAAAAAAATGGCAATGGAAAAACAAGAGAAAACCAAAATGAGGCGCCTGTTGATGTGAAAAAGCTAACTACTGAAGGTCATCTGTTCCAAAATATAGGGACACTACACCGTAGTGTAACAAATGAAAACTGAAAAAAAAACTCACTAGATTTATTTAGCTAAAAAATGTTACCTGTGTTATATAACCTAGTTTCTAGCCTCTGGCTTTGTGTCTTAGTGCTGTTCTTCAGGCGTTCTGCCATCCCCCACTGAGAAAGAGACAGAGAAGCAGGGAGTATTGTTGGGCCCTCCTGTACTGGCCCCCAGGCCCTAACATGAAGCAGATGTGGAAGGGGAGATCCCCCTATATGACAAGGTCTGAACAGTCAGCTGGAGGTGCTCAACTAACGAGAGTCACATCCGGCTGATGCACCAAGACCAACATTGTTTTAGAAACCACACACACTCAGAGAGTTGCTGATGGCCGAACAGTTAAAGAAATACAAGGAAGAAAACACTACACCGCACATTGCGTGTGCAGCCCTGCATGTGTGTGCATGGTCGACAGTGAAACCTTCATGTGTGTGAGATGATTCATGTCTGGGATGTGCTACTATAATAGATTTGTTTGATTAGATTAGGTGTACAGTTGAAAGTAAATGAATATCTAAATTACATAATCCAGACTGCAATGTTTCCTTAAGGGGTCTATAAAATTAAGGTGTATACATCATTATTTATCTAAAAGACTTGACTACTGACCAGATTTTTATCAGCAGTCACACAGATAGATATATCGTTGTTATTAGTGTTTACATAAACTTTGAATCAGGTTCAGAGTTCACTCCTCCGCTTGTGCTTGTGTGGTAACCCTCAAATATTCAACTGTTGCCCACATCCTGTTTTTTTTTCCTTATATGCGCCTGCTACATTTTGCAATTCAAAAGTCATTACTTTCATTGGGTGAGAATGGACATGGATAAAGAGATTTTTAGTTCGTTTTTATATGATGTGGTTATCAGAAGTCGTCAAACTGTAACTGCTGTCATTGCCGTGGGCTTACACGCACTCAGCACACAGGACTAGTTTATCTGGGTGTTTCCCTTCATATATATGACGCAGTCAGGACCATGACATGGTAGCCTGGTAATTTACTTATAATAAGTATCTAACAATTACATAAGATGAATCACCATAGTAGCAATGAAGTAAAAATGTAACCTAACAAACTAGACAACCAAAGTGAAAGTTTAAAGGCTCAAAAGCTAGAAGTGAAAATGAATTAAATATTACAACTTCTCTGAAATTCCTTGGTAAGCTGCCCCACTGCTGTTGCCCATCATTTTATATCACCATAGTGATTAAGGAACCTTTGATCTTTGGGGTGGATCCCATTGGATAACAAAGTCATGGTCCACACATAATTATACTTATTAATCCCTTAAGCCAGGAGAGGAATGCAGTTCTTTGGCTTATGTCACTGGTTCTCACTCACGCACATCCACAGCACACCTGAAGACATGTCAGCATACAACCCAAAGAAAGATGCTGAAAGGTAAAAACTTAAACTGGATTCTGTAAAAAAAACACTTCACTTCAACATCAGGGAAAAATATCCCCAACAGTTTGTGTACACAGTATATATAAAAAAAAAAAAAACAAATACATGGGAACATATACTGTACACACAAGCACATAGTAACTGAATGATATCGGTATGGCATTGAATAAATATTTAGTATCTGGTAGTTTTGTGTAGCACTTCCAAGGTGTGGATCTGGGGAATATGTTTTTTTTTTCTCCACACACTCACAATAGGCCCCTTGTAAAACGGTCCATCCCTGTTCTCCTTCATCATGATCACATATGGGCCGATGTGGTTTTGGACACGGCGAGGTGAGGCGTGTTACTTGGCCAGACGATCACACATTCCTCAAGAAGAGACATGGACAGTAAGTGGACAAGATGTCGCCAGAGAGAACTTCACACACTTTTTAGTGTTGAGCCTTTCTTTGTCATTTTTATAGATTTCCATCCCAGCACACTGTCTCACACACTCCCTCACTACCTGTCTCCTTCTACCCTCTCAATGCCTGCTGGTACCCATCCAACTGAGATACAGAGAAGGACTGTCTGTATCTTAGTGATTGAGAGAAGCAGTGTCTCTAATTCCCTGTCTCCCACTTGGGCAAAGTATTTCATATGTTTTTAAATACGGAGACCATAGTTCAGGTCTAGTTTAAATATATTATAAAGACTTTGGTCTCCTTCAGTATCGGTGTTACTCAAATGTACATAAAGTAAATGCAAAAAATCCATATAAACCTGTCCAAGTCACTTAGTTTCTATCATTCACTATTGCTCTAAATGCAGTCTTGGCATCAGATCTGAGCTCTGGCAGGTAAAACTAGAAGGAGTAGGAGTAACGTGATAACACCTTAACTAAACTGCTTTAACTGTTTTGTGAATGACATATGTGAACAATCAGATTTATCCCGTCATTAGTCAAATCAGTAGTTTAGCAATCTCTGTTCACTGTTAGCATAATACAATCACTATTGGCACAGTTCATCTAGGTGTATGTGTTTTATATGTAGGATTTCCATAAAACTGTCTCCCAGTAGGATATGTTTTATATCAACGTGTACATAGAAAGCCCTTAAACTAACTTCAAAGTTCAATGAAATCAAAAATGTTCCACTGCCCGGGAAATATTCAAAGACAATAAGGAAGCAACCTGTATTATCAGAAGGGGCAGGAATTGAAGAGATGCCAGTGGACTTAACTCCGCCAGTGTCTGTCTTTAAAAGAAAAACTCATATATTTATTATAACAATACTGTAAATATGTAATGTCTTTTGCTTTGCTTGACATCGGATCATCCTCAGTAAGAGTAGAAAATCATATCATATCATCATCATATCATATTTTTACACAGACATTAATTCATGACCAGTCCACTCTGTCGGTAACAAGTTACACAAACTTGAATAATTGCATGAAAAAAAAAAAACATTAATCAAAACTTATTTTAAAAACATTGTTTGCTTTCAGTGGGTGTTACTCCCTCTTCAGAGTTGCTCCTCCTGATGCAGGTATGCACAGAGGTAAGGTCTAGTTTTTGAGTAATTGTTTGGATATGAGGAACTAGATAATTAAACTGATAAAAAATAAGTAACTGAAACAAGCCCTGATCACATGTCTTAATCTGTCTTCATCATCATTTTGACCCTGGGTCATCCGATTCCCCACCCAAAGTGGAATCAACTCTGGGGCTTGGTGCAGGAAGTAGTTTTCCACATAAACAGATAATATTAACAAGGTACGTAAAAATAGAATCACAGGCACCATGTTGATGAACCTGTGTTATTAGTAGAGGAATCTGTGCCACTGATTCCATCTTTCCTGAATCATGTGCCAAATGACACAAAACCAATTACCATAACCAACACACCTTGATTACTATTTCTGTTGGAATTGTATAAGCGTTTCTCATGCAGTTATTCAGGAACTCACTTCAGGAGGGTAATTAACATTTTGCCCCGTTTGTTCCTGTTTCATTCCTTAGTAACTACTCGCCAAGGACTATATGTGACTTGGCAACAGTAGAAGAATACAAATAGATCACATATAGAAATCAATTTATGAAAATTGCAGCTGAAATATTCCATTTATTTTAACCTCTGATGCTTCATTCACAGTCTACATGTTTGGTGAAAACGATCCAAGCTGATGAAAATAAATCAGGACCAAACCTTCACCAAATAAAAGATCAAAGAGAGGAGTGAGTGACAACTGAAAATAATTATTTACACACGTCAGACTTGGTGGACACATTTAGTAGGGTTTACCATCACCTGTCGTTTTGTGTGTCGG
Source organism: Seriola aureovittata (assembly GCF_021018895.1). Taxonomy (NCBI): domain Eukaryota; kingdom Metazoa; phylum Chordata; class Actinopteri; order Carangiformes; family Carangidae; genus Seriola; species Seriola aureovittata. Next base: position 16,832,674 of record NC_079371.1, read on the forward strand.
CACTGCTGACGTTAACCCGCTGGGTTGACAAATAATTGAGTTAATGGCCGCCCATCCATCTACGACAGATGAGAGGGTGAACACCTGAGAGGTAGCAGCATAGTGTTAACAAGGGATGGGAGGTGTCCGAGGGGGAGGGACCGCTGGCTCTGCAGGAAAACACCATTTAAATGCACGGTGGGAGTGTGCCTGAGCCGCTCTGGATTTCAAACAGGAGAAGCAGAAGCATCAATCAAACTGGGGAACATACAAGTTGGTTTTATCACTGAAACGGTTTCAACAACGACGGCAAAGCTTGAGCCATGTGTGGTAAGGTTTTCTTTCCATCGAGTTAATTTTTAAACTTTTTGCAAGGAATTGAGCGTATTTCTCACGAAAATTGTCTTGACTGGCTCCTGCAGTGCTGTAAGAGTCTAGCGATGTTTTGCTATAGAGGGAGGAATTTGCAAAGTTGTCAGATCATAGAATTGGTGATACGTAGTTGCTACGATCTTGTTGCAGTTTTATTGGAATATGAATTCTGAAGCGCAACAGTTGGATAAATCTGTTTTCTGCGCTGTGTGGATCCTGAAGCGCTTTACACACAACTGCTACGTGTCAGTGTTGTCATGCACGGATGTAGACGGGCAGACCAGACAGGCAGGTCTTACCAGTTACTGTTTAAAAAAAAAAAAACTGCATTGCACTTGCATTCATGAAATGACTCATCCATCCTCTATAAGTAGCCTACTTAAATCTGAAGCATTAGAATCATCTCTCACATTTTTGGCAACTTCACGTGTGTCACTCGCGAACAGGCACGTTTACAGCTCAGAGTAAATCTTTAACAGTCCTTCGGCCTCTCCTCATGTCTGCAAGGAAGAGGTCATGGTTGTTCTACCGCAGCCTGCCTACCTGGCTGCTCCAACACTGCGCGCAATGTGCGTCCGTCAATGGTCAGCTGTGTGCCTGCGGGAGGAGAGTTGCCCAGGAACATTCCTACACACACACACACACACACACACACACACACACACACACACAGACACACACACAGAAGAGGCTAGGGAACACTGTATGTGTACAACATACCCAGTAGCCTCATACTGTGTACATAACGTTATATTAAATTAATATAGCCTAATAAATTAGATGAAGTTCATGGGCAAAACTAACAGAGCTGGTAGCAAACAACCAAAAAGTGAACGTTACTGTCACCTAATGACTGAGTTATTGATGTATCCTTAAACACAATATGATGATAGTTATCAAAAGAAATTAAAAAGATGGCACTGTGCCTGTTTCTTCTTCCCCCTGTCTAAAAGGAATCTTTGCCTACCTGAATTACCAAGTGCCCCGCACCAGAAAGGAGATATTTGAGACGCTGGTGAAGGGACTGCAGAGACTGGAGTACAGAGGGTACGATTCAGCAGGTGAGACACTAAGCTTCACAGAGTTGCCACACACACACACATACATACACACACACACACACACACACACCACACACACACACACACACACACACACACACACACACACACACACACACACACACACACACTAATAGTACTCCTTGGCAGCACCTGTGTGTCATGTCCTCAAAAATCAAATCAAGGCAGCATTTCACAGTATTCAAAGTTTGAAGAAAAACAATTAACCAGAGATCTAATGCTGAGTTTAACTACTGTAACCAGCTCTATATGTTTAAACGTGGCTCTACAGTCAAAACTTCTGCTGTCTCATGTTGGTCACGAGGACACCCTGCCTGATAAACTAAACTAGATTAAATAAGATAGTAATAAACTGGTGTAATGAGTTGGGTGAGCTGGGTGTCATATAGGATCACCTGTTGATAGCAGATCCTTGTGCTACCTGGATTATTAATAGTTCTCTCTCTTTCTCTCTCTCTCTCTCTCTGTCTTTCACACATTCACACACACCTTGTATTTGTTCATCCTATTTGAGCAGGATAAAGCCACAGAAATAAGAGGTTCTTTTCATGGCTGTTACATGCTGTGTTCTACATACATGCACACCCACACCTAGCCACACACCCATGTCAGTCTTTCTATAGCTGAGAGGACATAAAACATTCCCTAGCGCCTTACAAATCCAAAATAAATGCCTAACCCAGACCTTTACCCTAACCTAAACCTAATTCTAACCTCAGGTTGTGAGGACCAGCCAAAATGTCCTCACAAGGATGGTTTATCCACACAGTCAGAGAAAGACACACACTAACACAAAATAAATACAGATATTAGTGCATTCAATGACGAGTCATTTTGATGGCCTCAAATAATATTTATACCTTTACCTGTCTTTTCATAATTGATGGTCCTAAACATTCTGTCCTGGTGAAGAGTTGAAATTGACCTCCCATCACTAATACACTGAAGACACTGAATTTGTGACATTTGTGCATTTGGCGCCATTCTGTGTGACACTATGAAAGTATATATTTAACTCCTCTGTCCTTTGTCTCTCTGCAGGTATCGCTGTGGATGGCCCTAACAAGGTGACCTCTGACATCAATGGTAACACCATCTGCTTGATCAAGAAGAAGGGGAAGGTCAAGGCTCTGGATGAGGAGCTATACAGTGGGTTTATGCACAATTCACTATATATTTTTATGAACGATTTTTTTTTTTTACATCAATTGTGAAGTTAAATAAGTTTTTATGTTTGTTGATCAGTATTAAAACTGCGATATTATCACTAAGATTATAATTTTTTTTTTTTTAATGAGATGTGATAGTGACTTGGTTTTAGTGGGTGTCTAACCTGTATACCCGCATGCTAAGTGTAGTTGTTATGATTATTTCACAATCACACCATCTTCTGTTTTACCCTTATTCTGACCTCATCCAAACATTTGGAAGAAATTCTCCAAAACTTAAAATCACCTCTGCCCTGCTTCTCTGAACATTTCACATTTTTTGTCTTTAAAATTCCCTGCAGTCTGTTAATATCAGTAAAAGTTGTGGTATTGTGTTTCCCTTGTTCAGAGAAAGACATACTGGATCTGGACGCGCAGCTGTGCACACACTTTGGCATTGCTCACACTCGTTGGGCCACACACGGAGAGCCGAGTGCTGTCAACAGTCACCCTCATCGCTCTGACAAGGATAATGGTAATATGTGCTAATGTACTTATATGCATGCTGACACACTTTCATTTTCACGTTTGGTTCAGTGTCAACAAGAAAAGCCGACTTAACAAGGTCTTCTTAACCGTCTCTGTGTAAAGCGTTTGATAATAGCTTATTAGCATTACATTGCAAGGTTAGGATGCTTTATACCTGTATACCTGACATCCCTTAGTCAGTAGTGTGCCATGTTCAAAGGTGTGTCAGTATTGTATCTTGGCTTTAAACCAGGCTCATAAAGTCCAAAGTGTGTAAGTCCATATCACATGGAGAAAAACTGCAAAACCAAGTAACATTTGTATTGATTTATGGGTAGTTTATTATCTTTAGTTTTGGCCCATTATTATTTGGTAATTGTTAAGATAACGTATCACTTTATTTCTTTGTAACCTCTTTGGTTGTCGTGCTCTTCCACGTCATTGTGGTAATGTATTTGCGTCATCCGAGTTGCTTGTAAATCCACTTACACATCTACGTACATTTTCTTCAGTTCAAGTCACATCCTTTGAATAACAACAACCTGTTAGACCTGCCATACCATTAAGTGTATTGTTGTCAGGTTCTGTACATGAGGCAGTTATTGATCTACTATTAGTTTAGTCCTTGGACAACATTAAAATGCTATTAGAGTGTAAATGTAAATGAGTATCATCAGGAGAGAGGTTTTATTACGATTTCACTAGGACTAGTTTTTGACCTTTGACCCCTTGTTCTAATCTTTTCTCTCTCACTGCCTTTTCTCAGAGTTTGTTGTCATCCACAATGGCATCATCACCAACTACAAAGAGCTGAAGAAGTACCTGGTAAGACATCCTGTCATTGGGAATTCATGTTGTAAAAACACCTAAGTTACAGTCCAGTGCCATTCTTGGGCCTGTCATTCAGGTTAAAGCTAGTATTACCATTAAAGGGACTTAATAAAATATATCCTATAATATGGCAATGTATGTCATGTTGCTTTTAGGCCAGTGGTCAGAGACCAAAAGACCAACACTGGCCAAAGGTTAGACAAATACAACTTTCTGGCTGTACCATTTATTTATATTCAGCTGGCTTTGTTTTATAAGTCAGCCTGTCCACTGCATAGGTAACCACTGCAGGCAAAGGACTGTCTGAAAAATGAATCATATTAATGTATCTGGAAGATTAATATCTGATAGATATAAAGAAAACACCACAATGATAAGAGACACTTTGGATGCTTAGCACATTTTTCTGTAGTTTGAACATAATTTCATCAATTTCCTCCAATCTGTTCACCTGAAGATTTGAAAATTATGGATTTCAGCCAGTACCTCCTCAGTGTGTTTATACTAATATAAAATGTATGTCTTACCTTTCTCAGATCACCAAAGGATATGAATTTGAGTCAGAGACGGACACAGAGGTGATCCCGAAATTGATCAAATACGTTTACGACAACCGAGAGAGTGACAGCATCACCTTCTCCACGCTGGTCGAGAGAGTCATTCAGCAGCTGGTGATTAGCTCACACAATGCAACAACACACAAAAACACACTTTATGGCAGCACAAGGGGTGATTGTGATACTTAGCTTCCTTTTCCAGAAATACTATAAGAAGTTAGGTATTCACTTCTATTTTTTCACAACACAGCTTTTTTTCTTCTTCTTTTTTTTTGCTTCAGCCCTCTGCTAGGAGATGGAAATTTTTATAACTAGCTTCCTGGTAACTATGAAGGGCAGCATCATTTAGCTTAGTGTCATAAAATGTGTCATTGACTGGTCATACACACACACACAGACACACATACACGTGCATTCATTTAAGCAACTCCTTAAATTCCCTGTCCTGTAAAACACAGTACACCATCACAAAAACAGTCCCCATGGCAACCATCCTAACAGCATCACAAGTGACATCATCACCCGTAGAAACCAATATATTTTTTCTTTGAGTGGGATGGAGCGAGCCTCCTTTTTCCATTATGTGACGTTCATGCTCCAAAGCTTTACACTCTTCAGCTGGGGTGAGTTGTTTCTGTTCACATGAACAGAGGAGGCAAAAGCGGCCATTTTGGGTTTGGAGTAATGGGAACCAGATAGTTAGACCCAATTACAGCCTCACAACCATGACACCCTCCCCTTGTCTCCTGTCCCACCCCCCAACACCACACAAACACAAACACACACCCAGTTCTGCTTCTAGTAACCACCACAGGCAGCATTGCACTCAGTACTTTCGAAATACAGCTGACGTTATACAATAGAGGTCTTATTTCTCTTAAGCCCCCCCACCACCACCACCACCAATACCCCACTACTTCCCAACACTCGCTCACACCCCCACTACAGCTACCAAGCCCCACAGGGCTGAAAGAAACATTTGCTTGTGTTCAGAAAATGTTTCTCTTAAAGGTTACACACACACATTCTAGGAATACACGGGTTACTTTACCTTTTACATTTAAATTTTTATACTTTGAACAAGTTTTCCTCCTCTTCCCTCACAGCTTCATTTAACCTTGATGTATTTTCACTCTTCCATCAGGTTAATGTAAACTCTGTGTTTCCTCTGCTTCTCTCTGTCTCAGGAGGGGGCTTTCGCTCTGGTGTTTAAAAGCCGTCATTTCCCTGGAGAGGCTGTGTCCACCAGGTTAGTATACACACTCAAACACACACACACCGACACACACACACACACACACATGCTGGCATTCCACTTCATATTATGGTCCAATATCTTTGCTGTTATCCAAGACTCAATGGAAGTGACTCATCCAAGTTACAACCACTGCAAAGCAATACCAAATATGATTTCACTCATTGATTGAGCCTTAATCTCAGTTTGCATGCATTACATTTGACATATTATGACTCTGGGACGTGCTTCGCTTACGATAATGAATGATTGTGCTGTTTTCCCATGTGCGTGTGCGAATGTGTGTAAATTCCCGTCTGGCTGCATGTATCAGTCCTATCTGAGTCTTAAGACCCAGGCAAAGGGAGGAGCAGAGGTTGAATTCAGGTTCCCTCTCTCCCCCCTGGGCCTCTGGCCTCTGGGCTGCCGGCCCTACACCTCCTTCTCTGTGACTCATTAACAGAGAGACGAGAGAGTTTCCTGTTTCAGCTCCGGGAAGTGCAGCTGCCAGCAAGACTCCTGGTTAATCACTTCTCATCATTTTATTTGACTTTATACCTTTCCTGGTTCAGTGAGCCGTCATGGATCAGGAAAATGGGAGATTGCTGGAGCACGGGAGTGAGAGAGAGAGAGAGAGAGAGAGAGAGAGAGAGAGAGAGAGAGAGAAAGGACAAGGGCAGATGGGCAACAAAATGAAGCCAGATAAGCAGACAGGTTGCCTGGTAGTGCCGGTGTTAGAAAGGCCGCTTCTTGGCACACCCTCTTTTAGGGGCCAGGAAACTTTGCATATCAGTTGTCTATTGTGTGACTGTTGTTTTCTATGGAAGTTGATATCTCTATTGCTCAGCTAAACTCAATGTAGTTTTGTGGTTAATATGTTGAACAGTCAGCATTGTCTTCCAGGATGTAGGGATGGAGGAATGTTTGTGATTATCTAGTGATGCTTGTCGGCACCCACCCTTTGTCGTCAAGAATCAACCTCCCGGCAGGACTTTTACTCTCTTTTCCTCAGTTTCTTTTTCTTTTCATGTTTCACATTCTGCTGTTCTCCCCTCTTGTCTTTCCACCACCTGGTCCTTCTCTTACTTACTCTTACTTTTCTTTCATCCCTTCTTCTCATCTCTCCCTCCCTCAGGGTAAATATTGTATTGGATAGCGACCACATGTTTCTGTTTGCAAGCCTCCCTTTTTCTGCCCCACACCCCTTAAAACAACCAGCGCTCTTACGTCAGTGTAGCCGTGCCCCAGAGAGGAAGAAGGGATCCAGACAGAGAAAGAAAAGAAAAAAAAGGAGAGGCCTTCAGTTTCTCAAGAGTTGGTGTCACAATAATTGTTGTTTTGCTATACTGTTTATGATGTTGTCAAAGGATAAGTGATTTAATGACTTCATTTATTTTAAGGTTAGTCTCCTCACACACCCCGCTTTCAACTGTCAAATCTACATGTGCTTGCACCTACATGTCCAGTAGGGGAAGTCCGTGTGGAATCAGTAGCGAATGAGGAAGCACTGACTCAGTCCAGGATCTGTGAGGAAATCGTAGAGGGATGTAGACGAAGGGAGGATCAGTTTGCCTGCCAAATGTTCACGATTAAAAGGTTTAGAAGAGACTTGGAATAGATGTGAGGATATCTGAGCTCCTGTCTGTGCAGGGGCGCACTCAACTGGATTAAGTACAAAATTGTGTAAAATTAATTTTACAATGATAGAATTTGAGGTAATAAAGGGTAATAGAAATATTTATAAATAGAAAGAGATAAAGGAGGATCATAAAGAGTAACAGTATTGATTTGTTTGGAATAATACAGCAGGATAGGATGTCAGGTTGTCTCATCATTCATATTTACACAAAGCATCACATGACAGTGTGTATCTGACATAGCTGTGCATCTACCAAGCCTAATCCTCTCCTTCCTCCCACTTTACCCACACTCTCTCCCACCTCTCCCCCCTGCCTTCCGTCTCTTCCTCCCTACCTGCTTCATTCTTGTCCCGGCAGGAGAGGAAGTCCATTGCTTATTGGTGTGCGAAGTGAGCATGAGCTGCCAACCGAACAGATCCCCATCCAGTACAACAGCGGTGAGCTCTGTTCCTCTTTCTGTCTGATACTCCAACTATAACAGTTTTACTGGTCAAATAAATATGCAATTTGTTTACATGGGAATACTTCTTTAAGAGTAAGTCATTATTGGTTTTGATCTTTTCATTACTGGCACAACTTGTAAAACTAATTCAGCAAGATACTCAAGAAGCACGAAGTTAAAAACTCCCATTTTGCACAGTCAGACTTCACCACAGCCCTTCAAATCTTCAGAGGCCTCTCCCACTAAACCTTATATAAATACAGAGCAGTAGCTTTAAACGTGTCCAATCAAGGGAGCGTTTTCTCTTTGTTTTCTTACTGGATCACTGTGTAATATTGCTCTATTGATTTTCTCAGATACACTAAAACAAATCCATACTGACTGTCAAAATGATTTTCTTGGCTAACTGTGGAAGTAATGCAAGATGTTGTGTGGCTCTGTTTTTTATTGCGCAATTATTCTTTGAAAAAACTTTCTTAGAAGGCCATTTTTCCCGAGGTGTTGCAAGCGACTTTAGTGTGTAGTTTTAAAAAGTAGTCATGTGGACATTAAAATACTTCCTGGGAAGAATTGGTTCCCAATCCCAGAATCCCCAGCAGACAAAAGGGTTCAAGAGGGAGGGACTTTTTAATTGTTTAAAATACTCTTGTTACAATGAAGTCATTTTGTTGCGTCTCTGTTTCCACTGTGTGTAGGGCTTAGCCTTCACTATCTTCAGTCAGTTTGCTTAAAATTTATGGGTCTTAATGACTCAAGTGAGTCCAGACCAAAGTCCAAAGCAGCATGAGGCTGTTTGGGGGCTGGAGGAAACCAAACTGGGTGTGTTATTGTATAGCTGAAAAAAATTCTTTCAACTCTGTTAGTCCCTCATTTTTCCCACATTTCATATACTGATGAAAATCTCTATCATCATACATCCTTTTTGTTGTCATAAACACCAGAACAAACTTACCAAATTAGATTATGTTTGGTTTTGTGCCATGCCAGTGTTATTGTAAACTCAAGAGAGCTTGTTTGTTAATAGAAAGCGTTCTGAACGTTTATTTGTGATCTGTTTGGTTGAGTTTTCCATATAAAAAGTTTCCAGATTTTTACCATCAAAATACAATTTCACACAGGACAAAAGCATTTCGACAGCAGGGACCCTACTACATCTTGAAGTTGAGAGGAGGAATTCAAGTGATGAGCACATCTTGATTGTTTTAGTCATTCAAAGTCGCTGTGCAACCTCTGACCCTTGACCTCTCACTTTTGACCCTGTAGGTCACCTAAAGGAGGGACTTCAGGAGAAGAACAGCCATAACCGTCCTGACTGCTCCAACGCCAACGCCATCAATTCTGTGGGGGATGACAAGGCTGTGGAGTATTACTTTGCCTCTGATGCCAGGTGAGAAACCATTTGTCTGTGTGTTTTGTTCTGAATCTAATATGGGCCTGTATCATTGAATTCTTATTTGTCATTCTATTACACTCACACACACATCTACCCCTTCCTTCTCTGTTGCTACCATGTCTTTCAAAAAAGAATCAAAATATTTGTTTTGTACCATTTGCAAACATCAATCAAGAAGTGCACATCATCATGAGTTCATCACACATGTATCTGTCTGCTCCCTCTACCCACAGTGCCATCATTGAGCACACCAACAAGGTGTTGTACATGGAGGATGATGACATTGCGGTGGTCACCGGGGGAAAACTCTCCATCCACAGGGTGAACCGGCAGGCCGGCGAGAACCCCATCAGGGCGATCCAGACCCTGCAGATGGAGCTGCAACAGATCATGAAAGGTCAGATGATCATCAAAAGACTGTTTTGGTATCTGTTGGATATGAGGACGATTCATTGCTTTCATTTTTGTTTTGTTTAAACAGGCAGTTTATCTTTAAATTATTAAAACATATATGAGCACACCAACAATATCTACATTCAGCATGCTAGTATTTTTACACAAGTCTATTCTGCAGACTTGTGCTGGCTCGCCCTCTGCTGGCTGAATAATCGAAAACATAACACTGTTAATTTTCCAGCCTCTTTCAGTTTACCAGTTAATATGATGTACATATATGCCCCCCTTTCTCTGCAGGTAACTTTGATGCCTTCATGCAGAAGGAGATCTTTGAGCAGCCGGAGTCAGTAGTCAACACTATGAGAGGCCGGATTTTTTTTGAAACCAACACAGGTGACCAGTGACCTTATAACCTGTTTCCTACCTTCAAAGTTTAAGGATATGTAGGGTGCATGTGCGGCTCCCTGATCCCTTGAATCAATATTAGCAGGGACTAATTCAGGCTACGCACACAAGGATCTGCTCTTTTTTTATAGTCCGTCCCACCGTTGTCTGTTTGAACTTGGAATTTTGAAAGACAAACTGCGCTAAAATACTAAGACATTTATTTACACTTTGCTGAAGCACCATATGCTGTCACCCATATCTTTCACATTCATAACAGAATAACCACCATTAGCACTAGTGCAATATGTACACGTGGAATGATCTCAGACAATCAAACTGTAGGTGCATGATGTACTTCCTCAATATGTACCACCTGTTAATTGTAGAGTATACATCCAAGATTACGTGGCTGTGCCTTGGTAAATTTGTTTAAAATGTGTGCAGTATCTATTTCTGACGACTAACATGCATTAAATCAACAGTATAATCTAACTGTCTTACCTCCTGTTTCCTCAGTGGTTCTCGGTGGACTCAAGGACCACCTGAAAGAAATCAAACGCTGCAGACGGCTAATCGTGATTGGCTGTGGCACTAGCTTCCACGCTGCAGTGGCTGTGAGTACAGCTGTCAGAAATTGGAATAAGAATGATGATGATGGTTTTGTGAGGAAGACAGCAACGATTAGTAAAAAAATTAATTTCAAAACACATGAAAACATGAAATTACTCTTTGTTTTGTGAGTGGTGACGATGATGATTTTGTTTTTTCCCACTTTTTAGACCAGACAGCTCCTCGAGGAGCTGACGGAGCTGCCCGTCATGGTGGAGCTGGCAAGCGACTTCCTGGACCGCAACACCCCTGTTTTCAGAGATGATGTTTGCTTCTTCATCAGTCAGTCAGGTGACGGTAACACATGGTCTATCAGACAACACAATTCTGACCACGAAACTGACTTTACAGAACAACTTGCTTCACATTGTTACATCTTGGGTGAAACCTGATATACCACCAATTTGAATTTCTCCTCCGACTGTGGCCTAACTTTGCTGTAATTCGGCATCGTAAGTATAATTTTTATTCCCTCTGCTCCCTCAGGAGAGACAGCAGACACCTTGATGGCACTGCGCTACTGCAAGGACCATGGTGCTCTGACAGTCGGTATAACCAACACTGTGGGCAGCTCCATTTGTAGAGAAACAACGTGTGGAGTCCACATAAATGCTGGGCCTGAGATAGGAGTGGCTAGCACCAAGGTACAGTTTATATTCTACATCTAATAGTTTTATTAAAGACCCTTTTCAGAATGTGGCAACAGCCAATTGTAAAACAGACACATTTTTTATACTTGATATAAGCTGTCATGTATTACCACAAACGTTGTATTCAATTTGATGATACAATTCTCCTTGTTAAAGGCTGCATGACAACACAGAACTGTGTTATTTGCTAGATAGGCTCATCTTCCTGCCGCACCGGTCAGCACAGGATATATTTTGGTGTTTATTGTGTGTGTGTGTGTGTGTGTGTGACACAGGCCTACACCAGTCAGTTTGTGGCCCTCATTATGTTTGGCCTGATGATGAGTGAGGACAGGCTCTCCTTGCAGAAGAGAAGACTGGAGATCATCAACGGCCTCAAAGTGCTACCTGGTTAGTGCTCCAACAAACACAAATACATCACAAACACAAAGTGGCCCCAGCATGATCACATAGCATCTTTAAATGTAGACGGATGGATGCAACCACATTAAAAAAATACTGCATCATCTGTGTAATACCTGTACACTGCCGTAAGAACTTCACCTCAACTCATTATTTTCCTCAACTCCTAGAGCTGATAAAGAAAGTGTTGTCTCTGGATGAGAAGATCAAGGCTATTGCCAATGAGATGTATGAGCAAAGGTCCCTCCTGGTCATGGGCCGAGGTTACAACTATGCCACCTGTCTAGAGGGGGCGCTGGTGAGTTGAGAATGCCACAGTGGCCTTTCAGAAAACTGCAATTCATGTGAGGAAAGAGTAAAAAACATTTGACCCTTTTTTTATTCCAATGCAGAAAATCAAGGAGATCACGTACATGCACTCAGAAGGCATCCTGGCTGGGGAGTTGAAACACGGTCCTCTGGCACTCATTGACAAAAACATGCCGGTCATCATGATCGTCATGAGAGACGCCTGCTACGTTAAGTGCCAGAATGCTCTGCAGCAAGTCACTGCCAGATCGGTAGGTCCTGGAAAAACACATTTTAATAGACCTGCAGGCACATTTATACAAACATTATAACTGGGGAGCAATAGTAGACAAAAAACTCACCCATTTTGTAGGAATCATGAAGGTGTGATACAATAAGTACAAAGAGCAAAGAGCCCAATCATTATTTCAATAATCTTCATAATATAGAACAGTCATGTAATTCATTGGAAATGACTTTAATAAGAGGTACAGTAAGGCACAATGCACACACACACACACACACACACACACACACACACACACACACACACAGACGAACACGCACCACACAGTATATTCTTACAGTCAGGTCACAAACTACTCAAATCCATCATAAATGATGACATTAAATTGACTGATGTTGTTAATGACGATGTTAATGTTCTTGCCACCAGGGTCGGCCCATCATCCTGTGTTGCCAGGACGACCCTGAGGTGACTAAGAATGCCTACCAGACCATCGAGCTGCCACATACTGTGGACTGTCTGCAGGGCATCCTCACTGTCATCCCCCTGCAGCTCCTGTCGTTCCACTTGGCCGTCCTGAGAGGATATGACGTAAGTACCCGACACAGTTTTCACTCGGTCCATCTATGAAAATTCTCAATGTACATGAGTCTTTTTAACTTCAAGTAGTTTTGCTTTAACATTTGTTTTAAGTAATACAGTAGTTGAGTGCTTTTTATCTACCACAAAATCAGTGAGATGTGTGACTGTGAGATACAGTGCCTCATAAATAGCATCTAAATACTGCACATATCAGTGGTTACATTTTATTAAAGCACTGTAACTGCTTGACTTGACTGATTGTATTGACCCATCTATCATGTGATTTTCATGAGCTCAGTGTATAATATACACGCTGATATGTCATATACACTTATCAATATTATACTATGATATGATATTCTACTATGATAGTTGTAGCCATATTAATTGTGTTCATCTTTACCACACCCAACACTAAGGCAATACAGATATAAGAAATTAAGTGGACATATATTGTAAAACATCTTATGCTGATATAATTCAAACTATTTTAGTTGCATTATAGTTTGCATATGGCAAAACAAATATCAAATATTCGCCTTAAAAGACATCTCTCTCTCCAATTTGGACAGCCACTGTGTTTTTCCAGACATAGTCATGGCAGTTGTGGTTTTTATTTTCAGACCACCATGACAGCTATGTGGTTCTGTCTCTGTAGGACCATTTCTCTTCCCGCTCTTTGTTAGACTGTAAATGTGCACTTGTTTTAGTCTAAAAGGGAAGCTTATGTTCCTTGGTTATCATACAGTAAGTGCACTTTATGTGGTGCAATGTCTATAGCCAAATCCATATCATGCCAGAGTGTTATTGTTAAAAATCACCTACCTTAATATGATGTGATTTGTTAAACATGCACAGCACAGCCACAGTCACTGATCACATGTGATTTGCTATAACACACTGCTTTATCTTTTTGCAGGTTGACTGTCCCAGAAACTTGGCCAAGTCTGTGACTGTAGAATAAACGCAGCTCACAAAGCATCAGAGAGGAGGCTTGTAGATTTACAGTGCAATCGTACAATTGAACGTTCAGTATGTTTGTGTATGTTTATGTCTATGTGATATTGTGTCTGGAGGGGTTGGAGTGAAGAAGGGTCTGTGTTAGTGTGTGTGTGGATGAGAGTGTGAATGAGAGAGTGAGTGTGACAGATGAAAGAGGATGGTATACGGTACAATGCCTTTTTTTTTTAAAAAAGAGAAATGTGAAGTCTGACCAATACACTGCTGAGGAAGTGCCAGTGCCATTGAGGCCTTGCGGAACAATCTATGAAAGCAACATTCATCCAAAGCAATATGCTGTGCCTTTTTCTAATCTCACCTTGAGCCAAAGACACACAGAAAGGACACAGCAGAAAAACATTGATATTAAGTGTTTACAGTTGTGCAATATGGGGACCAAATGTGCATTATGAATGTAGGCTACACAATCACGAATGAGATGATTCATTCTCTTCCTGTTTTATGAATTTCTTATATCCATTGGGGAGCTTCTTGCCTCTCTGTTGCACAATGGGAAATGTAGGAATTACACAGTTTTATTTCAGAGTGTCATCCGGGTTATTACAATCTGATTTTATATACACTGTTGCTCATAAGGTTGGAATAAAATATTTTTTACCTCTTTCCATGAAATGATTGTGACAATGTGATTTATTCTTGACAGATAAAGTGTATATCTTCTCAAAACTTTAGTAGTTAATCTCTTCCAAAGTGATTACTGATGCATTTAAATAGGAATAAACAGAGGATTGTGTCAGAAAACAAAATTATTCCAACTTTATGGGCAACAGTATATTTCATTTTACACTCATGCAATGACTGTGCCTGGTGGGCTATTAACCCATAACTCCAATAATTTTTAGCGGAAGCTGCCAGAAGTCGCTTCATTGTTAAATTTTAATTTAAAATATATTGAATGTCTATTCTGTTTAACAGAATTGCAGTTTCCAAAGTCAGTTCATGGTAGAACATGTACCTTTTTCCAGACTGTCTTTAGCAGTTCCATATAGGCATACGAAGAAATTATTTAAAAAGCAGTCAGGCAGCAAAAAATGAAGTACCGTAACATTTAATAATACTTTTGTTTTGATGGTTATTTGTATGGGTTTATAGTAATAATAATATTCTGTATTTATCTGATTCTTGTTTTATAGGGGCTAAAGAGAGGGTTTGATTTATATCTGTAACTATGGTCCTATTTTATATGTATGTTTTATAGACATAAACAGGCACTATCAATCAATAAATAGATAAAGCATTCTATCCAAAGTGTGTTGTAATTTCTCTTTACCTGCAGTGTTTGTTGTAGTAAGTACTATTAGATTTTGATTCTATTTTCTGTAGATTTATAAAACTAAAGGTTGCTCTGTCTTTCATTGACTTTTTTTGTTTTTGTTTTTGACTGTGGTATTAGCCTGCATGGCCAGTCTAGCACCAGTTTGAGCTTCTACTATATTATCATTATGAGCATATGAGAATATTTATAAACGTTTATGGATGATAAGCAATATCACATACATAAATGGAGCCAACTGACAAAATATTCATCTCTAGTCTCTGGGTAATTGTGACAGCATTTTTCAGGATTTTCCTAATTTTTGCAAACCGAATATTTGTACAAATCAGAAGAAAGAAATGGCCGGGGACATTTTTCTGCATTGAGTAACCTACTTTTACCTTTGATACTTTAACTACATTTTCTTGATTATACTTATATAGGCTACTTTTACTGAATTATCATTTTGAATGCAAGATCTTTTATTTCTAACGCAGTATTTTACTGAGTAGCATTAGGCCACCACTTTTACTCAAGTAAATATAAAAAAAAAGGAAATATGAATCGGCAATAATAATTTCATAGGTGTAGCATAAACACTGAGGTCACTCTGCTGCATGTGTAAATACTTTTGATACTTTAAGTTGCCATTTTGTATATTTTCAGTGCAGGGCTTTTCGAAATTGATAATTTATTTATTTACTTCATTAAAGAATCTGACTACTTCTACCGCCACTAATATTATATACCGATATTAAAATCGTTAAGACTCAGGACAAAAAGTTTTTCCAAACTTTTCGTGGAAAAAAAAAAAGTTTGCTCCCACGTATAATGTGCGTGATGACGTCATCCGCATGCTCGCTCTCTGCTTGTTGTGGCGTTGCCTTCCTCCGCACCCGTCCCTCCGCGCTGCTGCTGGAGTTAGCTAGGAACCGGAGTCAGGTCTCTGTCGTGACAGCCCGGTGGGCCGTTCTCCTAAACTTTTCCAAGTCTCGGTTGTGCCTGGAACACGGAGAGAGTGTTTTATCTGTGTTTTAGATGCATGGGAGTGCCCTGGGGACAGCGAAGGGAGAAGGTAAGTGTCGCTGCTGCTGCTGCTGCTGCTCCTGCCGCTGCCTCCTCCTCTGCCTCCTCCTCTGCCGTCCGTTGGTCCGTCCGAGCTCTCAGTTCAGCCCCGGCCTGACTACCGCATTGCTGCCGACTCAAGTGAAAAAGACGGGGAGAGGAGGCCTCGTTAACTTTGTAACCTCCCAAAGGCGAAGTGAATTTAACCGACGTGTATGTTAGTGTGACTTCAGCTGTGTGAACCGATGATTTCTGACTGTGTTAAGCCACCGTGTACCAGCGGTGCTGCGGCCGCGGTGTGTCATACACGGGTGACTTCATACCTCTGAGTGAGTGTGTCTGTGTGTATTTTATAGTAGACATGCGGCGTGTGGAAATTAAAAAAAAAAATGTCAGTTTTACACCCACGTCACATCATAGGATTGCCAGTTTACGTACCATACCCATAGACCCCAGCTGATCGCTGATATATATTTAGCCAATTGAATGATATTTTTGTAGGCCGAGTGTGCTGTGGTTTTCAATACCAGTTACCACTAACGCAGATGTAGATGTTTGAAAGCTAGTGCTATATTTCACCTCCATCTAGTTTATGTGGAATGGTATGTCAGGGGCAAGTTTCAGCTTGTCGTCAGATCAGACGTCATGTGTACACGGCTTTAATCTGTCATGGCTAAAGTCTGAAGCATGTCAAAGCATAAACAGATTGGCAGGGGTTGTGTCAGAGGACATGCACAGTTGGATCATACATATGCATACGGTACACACATGAAATGATACCAGGAGTGTCTATAGTGGTACTGGAATCATTTCCCATTAACACATCCTTAACATCCATCATCCTCTTTAAGAGACTGGTCTTGCAGCCTCAACAGAGATCTCTAGTGCAGCAGCATACATGTAGTTTTACCCGCCCTTGCTGTGTGTTTTGTAACTCTGCTACATCAGGGTGAGATGCTGAGTCTTCAGGCCATGCTAATCTGATATCATAGCCAGCTCACTGACTCCCATCCAGCTCCCAGCTGAGAGCAACAGCCATGACAGACCCAAGGGCTGGACTGGACTGATCTGGACAGTCACCATGATGATGTGCTTGGGGTTGAGGATGTTTGTGTGAAGGTCACTGCTTTTATCAACTCGTTCAATACAAAATCATATTTTAAAAAATTATGGAATAAGATAAGACAAGACAAGTATAGGGGCACAATGTACTTGCTTCTCATCTTTTCATTCATATTTCTTTTGTGACACAGAATGAGTACTGCAATAAATTAAGCACAGCCTCTTTAACTATTCTGTTTTCTGACAGTTTAGCCATTTGCCAGTGTATATCTGTTTGATATTTTTATGATGAAACATGTTGCACATGTTAAACACCAATCTCAGTTCCCTAAAACTTACTGAAACTAAGAGGACTTCATTTTACATTAAATAAATATTATTAAATGGATTTGGGGCTGCACAATTGGGGCAAATATAATGCAATTGTTTTGGTTCATACTGGCGCAACTGTAGCCGCCTGTCCACATGTTTAAGTGTCTTTGAGCAAGTGCACTGGCCCCCACATGGCTTCCAGGTCTGTGTATAGGGAAATCTGCTTTGGAAAAAAAAGTGGTTGCTTAATAAATTTAATTTATTTTAAGCTCTCAGATTATTTTTATATATCTTATTTATTTTATAATATATATGTATTATATATATATATATATATGATCAAAACTACAGTCTATGTCTGTAGCTAAATATAAATGAAACTGGATCAATAATGTTCCCAAAGAAAAGCAACCAGCTCTACATAGGAAACACAGTTACATTACACTGGCAGGTTGTCTTTGTAGTGAAAGTGCTCTAGCATGCAGCCTTAATGATGTTTGGGAAGCAGAGATAATCACAGCGTTCTCTGAGGAAATGTTTGTGATCATGAGGCCGTTGTGCCTTATAAACTGGCAGTTTACTGGGCAGTTTTTTTGTTGTGACTGATCTGGCATACGTAAGGAAAGCAAAAATCCTGATCACCATTATTAAACAATTAATTGTCTGAGAGTTGTAACATTCGGTTTGTGGTTTTCCTCAGTGCCTGCCGGCCAGAACTATAACAGGTGTCTGCTCATGTGTCGGGCTAATTTCTGAGCTTGCACGCAATTTTCATTTCACTTCAGTTGTTCCCTGTCAGTGTGTGTATATTTGTGCTGAGTCAAGTCTACATTTAGCCTATAGTCACCCCTAGCTTGACAGCAAGTGAAAGATTGTACATATGCTGTGCTTGTTGTTGCTGGAATGGGTTTTGTTTATGATTAATGACCCCCTCATAGTGTTATTTAGCTTGATGTGTGTTCTGTGAATCAGTGCAACAGATGTTTAGGTAAAAAGAAAATGAAAAAATAAGAGTCTGTATTTTTGTCAAAGGGTTTGCTGGATATTTGTTGCACAAGGTGTTCATGTGCTGAGTTAAATATGTGGCCTAGAATCCACGCTGCATTTCAAAGAAAACTTGCACTCTAATTTACCACAGCCAGCACCTCTGGTTTCCTCTGCACCTGTATTTTAGAGGTTTATGTAATCAAGTGGGGAAAGCTCTGCATACATGTCATAATCATAATATTCATCAAAAATATAACTGTCAGTACAGTTCAGTGCTTTAGTCGGTATCTCTTTGAATAGGCCACAGGGAAGATGGGAGAAAACCAGAAAAGGGCACATGAGTGAGGGAATGTCAGGAGCATAAAAGAACGACAAAGAAAGACAAAGCCAAGGAAAATGGAAAGAGTGAGAGAAGCATGAAGAAAGTTAAGGTCTTTGCAGCTCTCCCCTTGGGTGTAGTGAGAGGGAGCCAGCTGGATGTCCATGTGAGAAGGAGAAAAAGGCATAGGAATAAAGTAGTGATGAGAAGGATTCATTTTTCATCTGAATAATGGTGCAGTTGCAGACCCACACCCAAAAGAGAAAATATGGCATGTTCAAGCAAGATAAGGTAAAAAAGAAAAAAACCTGGGTAAGAAAAGAAACAAACAATTCAGAATAAACCAACAGAGGAAATAAACAAGATGACAAGCAGAGACCCCAAGATTTGGAAACACAATCAAATGAGGACATACGTAAAAGCACAGCGGGAAATACTTCACTGAGATGCATGAAATAACAAGTGAAGTCACTGTAGTTGTAATGAAAATGAATGAGTGATAGTAAGAGGGAGGGTTTGTGCCTTTGTGGTTAGCATATGCTAATATGTGTGTTTGAAGAAGAGACATGAGGGACCATGTGGAGTTCATTAAATTGTTTTTTCATTTATTTTTTAAGAAGAATATTATTGAGGCCAGTGAAGTGACAGACTTCACTGCACGATAAACATTATTAGGTTGTTATTTAAGCATTTTCATAATGACATTTCATTATTACTATCTTTGCTATATCCTTATATAGTGCATATATAGATGTATAAAGAACAGGGATGAGCAAAAATAATGTATATGTTTTCCCTTAATTACTCAAAAGTTCCTACACATTTAAGGCTAATTTCACCATTAAATGTTTCACCATTAAACAGTTTTTTGTCAATACTGATACATCTGTCAAAAAATATTAAGGCTTTAACAATTCATATATTGATACTTTTTAATGTAGTAATTTAATACTTACAATGGCAAAAAAATCAGATTTTTAACTTAACTCTTAGTTATAATGTGTGTGTGTGTGTGTGTGTGTATTTGTCTAAGAGAAAAAATTTAAATTTTTATCTTTTGTTAAAAGAGAATTGCCTGCTGTTCATTCTTTTGTGATACGAAAGAAAGAAAAGCCACTAAATATGACCATTTTTAATGTGATAATAAGCAACATTTGAGTGTACTCAAATGTGTAATTGATTGTCAATAACACAGTTAATTTTCTGTCACTCCACTAATCATTTCAGACTTAAGGCTGACACAAGTCGAGCCTGTCAACTGACAGCTGCTCATTGCTCACACACTGCATTTCTTTTCAATGCTGTCATGGTGACAAAGCTGAGACAGACTTTTCTAGCTGTGATCAATCATAACCTCCCCCCTGCCGCTTCTGTCTTTTCAGTACATTGTCTTTCTGACCATGACAACCAACGAGTGCTTGTGTCCTTGCTTCCTGTCAAACAGAAAAAGCTAAAATATCAGACTCCATTTGACCTGTGGCTGTTTTCTGAAGGAATGACAAACAGCCACGACTGTTGCATAGCTACACAAATGTGTGTCCTCGCCCACATACATACACACACACACACACACACACACACACACACACACACACACACACACACACACACACACCCTGGCAAAGAATAATCCTCCTCCTCCACTTCCTGCCTGAGGAATCAATGCTAATATTGCTATTCTTTTATAAACACTGTTCACATAACATATCTATTAACATGTTTTAACTACCATGTGCTGATGGCTGTGTATACACAAGCTGGATGCAGATCAAGGAATAATGAGCATGCTCAAGCCTAATGCTGTCTGCATGAGTGTGTGTGTTATGTGTTTACTGAGCATGAATGTGTCAGCATGAGTTTGGAGATGGCAGTGAGAGCCTTAGGAACTCCAAGCTGTCAGCTGCCTCTGTTCTCCACTACACACTCACCAAAGCATTTGCAGCCTTGACTTGAGCTCCAGCTCACTGTTACCTTTGTCAGATGAACAAACTGGGCAGAATGTGCTGATAGATTGGTTGGCTGTAGACTGGGCTGAAAATGAGGGGAGAGATGCCAGGGACTGACAGATGGAACCATATTAGGCCCTGCCATTCACTGAGGATCATTTGAGTGATTCAGTGAGCTAAAAAAAAAAAAGGTTCCGGTTTGTTAACAATGTAATAATTGTATTGCACACTGATGTGGGCGTATTAACATGTTGTAACCTGTTTACCATTCTGCCTCACGATTTAAAGATTGTGTTTACAGCTGCTGGTGCCTGGGTGTTTATCTGTGTTTTTGTTTCTTTGTGTGTGTGTGTGTGTGTGTGTGTGTGTGTGTGTGTGTGTGTGTGTGTGTGTGTGTGTGTGTGTGTGTGTGTGTGTGTGTGTGTGTGTGTGTGTGTGTGTGTGTGTGTGTGTGTGTGTGTGTGTGTGTGTGTGTGTGTGTGTGTGTGTGTGTGTGTGTGTGTGTGTGTGTGTGTGTGTGTGTGTGTGACCTCCTGCAGACAGTGCCGGTGGTCCTGACTGTTCAGCAGGATGAGTGAGGCAGAGGGCCAGTTCTACAGCGTTCAGGTGGGAGACTCCACCTTCACTGTACTCAAGCGCTACCAGCAGCTCCGTGCAATCGGCTCTGGGGCTCAGGGCATCGTCTGGTGAGAGGCTGTACTTTTATTAGCATTTTGCTCATTGTATCACCAGCCCAGGGTGTTGTTGATACACAGAGTTCTTCTAATTAGACAAATATATCACTTGCTGCATGATTAAAGCGAACTTTTGCCCTGCTAGCAGTGCGTCATTATTGGCCTTTTTCCCATCCGACACGTTCACTCATCGTAAAGGGAGAAGCGCAGGTGTAAATAATAAAATTATTGATGGCTGAATTGTTTAGTTCCTGTGTTGTTGAGGTCTTAATATAGTGAATGCCCGCTCACTGTCACACTGCTTTACTGGGACACTTGAATAAAACGTAATAAATTACAACTGCGCTTTTCCTTCACAAATTAAAATGTCTGCTGTGACAAGAACTATTATGGCAATGTTGCCTTGTCTGTCTCTGTCCATCACATAAATCCACAGCAAGATATCTTGATAACAATTAGTCCCTAAACATCAAGTTTTCTTTAATTTATCCTGTGAATATCTTCAAGGTTTGAAAAATAATCTTGCCACACTTATAATATAACTTATACAGTATATTCTTTATTAGCTTGTTCTTTATCGAAGCTACATGATATTTACACTGAGCGAAATATTTACACCATACTCTTTACTTTTTATTGCTACATCATTACATTGAATAGAAATGTACAAAATGTCATGTGCATGATTTTATACACATTTCCCTGTAATTCACATTGATATATTTGGTATTTTTCCACAATTTTAAAGAAAGCTCTATGGGTTTGTTCAGCTGCACAGCATGAGTTTGTACAAACAGTGGGAATAAAGTGTTTGTATCTAAAATTGATATTCATAGTCCCTAGAGGATTGTTTGCAGTGTTGTGGGTAACCTATAAAACGTCCCCGTTGAACAACACAGTGGTCCATAACAAAGTATCAAGAAATTAAATCATGAAATTTGCTGTGGATATTATGGTGGCCCACTGACCTGTTCTCTGGCACCAATATGAAGACAAGATCTCTGCTCACTCACGAGAAATATCAAACCTTAAAGGCGGCATGAGCACATTCACGATGAGCCCTTTCCATTTTGGATACTTCATCAGCTTTTCCTAAGCTCTACCCTCAGGCAAAATTCCAGCTTTGGATACAAGCTCTAATAGCTACATTGCAATGAAATGTGCCTGTACTAATGGTAAGGTTCAAATATAGCAGCTTTTTTTCAATGATCAGCATTTTCACGTTGCTAGCAGGGCAATAGACTAGACTCTTCCTTATGAATTAAAAAGTTTTGTTCTGTAAGATGCATTTATTTTCTTGCTTTGTCTTTGGCTGTTCCCTCCTCTGTACGATGTGTGACCAGCTCTGCTCTAGATACGGTCCTCGGTATACCTGTAGCTGTGAAAAAGCTGTGTCGGCCCTTCCAGAATCAGACCCATGCTAAGCGTGCCTACAGGGAGTTGGTGCTGCTCAAATGTGTCAACCACAAAAATGTAAGACTTAATGATGATTTAATTATAATAGATTCATAATAAGTCATTCAAGCCTGTTTTCGTTACATAGATTATACAGCTGCCGGCAGTCAAATTTAAAATGAATTTAAAATTATGTTCACATCTATTCTGAGTTAAAAAATAGTATCCTTCTGATGTGATTTGCAGTAGGAAGGCGGAAATGACTGACAGCTAGAACCTTAATCATGTTAATTATCTGTTATTTAAAAAAAAATAAAAAAAATACTCTTGAGTAAACAAAGACAGTCACTTTCTGCAATGCTGATAAAGTTTCCTGCTCAGAGTGAGAGAATCCAGACAAACCCTCGTGGTTCTCTCCACTTAGTTGACTAGCTCCACACAGTGAAGTGGATGTAGATGGGAGAGTAACAGAGTGGACTAATGGCCTGTCTCTCTGCTTGCAGATCATCCGTCTGATCAATGTGTTCACGCCTCAGAAGTCCCTGGAGGAATTCCAGGATCTGTGAGTGGCAGTGTTTTTTGGCTGCAACAATCTACTCTTTAGTTTCTTTTTCAGTAGGATTCAGAGATTTTAGCTGAAGCGCCTCCTTTCTCTTTGTGTTTTTGTCCATTTAAATGGCATCCCTCTATTAACTCATCAGCCTCCTCTATTGCTCTGTCATTTTATATACTCTCTCTACTTTAATGACTTCTTTGCCTTTGCCGCTGTGTCTTTATATACTATAACTACTTTTTCTCTCTCAGTGGGTCTGTTCTGCCCTTTTAATCCACCACTCTGTCATATTTTTAATACATACTTGACTGTTCTTCATTCCTTCCTGCCCTCTCAGGTATCTGGTGATGGAGCTGATGGACGCCAGCCTGTGCCAGGTGATCCACATGGACTTGGACCATGAGAGGATGTCCTATCTGCTCTACCAGATCCTCTGTGGCATCAGACACTTACACTCTGCTGGCATTATCCATAGGGTAAGGACAAGGAATGATTGTGCCGGGGGGAGAGGAGATAATAAGGCAGACAATAATGTTTTTAAACACTGTAGAAATATCTGTGACTTAGTATCAGGCTCAGAAGTAGTATTTCACTTCCCTCTCTGATTGAAAATTTCAGGTTGTCACAACCACAACCAACAATGAATGAATTTGCTTGATAATTAGCCATTTAGTCAAGTATTCAGCCTTATATATTTATTAACATAGTTTTCCATTAGCAGAGGATAATTTCCTTGATTCTAAAATTGCTTTTGTGCTTTGGAAATATGTGGAGGTATTTAACCCTTTTGGTCCAGTTTTCCAAAATAGCTGGAGTCGTTTCTAATCTTTCACCAGCTACCGTCTGTCTAGACATAAATACCTCAGAGGTAATGTTTTTGTTTGAGTATGTTTCTATAGCTTTACAGATTTTCTGTTCCCTCAGGACCTGAAGCCCAGTAACATTGTGGTGAAGTCGGATTGTACCCTGAAGATCTTGGACTTTGGCCTGGCACGGACGGCCTGCACTAACTTCATGATGACCCCCTACGTGGTGACCAGATACTACCGTGCCCCAGAGGTCATTCTGGGCATGAAGTATAAAGAGAATGGTGAGCAAGACAACCAAGCAGCAGTCATAGAACAGTAGTTGAACAGATAAGTTTGGCACCTATAAATGCATTGTGATCATTTGATTAACATGACAATATATATTAGTGTAATACTTTCATGTGTTCACAGGAAGGAAATGACATTCTAGATGCTTAAACACAAAGGTGGCTCTTCCCTGGAGCTCCATGTTCTCTTTAAGCCAGTCGTCCACCTTTTTGAAAACCAGCTTGTTGATGATAGTTTTTCTTTCCCTGTCCAAAGCTTCATCGCAAAAATTCTAGTAGCTGCGGTTCTCTGTGGAACGAGCCATCATTATGGGTTGACACAGGCTTCTCACACATTCATTTGAATCTTTAATCTTATATCAGCTAGTATACAAAACATATATTTTACATAGCATGATGCAGAGGAAAGCGTGAGGTAATTTATAAACAGAATAATGATTACATTGTTTGTCCAATAGACTGGATTGTTTACAGTACACAGCACCACTTGAGCAAGCAAAGAAGCATATCACAGCTGAACAGATGGTGCAGGCTGTTAACAAGAATGAGTTTATTGTTCACTTGTTAGAAACCTGCCTACAGTACACAGTCTTCGATCCAGTCGTGCTCTAGTTTATCAAATTTGGTTTTATTGGTCATTGATGGTGACAGTGAATGTCTTCATTATGCTACTACTCTGCTGCAGTGGACCTGTGGTCGGTTGGCTGCATAATGGCTGAAATGATCTCTCACAAAATCGTCTTCCCTGGAAAAGACTGTATCCTTCCTTGTTTGTCTCCTTAAGCTTATCAGTTATTTTCTCCAAATGGAGACTGAAGACACTCAGGGGACATAGTTGTTGTTGTTGTTGTGTTTTTTTAAATCAGGGATAGTTTTCAGGTCATTACAACATGCAGTGTGAGAAAAGGTTTTAGAAACAGTAGTTTGACTAATATTTTTACAGTTATTTCACAGCCAAGAGTATATTCTACAGAAAGCCATGCAAGCCAACAATAAATCCACTGTAAATATTGGGATGCTGTCAGATTAGTGATTTGTGCTTCAAATGATCTGCTCTGTCAGACATACAGTGAAGTTGTTCATGTTTTTCTGAACTAGTGTAACTAAAAGTAGATGCACGTATCATGAAACATCACATAGAGGTAGGATTACAAACGGGAAGGAACTAATCAAGCTCTTTCTGTGCCCTAATCTAACAGGAAAGTCTTTTGCCAAGTTAAGAGCATAACTACAATGATTAGTGTAACCTATTTGAATTTTCAAGTTATGATTTTTGCATTGTGTGACTTGACTATAAGTCTATTGTAGTGATCTGCGGCAATTATCAGAGCACAGAGAGCTTTCAGCTTTAGTGATAGCGAAATCAAGGGAATAGAGGAGTTAATGGCTATTTGCCACATATAAACGCTCTAAAGCAAACAGTCAACACAGAGATGGAGAGAGGGAGAGACGAACAATATCCTACTCTGCTAAGCGCACAAACTCACAGGGAAAGTGAGAGAGCAACAGCTGTGTAAACTGATAAGCAGAGCTGAGGAAAAAGGCCTGGAAGGCTAAGTCGGTTTCCCAAGCCAGAGAGAGAAAAGAAAGCCAGCCTGAAGATGAATATGATGAAAGCGTTCGGCCATGGCACCGCTAGAGGATAGACCAAAATATTGAGAGTTGATGTTCTGCATATCAATGTTTGTCGTTCAAATTTAAACCAAGGAGCATGTTACTCATCTGTGTAGCTTCCATATGTCACTTTACTGTATATTTAGTGTGCATTATATTATGTGGTTGATGTTATGTGATCATTTTTATTTAATACCTTTTGTGTGTGTGTGTGTGTGTGTGTGTGTGTGTGTGTGTGTGTGTGTGTGTGTGTGTGTGTGTGTGTGTGTGTGTGTGTGTGTGTATGTACTTGTGTTTGCTCGTGTGCTCTGTTCCAGTGGACATCTGGTCAGTGGGGTGTATCATGGGAGAGATGGTAAAGGGCAGCGTCATCTTCCAAGGCACCGACCGTATCCTTCACCGCTCTCACCCTCTTTGCACCTCATCGCTCACCCTCCATCACACCTCCATTTTGGCATAAAATATCTCATTCATTTTGACAATTTGCTTGTGTTATGTTTGTTCCTGCATACTTGTCTGTCAGGGCATTTCCTTTGTTATGCCCTCTGAGCATTTTCTGTTGAATGGGGCGACTCATGATTTCCAGTTGAGAGCTTTCTTTGTTTCCCGCCCTCATCAATGATTATTAATCTGTGGGGTTGTTGTCCAGCGATCTATAATCCCCCTTAATTGATGGAACGGATGGAATTGAAGCTTTTCACATCATTTGCATTTATATTGGCCATTTCTGTGTTTCTAATGGGTTTAGTCACCTCTTCACTCACCAGTTCCTTTCAGTGACTGTCCATTTACACCTGAGTAGCAGGGTGCAGTGTGATTCTGGGACAGATTGGTTTTCATCTGGGAAAGTAATAGTTTTCTCCTGCATTTGTAAGTCAGCAGGCTTCTTGAATTTGCTTATGTGTATTTTTTAATATTTTCCTTATTGACATAGATGAAGATCCAATCATATTCTATTAGGGCTGAACAATTTTCAAAAAAAATATCATTGAAATTATTTTGACACATACTGCGATTGTGATGAGTCACAATTATAGTGCGGATGCTAATTTTTGCTATAAACTTTCACTGAAAAAATTATGTTCTGTACCAACCAAACTTGTTCCTTGTGGAGAATATGATTTGTAGCACCACAATGCTTTATTAATGGTATGTTGTGACACATTTTACCTTCATTAAAAAATTGCAGCTCCTGCGATTTGGATGTTGGACTTGGCCATGTTGCGATTTCAATAATATTTCGATTAGTTGTTCAGCCCTATATTTTATGATCAATCAATCATGGATCAATTCAGTGTATTTCTCACTTGATTCTTTGCCTTTTCATGTGTTCTTTGCATTTGCTTAAATACATACATTCCCACAATGCAGCAGGATTTTTCCATAACAAGCATGTTGTCCAGACATCGACCAGTGGAATAAGGTCATTGAGGTTCTGGGCACACCCAGTCTGGAGTTTATGAACCGACTGATGGAGACTGTGAGGAACTATGTGATGAACAAGCCACAGTATCCTGGCGTCAGCTTTGCTGAGCTTTTCCCCGACTGGGCCTTTCCTTCTGACTCAGAGCACGACAAACTGAAGAGTAAGAATTTTGGATACTTAAATACACTTTAAGTCGACTTCAACTTGGTTTTTAAATCTCTTGACAAGAACACTGCCCTGTATGTATAGACGTATGCGTAGATTTTAGTGAAAGGGAGCCATTTGTCTGCAGTATATTGATGTTACGAGACAGTTCTTAACAAAATTACAGGGACAAAGAAGCTGAATGCTGGACCTCTTACACAACTAGTTCAGAGAATGACCATGCAGATCTGCCCTAATCTGTGGCATTAAGAGCTAGAGCTCACATCACTAAAACAAGAGAACAAATCTTGACATTCCCAGAGATGTTACCCAATACCACGAAGGGAAGTAATCAGTTGAGTCATGAAGACTGCTTGAATGAAGTGATGTCGTAGGCCTGTTTCCATAGTAACATTGCCCTTCCTCTGTTGCCATAACAGCAGGTCAGGCACGGGACTTGCTGTCCAAAATGCTGGTCATTGATCCTGAGAGCCGTATCTCCGTAGAAGAGGCCCTCAACCACCCCTACATTCATGTGTGGTACGACCCTGCAGAAGCCGACGCGGTGAGGCGATTCCTCCACTCGAGACAGTTCAGTGGTTTTAACTCAGTGCAGTGGTTGTGTGTGACCTTGCTGTGATACATGTATTTCTCTTTGTTTCACAGCCTCCTCCCCAGATTTCAGATAAGCAGCTGGAAGAGAGGGAGCACACCATCGAGCAGTGGAAAGGTAGGATGCACTGCCCTCTAGGGAAACATATCAGCAGTGCAGCTTAACTTCCTTTTAGATTTTAACAAATGTACAGGAAACTTGATTTCAAGTCATGTTTCTTCTATATCTAAGATATTCATTTGATGAACTGTCCAAAGCTCTTGAAGCTGCAGCTTAGCAACACCTATGTTTATTTTCCCTTTTATCATGAAAATCCACAGGCCAGAAGTGTATGGGCATGCCATTTACATGCAAATAAAAGCAAAATTCTTCCATGTGACAAAACGTGTCTAAAACATGTTAAATCATTCTTTAACCCAGTGTCCAACACAGGAAATAAATTATGTAATAAAATGTTTTATTTCTCCACAGAACTCATTTATGAAGAGGTGATTGACTGGGAGGAGAGGAACAAGAATGGACTAATGAAAGAAGATTGCTCAGGTACATACATGCACCATCTTCGTTCATTATCAACTATATTGGTTACTAAACTGCTGTAAGAAGTGCTGTAGCTTCATCTTGAGACTAGTTTCCTGAAATATGCCATTGTGGACACATCTGTAGAAGAAATTCACTGTATTAACTCTTATTCTTATTTGTACAACTTCCTAAACTCTGTATCTCTCCATTGTGCGTGTCATGTATCAGATGTGGTGTCAGGTTCAGCCTCCCAGTCCTCCTCAGCCAACGACATCTCATCCATGTCCACGGAGCACACCTTGGCCTCGGACACAGACAGCAGCAGCATCGACACACTGACGGGACCGCTGGACGAGAGTCAGTGAACGCAGCCCATGGCCACATCTGTCCCCACCTCCCATTTACAATATCCAAATATCAGTCAATCACCACCATCCTTTCTTCTGTTTACTCCCTCCCTTCCCATTTCGGATTTTTTTTTATTATTTTTTTTTTCTTCTCAAATTAACCTCAATGAATAGGTCTATTTTTCTATTTTCTTTCCCCGTATGATCTGGTGGATCTTGCTGGTCCTCTTCATCTTCAAACTTTGTTTTGGACTGTTGCCTAGAGGTCAAAGCTATCTATGCTATATCTTGGGTCAAAGGTTTCTCTTTTCCTTCTTTGTGGATAATGTTTAACTTGATCAAGTGTAAAGATGTATGCATCCATATTGATTTTCAGGTTACCAGGAGAGGGTGGAGGATTGTTGTTTGTTCTTTATGCCTGTTTTTTAATAGTTTTATTTTTTTAGCGAATATTAAGTTGAGACCAGAGGTTATTGTCATCAAATTAGAGCAGACTCGCACTGAACACAGAGCCAGCTGCTCTCATGCATGTTACGCCAATAAGAACAAAAGCTTCCCGTAAGTCGAGCACACCAACCGTCCGATGTTCATCTGATGATCAAACACTAATCCATAGTTTGATCATTTAGCTTTAGCTATTGCAGATCTCCACAGTGGTGCTTTCTGCACAGTGTTTTTTAATTCATTGGCTTGAGTGATGTGGATTTTGAGCTTTTACTCCTGTCAGCTATGGGAACTTGTGGTTGCAGTGTTAGTTTTATTTCCTGATATAATGTACTGTATGTAAAAATGTCAAGATCTGACATTCATAGTGGCTGCAGACCCTTTCATTTCAAATACAGTAGATAAGGTGTGCTTGTTTTGTTAAGAAACTCAACATATCTGTGGAACTATATATTGCAATCATCCCCATTTGACATAAGGTACTATCAATGTGTATATCAAAAGAACATCATTGTCCTATAAATTTGGGAGAGGCAAAAAAAAACATGTAGTATTTATTTTTGTGTTCTTGCAAAATGTTGCACACAATCACCTCGAGGCCCATGGAAATCAAGCCTCTTGTCAAAACATTTTATTGACAGATAAATGCATGGGCTGCTCCTTTTCTAAACCATTCCATTAATACTGGGACAGTAACAAAATTAATCATGAATCAGACATCATGTAAAACACATGCAAAGGCAGTAAAACACAAAAGATGGTGTTTAACTTGCATGAAGGCAGCAACAATGCCTATAAGATACTGTAGTTCTTATTAAAAAGAGAAATCCGTTCAGGTCAGTTCTTTTACTTACAGTACCTTGATGTTCTTGGTTCTGAAAGCCTGTTTGAGAGATGTTGTATTTTTTTTTTGCCTTGTAAGCCTATATGTGTGTATGTGTTACCAAATGTACTGTGGGTCACTGTCCTTCATTATCTCCTTTGAATTGTCCTTAAAGACAGCAGTCGCCCCGTCCCTAAAGGCAACATCTATGGAGGAAGTTGGCCCAGCAACAAAAAGCAGACACGTGGTTTAAAATGAGGATGTGACTGTGGAGTCAAAATCTGGACCTTGCAACTGTTAAGATTGAAACTAAAAGATGAACCTTGGAAATGGACTGTGGAGCTGCTTTTTGCTGAACTGATTGCACAGTGTGATGGACATGCAGAAATATGACACTATGGAGTCACTGAGGACTTTCGCACCATGTTGTACACTATATTTTCCTTTTATGACATGACCTTATTCTTTCAGTCATGCCTTAAATGACCTGAGGAGTGGCCAATTCACTCGCGAACATCTTATCAGATAAGGACTGAGCGTTAGTGTTCAGAACATCTTGTGTGTTTACCATGTTTAAAAAAAAAAAAAAAAAAAAAAAGCTCCATTGTATACACTGTACATCTCACACTTTTGTTCAGTTTGTTTCTCCTTTTATTTTCAGAGATGTCCTGTGTGATTGCAATGACCACAATATTATCACTTGGCCAGCATCTTTGCCCTTACGCAACTAATAAAGTGGACATCAGTGATTCATTTCCTTTCAGTGAAGAAATAGCTGTACATCACTCTAATCCCTCCCAGAGAGAGACAAAAATGTTCTGGCTAGGCAGAGACAAACTACTATACAAGGTACTGTGCATTTCTTTCCTACACATTCATGTCATCACACACCGAACAGACTCTTCTTCAAAAGCTCTTGACAATATGTTCTGTCTTCTTGGCCTCATTGTTCAGCTCTCCGAAGGTGTCAAAGAACTGCTCCATCTCTCTTTGCAGTGTTGCATTGCGTTTTTCTGCGGCACCACGGGCCCTTTCAGACTCCACGATCTTAGCCTGGATAGTTTGGTACCAGTGCCGCTGCTGTGCGAGGTTTGTTTTCAACCGCACAACCTCTACCTGCAGCTCTTCATTTCTCTGCTCTAGGCTTGATGTTGAAGACAAAAGGAGGGAGGGGAAAGGTTACTTGCTTATTTGTTGGTCAATCAATGACCATTTAAGTCAGTTGTTGAGTTTGATGCCTGATATGGTTGCAGAAGGCAGAACAGGTGACTTCTAAGTTTGGGTGGAATTGTTCAGTGAAATCTATCTTACTATAAAGAAGGAATCGTCATTTTCCTCTTGTTCTTGCCA
Source organism: Seriola aureovittata (assembly GCF_021018895.1). Taxonomy (NCBI): domain Eukaryota; kingdom Metazoa; phylum Chordata; class Actinopteri; order Carangiformes; family Carangidae; genus Seriola; species Seriola aureovittata. The sequence continues at coordinate 16,864,408 of NC_079371.1, forward strand.
ATCACCAACACCTAACCTTACACAGAGACTCGCTCTATCTATATCAGTAATAAATGAGGTATGTGTTGTGTCTAGGTCAGCAGCATGGCCCCTTAAATTAGCTCTCTTTCCAGTGCCTTGTGCTGTTTCTATATGTCAACCACACAGACTGGCTGTTCTCCAACTTACACCAACCGGCTCTCTTCTAATACAAAATATAGAATTCTTTTAATTTGACTTATAAATCAATGGGAAACGCACATACATGCACAAACAGAAAATATGGCACATCTGAGTACTGGATGTGAACCGTTGGCTGTATATGTCACGGGAGGTTTTGGGAAACTTTAATCAGCTGTTGGTGCAATGTGAACTAAACAGGATATAGGGTGAAGCTTGGGGTCAGCTGAGTGACCAGAGCAGCACAGCTGAGTGGACACACACACTTTCTGGCTCTGGGAACATTGTGTTACCCTTCGCTGGAAATACACCACAGGCTGCAAAAATTCTTATAGTCAAGTCAGTGAACTGAACGTGTAATACTGAAGCCAGCAGCAAAAGCACATTACATTTAGGACATTTCATTTGACTTTCACATGGTGTGCCTAATATGTGTAAGGTGATTATGTGCACTGTGTACTTTGAAATGGAAATGCAAAACAAAACAAAAAGAGCATTACCTGATTATCCTTTCCTCATACTCCTCCCTTTGTCGCATTATCTGCTGTTGGAGGCTGGTGAGGAGGCTGCGCAGGGCGCTGGCAGAGGGGTCAGCCAGGGGTACAGGAGGGGGCACCCTGGGAGACCAGGAAGGCTGCTCTGGGTGCTGAGCTTCAGCAGGGGGCCACATGGCCTGACACTCAGTTGGGCATAGCTGAGGGGAACTTGCTGTAAGGACGTGAGCTGACATAGGGAACTGGAGATGCAGCATCCGGTCCTCCTGCTTAAATCCACAGGATCCTGAGTCCAGCTCTGGCTCCTGTTCGTGCTTCTTGTCTTGGTCTGAATTCTGGTCCCTGTTACTGGAACGGCTTTCAGCGAGGATGATCTCACAGGACGACCAGGGGCTCCTCTCTTCACTCACTCCATCACCCTCCATCAGTCCCTGGATCTGTTCAGGGGCCCATGCCTGATACATCTGTTCCTGCACATGCTCCTGGAAACCTGTTTCCATTTGAAAGACCTCCTGGAGGCTGTCGGGGGTGACAGCGTCAGGGAGGTTATCATAAAGAGACAGAGCACTCCTGTGCTGCTCACTCTCTGATGTATTGGGACTCTGGTTCAGATGAGCTCTGTTCTCAACTCCCCCACTACCTCCCTGTTCTCCTCCTCTCTCTCCTCCTCTTGCTCTGTTTATGCCTGGACCCAGCTCTGCTTCCCAGGCCTGTCTCCCTTGGCCTCCTCTCCAGCTGCAGTAGCTGTGATCTGGCCAGGCGCCAGGCCCTCTTCCCCCACCGACCAGTGTGGGAACCTCAGCCACAGCTGGGGCCAGAGCGGGCAGAGGGCTGCAGGGGCCTGGGAGTCTGGTTACAGCCGGGCACACAACCTTACTCTCCATTTCCTTTTCCCTGGCCCTCCCTCGCTGGGCAAAAGGTGGGCAGTTGTCGTACAGGGGGTCCGTGGAGCAGGAGCTAGCTGTGGTGGGGGTCTCAGAAGGAAGACAAGGCAGCTCCATGATTCAACCAAGCACATGGGTCTGCAGAGAGCCTTAGATACAGTAACTGCCCACCCCTCCTCGGTCTGCTGTAACTGGGATTCAAGGCTGGGATTGTGGATTTGGTATGGAGCCTCCTTGAGCCAAGTGCTGATGTGTCATGAGGAGAGGAAGGTGTAGGAGCCCTCCTCCCCTTTGACTGGCTCTCTACTGCACCCTTGACGCTACTGCCTAATGGTAGACAGGTTGTAGTGTGGGCGTACTCAACAGGGACCGTGTGTGTGAGGGTGTATGTCTTTAAGCAGGACTGACATGACATCAGCTGTTACTTTAGCACAGCTTCTGAGGGAGGGACCAGGGTGTAATATAGTCAGGCACATTCCTAAAGACAGTCACACATAACTGCAACCACAGAAATAGACGGTGGCCATGAGCGCAAAGTGTGAAACACTCACAATGAATCCCATAATCTGCACACAAGATTTGTGCAGTGAACTCTGCCACACACCTTAATATATGATCTAATTCACATTTTAAGCATTTAAAGAAATAGCGCAGAGCTCATTAGGATTGCTACTATTAGTACTGCAGACCTCTTGCGTGGGCCTGTTACTTTAGCTGGGTCATCGATTTTCCTTCTCTCTTTTAATGCACTCTGTCTGCATTAACACTGTAGGATGTGTTAACAGCCAAGTGCTTGTACTTTCGACAGAGTTCACTCTGTGGAATCACCTCCAGTGCATTTGTCTCATCTTTGAGAGCTGCTCAGCACAAAACCAGTAAAATGCTGCCATAAAAGAAGCCCAGTGACAAATCACAGGATGCAGATTTAACCCATTCTGCATATGAGGATAGGGAACTCTGGCTTAGATGTTTTTCTTTTTCAGGGCAGATGATGATGTGATGACAGGCAGCGAGAGGGAAAATGAGAGGAAAGAAATAATTGTCTAAATGGCCTCAGACACACACACACTGAATAGCACAGCTTTCGTGGTCAGTGTGTATTCAACCCACAAGGTGGAGCTGCAGTCAACATTATGAAAAGCTTCTACTTGAGATGGGTGGTGTATCTTGAAATTATGGCACTTTTTGAGGACAAGGATGATAAACATATTTATATTTGATGCTGAAATATAATTTTATTTTATGTTTTTTTTTAAGTTTAAGATAACTTCATTAGGATAAGAAATTTTGTGAGATACTTGTCTCACGCATTCTTTTTCAAGTGGATGTTTCATGACTCCATTTTGGTCCAGGTTTGCAGTTTAGAGATTTTCCAGAGCTTTGTAAAGATCAGATAAGGATGGCTGATCCACTATTGATCTAGCAGCTCAGTGAAGAGCTCCCTCATTAGGGCGATGCCATGGAGGAACCACTATCAAAGGCACTTCCTCTTGATCAGGGGAAACATCTATACAGGCATTTTCTGCACCTTGTCCTTAAATCACCTCCAGTCAAACTGCTGCACAACAGGAAGGGACGCCTCTCAACCCGTGTTTTTAACCACATGTGGCATCTATGGGTGCTTTGTTTTGGGAGCAATGATTTACTCTACAACACTGAGAATAAAGTGTTCCATGAGAGACTTTGAGTTTCACTGCAACGCATTACAAAATCAAGGACGTGCTGCAAACTTCATTTCTGCATATGCACATTAAACAGTCAGTTGTCCGTCAACACTGATAAAACTCCGCTCTTATCTGCCCTATGTAAATCATCCCGCGTCCTTCAAGGCTGCGCAGGCACAGAAGGAATCACAATGTTTTATCTGGTCATAAATACAAAGTGTAGGATTTTAATGTTTTCTGCATCTCAAAAATTCTCCTTATGCCTTCCTGAACTAACACAGGAAGATGCTTTTGGAATATGGGAAAAGTGTTATTGTCACACTCAAGGTGAGACCAGAAAATGCCCTGAAATGTCCCATCTGAGACAACAGAGGCACGAGAAAGAAAACAACACTTCTGGAAATGCCACACATTTGATGCAGTCTCTCATATCCCTCTGAGGGTTTTGCCCCGACCTTCATCTGTCATTGAAAAAATGGTGGACATCCTGGCAGTGCTCACCCCTCGTCACCCCGACACCCTGAGATTTATCGCAGCTGGATCTCCTCCGTGCAGAGGTTAAGCTTCCTCCAAGACCCCTTATCGCCCCGGCCCTCCCTTCTCCTTCGTCCTTCTCCACTTCCTGTACATGTGCGTAGTTGTTTGTAGCCATGACAACAGAATCCATGGCAACACAGATCCCCATGGTTCTAAATAATAAAGGTGGATGGATGAAGGTGGGGAGGGGAGGGGGTTGGAGAGGAGAAGGGCTCTGTGGCTATTTTAGCAAGTGCCTCCATGGAGACTAATTGAGGAGGGCCCTTGTTAACTAGAGACGTGGTCTGCTGTAAGAGGCGAAGCTTCCAAGGGCAACATAGAGCCAGTTCATTGAACTGCTTAGTGGTTACAGAGAGGCATAACGTATGCGTGTGTGTATATATGTATATATATATATAAATGGTCCATAATACATATTCGTCAGTGGGTATAAAACTAAGTAAAATCAGAGAAACTAGCTGTGGATGTTGTGTGGAGGAGTGACAAGGAGTCGAGCAGATAGGCAGCAACTTGGACTGTCGAGGAGAGAGGAGAGATAAGGAAAAAAGCAGACAGCGTTTGTCTGTAATGCAAAGGTGTATTCCTGCATGCAGGTGTGTTTTTGAGAGATTAACATCCCTGCCTCTCTTTCCTCTGATCCCCAACCTCTCCCTGTGTGTGTGCTTTAAAGCTGCAGTGCTACCAGAGAAGATTATATACTGTTTCTTTGCTGTTTACTCATGTTTTATTAAAACAACTATGGTTTCCTTTTCAGCAGGCACCTCAGTAGCACTCACAGACATAACAAAACTCCAACACCGCATGGAGTGTGGTGGTGCTTTTATTGTGGGGACATTTACTGTTTTTTATTCTGACAAAAATGTTTGTTTTTTTGTTCCCTGTTTTTTCTTTTTTTAAAGACTAGTTTTAATCTGAGCTTCACAAACTAAATTCAGTATATTTAGCTGACAAAACCGTCTCATCTCAGGTTCCATTTAGCAGCTGTCCTGGAGCTTTCAATCATATAGCATGATCTTCATCAACAGGTTGCCCAGTTGTCATGAAACAGTAGACCTTCAAATTTCCATTTTTTCCCAGAGCACTTGAGAATCATTTCATGACCATGTTTATTTTTACCTGTTTATTATGCTCATTTTAAACTGTTTACAGCTTCTAATCCATTTAGAGCTCACGCATGGAGTCATTGTAAAGAAAATACTCATATTTTAAATGCAGTAAGACAAGTTGGCTTAAAAGTTGTATTGATAAAATATTGAGTTTCATTTAATATAGTCTAAATATGTGATAGTGTAGGTTCTCTACTTTCATTCTTAAAATAGACTTTACACTGAATGAAATTCATAAGATGTAGGGATGCACCGATACTGTCACCAGGATCGAGCCGATACTGAACTTGTAATCAAAATCGTAAAACTCCAATACAATACCGATACCACTGTACAGCAATGGGACGTTAACCTCATCAGTTGAGCAGGTAGGCAAGGGGCAGTGTCAGCAGTTTGAAGATATTTTGGGATGACGCGATGATGACAAAAGTAGAGCAGACTGCAAACTACACTCTGCTAAATTGTCATAGGATGGTGAAAATAGCTCCTTAACACAAGCAATTTGATAAAACATCTAAAGAAGCAACACAACACAGAGTGCAAGGAGTTTGCTAATGCTAGCAGCGGGAAACAGCATCAACCAACTACGACCCAGTACGTCACTCTTGATGACCAACCATTATCAACTGTAGATAATACAGGATTACAATGTCTTCCCAGCACAGTGGAGCAGGAGTATTTGATTCCCAGCTGTCACCACGTCACAGAAACTGTATTACCAAAGCTGCGGGACTTTGTGGAAAAGCACATCACCAGCCTGTTGCTGTTGCAGGGCATTTCGGGCTTCAACTTCACCACTGATAATGGGAACAGTAGTGTCGGCCCAATGTCTCTCATCAGTGTAACTGCACAGTCGATTGATGAGGATTTTACTCCCCGGGGAGTCGATCTACAAGTAAAGCAGCTTTTGAGTTTGCAGACTAGCCATGTCACAGCGGGTCTGTTTGATGGTGTGCTTCAGATGCGGGGCATTCTGAAATGTTCTGTTCATGATTAAGGCCATGAGTGATGCTGGACTCCCTGTGCTGCCATGTTTCTCTCGCACCCTCCAGCTGGCTGTTAACAAGGGTCATTTGGCTCAGGGAAGTGTAACTGATGCAGCGGCAGGCAGATGTAAAATAGACATTTTACACTTTTCACTTTAAACTACTCGTGCCCGGAGGACATTCGGGCGCAGCTCACACAGCCTATAAGAAGAGTCCACCAGGACGTGCAGACCTGCTGGAACAACATGTACGACATGCCACAGTCACTTCATCTTTTCTGAGTTAATCCCAAAAGTGAGCCCCTCTTGATGCTTTGGCATCAAATGTGCTTCCTGCTGTGACCGTGCTTTAGAGACTTTACACCAAAGACATAGACGAGGACGATGGCATCAAAACAATGAAGGGAACTTCAGCTGCAGCCGTCGAGAGACGCTTCACTGACACGGAGAACACCCCACTCTACTGCATTGCAGCTGTACTCGATCTGAGGTCAAGTGTGTGTGTGTGTTTGCTGAGCATGTGAGAAAGAGAGAGAGAGAGCATGATGAAAACAAAACTTGTCATTATGACCAACATAAAGCTTTTTACTGTTTCACTTCTACATAACCACTTCACTGATTTGAAGGCAATATACTGACAGTTTTACCTAAAGTATTATTTTCTCTTAGGTATAAAGATGGTTATTTTTCTCACACATCAACATTGCTATAGAGGCCGATGAGGGGGTGATGCTGGAGCTGCAGAACGTGTCTAGAGGAGAGGCAGACCAGCAGGAAGATGTGGAGGCAGAGGAGCATCAGCATCACTGAGCACCAGTAGCATAAGACCACAACTTCTTGAAAAGACATACAACTGCAGTAGGGGGGTGGGGGCAAAATGCAGAGAAGCTTCGGTGGTTCTGCTACAGTTGTTTTTTTTTTTTGTCAAACCTTAGGAATCCCCATAGTCACAGAGTGAGCAAACTGAACTAAAATTGATGGAGTTCCCCTTTAATGCATCTGCTAAGTGATCCTGAATCATTTGGTTCCATTTTGAGGCATGAGCTATTTGCAGTTCCAGCGATATTGGATGTATCTTTCTGTATGTGTGAGGATGAGGTGGCTGCATGTGTGACAACATATAGTGTCTTAATAAGGTGGGGACTTGGGATAGATTCTCCAAGTGTAAGGAACTCTATGGGAGGGATCAGCATCATTCTTGCATTCCCTCATTTGTTGTTTGATGACGGTAGTAGAGATCACCGCCCAACACATTGTTCAAAAATCTCACATTGGTGTTCAACTGGTTGGTGATTCACATCATTTTCATTTTCATCATGCCCTGACGCATGTGAGCTTCAACCAGGTCTCTGCGTTACTCAGGGTTAACACTTTTCAAATTCTGAATTCAACCCAGACCATGTTAAACAGAGTCATAAGTCTTCGTGTCGTGAAGCTTCTCTGCCTCACTTTCATCCATTTTAAACAAGTGTGTGTTTCAAGGTTTCATTCACCACAGCGGATTATTTAAGAACATGAACAAGGTGTCTTCAAGCAACAGGAGGCACTCACATGTATGCACACTGCTGCTCTCCGTCTCAAACAATCCCACAGACATAGATTTATACATTGGAGATGTGCGTCATTGGTATCCATGTGTGGGTAGGTTATGTTGCTGCCATGTTAAATTGGATTATATTTCTTTTTTTAAACCATCTCTCCATTATACACATTCTCAATTAAAACCCTCGGCACATTTTAACTTCTGACACGTTCACGCCTGCCTCTCCCTGTCCACAGGCTCTACAGTTTCATTATAGCTCATATCATTAACATTTTGATTAGATAGCTCTTACTCTCATCTCCAGAGGCGGCTGTGCGATGTGATTATCTACCCAGTAAGACGATGATATACATTTGTTTGCAGGATTTTTTTCTGGTCACAGAGCATCACACATTTTGACAGTCAATTAACAGTCCTGGCAGAGTTACCATGGGAACAACTTCTTTTAGAGTAGACAGGACAGGAGAGAGCACTCAGGAGCAACACCCTTAACAACCAAACTGTCTTTCTGACTGACTGCAGCCCCGAGCTACTGATGTGTGTGCTGTATGTATATATGCGGCCGCCAGTTTGCGTCACACAGCTGTCGTCCCGGAGTAAGGTGAGAGAGGTGTTCGTTTTACTCGAGCTGAAAATGAAACTGAGGGAAAGAAAATTTCAGTGGAAATCCCTTTTGAGCCAGGAAGTGATTAGAGAGTCCTGCTGTGAGATTCCAGGGTGAGAAGAGGAAATGTGTGAGACAAAAAATGAAATAAAAGCAATTATTACAGATATATTGGATGGATGGCTAGGGGGTGAGGAGTGAGGAGTAAAATGATGGCAATAAACAGAGGAGGAAAGGAAGAGACAAAAAAAGCAAACAGAATAAAAGTTAGATGTGGGAGAACTGAGGGGAGAGAGGCCTGGCAGACAGGGAGAAAAAGAAAAGCTATAAGAGGGATGAAAATATTTGTCTGAGCCGAAAGAAAACAGAAGCACACGGGCCAGGAGATGGAAGGTAAAAAAGAAACACGCCGCTGATTTGATGACTTATTCAGGGTTTCTCTGGAGCTCTCTTCCGAAGATCTCTTTGAAAAGGAGCATGTTTGAAGTGTCTGCATATGTGATAGCCTGTCTGTCAGTGGGAGGTGGAGCAGGGGGTGCTAGAACAGAGAGAGAGAGACAGATACAGAGTGTGAGGAGGTGAGATAGTGAGGGAGAAAGGAGAAGGAAAAGCATTATTGGAAATAGAGTGGATGTGAGCGAGGAAGAGCATATCAATGCTCTCCTCTGCTCTGTGCAGGCCTCAGCAGTCATTGGCAAGGTTAGGGCACAAAAATGGGTTATTAAAGGGGCTAATACTGATCGCACTTGTTTGGTGCAGAAAAGAAATACTAAAGGAAGGCAGGAGATCATGTTATAAAAAATGCTTTAACATGAACAAAAAGCCTTAAGTGGAACAAAGCATAGGGGAGTAGAAAATAAAAAATGAGCAAATCAATACATAAAACAGCAAGAAGAATACAACAACATGAAAAATAGTGATCAATAAAAGCTTTGAACTGATGTGAATGCAGCTCAGGAGCTGCCGGGACCATCGGCTTTTCCACGCCCTTGCGAGGAGTAAGGACATTTCCAACCTTCTAGTCGGTGACTAATGGCAGGACCGTTTCTCAGTTGGGCTCAAAGTGTTGGCTCAGTCAACGTGTGTGTGTGTGTGTGTGTGTGTGTGTGTGGGTGGGTGTGTGTGTGTGTGAATGTGTGTGTGTGTGTGTGCATGTGCATGGGTGGGTGTGGCTGAGCACACACTTGAAACACATCCAGTTTGCACAGAGCACTGGGAAAGCTCTGCTCATTGGCCAGTCCTGCGGTCGCCGTGGGAGACAGTCCTGGGATGACTGATTGGGTCTGGGAGAGTAAACAATAGCATGATGGTAATAGCCAAAGTGAGGGTCAAAGGTCAGCAGGGTGTAAGCTGTCATCTTCTTCACTATCCCTGAACATTTTCACACACACATAACATTCTTTCATGTAAATGAACATGTAGTAATCTTTTATTATTCTTGGCTTTTTCCCAAGTGTGTGTGTGTGTGTGTGTGTGGTGTGTGTGTGTGTGGGTGGGTGTGTGTGTGTGAATGTGTGTGTGTGTGTGTGCATGTGCATGGGTGGGTGTGGCTGAGCACACACTTGAAACACATCCAGTTTGCACAGAGCACTGGGAAAGCTCTGCTCATTGGCCAGTCCTGCGGTCGCCGTGGGAGACAGTCCTGGGATGACTGATTGGGTCTGGGAGAGTAAACAATAGCATGATGGTAATAGCCAAAGTGAGGGTCAAAGGTCAGCAGGGTGTAAGCTGTCATCTTCTTCACTATCCCTGAACATTTTCACACACACATAACATTCTTTCATGTAAATGAACATGTAGTAATCTTTTATTATTCTTGGCTTTTTCCCAAGTGTGTGTGTGTGTGTGTGTGTGTGTGTGTGTGTGTGTGTGTGTGTGTGTGTGTGTGTGGCAGCACTGCATGTGCACACTGCCCAGGTTCACAGGCCTTCATCCACCAGCTATACCCAGGGTCCTTTTCTATTTATAGGCTCAGAGAAAGCCTCAGCTCATATTTATTTCTACAACTGATACGCACTGAGATAGCAGAACAACTGAGGGCTGTTATTCTGCAGATAAACAAGGATGTGTGTATTTATTAGCTCATGGTTAGTGTGGCTCTATGAAGGGAGACTGCAGTGTTTTATGGAGATACATTTGTGCATCTTGGTGACCGCTCTGCTTTTACGTTCTACAGGGTTTTAACAGAAAGTGGGAAACCAGTCATAATGACTCCATGGGTGATGATTTTGTTTGTAGTGATGGTGTGTGCCATGTGTGTGTAACTGTAGATGTGTCTCTGTTGCCAGAGCTGCCAGGCTCCCATCCCCCCTCTGAGAACAGTGGAAGAAGGCCGTTTCAGTGCTGTTTACACTGTAAACGGACAGGAGCTGTGCCTGGCTTTTATTATTGTAGTAGACACACTGAACCATTGCGGCTCTATCTCATACATCAACATACAGACCTCAGGTTCTCTCAAAGCAAAATTCCACTTTATTGCAACTTGTGTCTTCTTTGTGTAGTTCTGGCCTGCTGAGATCTGGGAACTAGCAACTTTATCCAGATTATCTAAACCACTTAATTTCAAATTAAGACCTAAGATGGGGGTTCCCCAGTTTGATTCTGGTTTTGTTGCATATCATCCTCTCTGCTCTCTCTCCATGTTTCCTGCCAATCTCTATCTCGGTCAAAATAAAGGCAAAAAGGCTTAAAAGAATTGTATTAAAAAAGAATCTGTCATGGTACAGGAAAAAGTCAAAGGACAAGTACAGTGTAGGGGCATCATCATGTACCGGTATTGATGATAACTGTAATGTTTAAAAATAGAATAGTGATCTTGTGTCAATAATACACATGGTAATATTGTGATGGCAGATGCCTTGTTCATCTTTTCACTCGTCCAAACGCATGATAAACAAAGTTAAAAAGGTTTGACTGATAGCATTATTATTATTTTCACATTGTCTATAGATATTGTTATTGTGAATTCTTCCCGCCACAGTAATCGTGTAGTGAAAATTTGATATTGTGACAGCTCTTGAACCTGAAAGTAAATAAAGAATAAATAACTTTACTCTTCACCTTAATTTTCACCTCTAAAAGTATTTGATGTCGTTGCATCACCACATCTCAACAGTAATCGTAATGAGTACACTGTTATAATTAGCAGTAGAAATGACAATAAAAATTAGTATTATCATGAGACCCGTAATATGTGAAACTGGAATTTCCATTTCACATCAAGATGAGAAAATGTGAAACCAATACTGACAAAAAGGCAGAAGGTTAAAAGTTAATGGAATAGGGAAGTTAATAAAAGGAGGAAGCCGTTGTTTGTAATGTGGAGAAAGAAAAACGGCTAATGGGAATTTATGGACAATTATGGCTTTTATGTTGCTGAATAGACAAACGCACACAAAGAGAAAGATAGGTCAGTAACCTGTTGTATGTGAAGTCAAACCCCAACTGAAACACGTGTAAATGAATTTACAGGGAGCCTGTATGGATTATTAGCCATGGCTAATAATCCATACAGGCTCCCTGTGCCTGCCATCTCACACTGGCTACCTCATGTTATCACCACATACATCTCAGTCTTATCTAAAACCGTCTTATGGTCATGTGTGGTTTCTATGGTCCGACTGTGTTTACAGCAGAGTGGCTACGGGGAAAACTTGTTCTCTTTTCGGTCAATTTGACAAGCAGAGCTGAATATTAATGGTAGAACTGGTATAACAGGAAACCCTATGAGGAAGTGTATCCATGTTCCTGAGACATTACTCTAAATACACTTCCCTTGTTCATTGCCTGACATTGAAATTAAAAATTATCAGCTTCCTGTTTAAAAGTTGGTTTGACGATAAACAATATCATGACAATGACACAATAGCAGGTGTTGTTTTAGCTCCAATAGCTGAGCTGGTTGGTATCCCCAGATGTCTTTTTTTTTCTTGATATATACCTGTTTCTGTTCTGCTGCTGCTGCTAAACAGTCGATGGTGTGTCAGGAAATAGAAGGGTAAACCAAAGAGAGAGAGAGAGAGAGAGAGATTGAGACTGGAAAGCAAAGCTGAAGCTGGGTGAAAAGTAACACGAAGAAGAGCCAGAGGCATGTGCTGTGTGTCTCTATTTCACACCGCTGTCTGCCTCAGAGGGAGGGCTGATGATCACATACTCAACTGTCCACTTCTGCGTGTGATTCTGCACACCTACCACTTCCAGCCCTGCAGGCACCGACATTTGCTGTCTATAGGAAGATTGCTTGCTCTTTAATTCAGGCTCAGTGGACACTTGTGCGACAATTGACGATAATAAAAGATTCGCAGCGCAATCGTTTGCTTCCTCCTCTGGATAGTCATTCAAATTCCTGTGAAGGATGTGGGAGGGTTTTATGGTGCACAATAAGAATGCCAATACTCCATCTGCCACACATAATTCCCAAACTATAATCATTCCTTCCATTAGCAAATATCCAGGTATAAATAAAGTCTTGTGAGTGAGGAGGGAGACCATAAAGCAGGTATTTAATATACAGAGACTAAGTTCTTTTAATGTACCTGCTGCTGCAGAGGCCCTCATTCATCAGATACTCCTTAAATTCTCTCACACAATGACAGGAAAAGAGCTCATCCAAGCTTAGAATATCCACACAGGATCAAATTATTGAATATAATGCTTTCCTTCCCCTCCCGCTCTGTCTCTATCTCTCCGTCTCTCACGTTTGCACACATCAGTTCTCACTCCCTGCTCACTCCTTCCAAATTCTACTCTCTCTTCTTCATGAAAAGGCTTTTCTTTAAAAAAAAAAAAAAAAAAAGATTTTGAGATTTGGTTCCCGTCAGAAAATGTGTCAGGCAGAACAATTGAAATAGTCTTTCTATTTGCATCAGAGTAAAAAAAATAGGAGGATGGTAATTTGCTTCTCTATATAAAGCAGGATCATTTCAGAATCTTTTGGATGTGTCGCCCATTTGCAGTTTGAGCATGAGAATGAGGAGAAATGACAAAGGAAGCGAGACGTCTTTAATCTATTTTTAGAATGAAAAGATTGTTCAGTGAAATGGCACAACAGCATGAGGACACTCACATTTTAATGTCAGCTCACATCTGATCCACACCCTTCCACTACTCTATACTCACGGTGATTTATACAGTAGTATTACAAGCTGTGTGGCTACGAAGCCACGTCATTCACAGCGTTGTCTATCTGTAAATGATCCTTATCACAGCCATTGCAGCCTTGTTATACGACAGTCAAGAGGATCTGGTGTTACAATTGTCTCGCTTTCTCTCTTCCTTTTTCTCTCTCATGCTTTCCCTCTACTCCACCATCCATAACTCTGTCAAAATGGGCCTTTTTTTACAGCAGACAATTCCACTTGTAATAGTAGGAAAAGCACAGGTGTTACTAATAACATTAACAATGGCTCCATTTTATTCAAGTGTCCCACTGAGCCAGCATACACAATACCAGGGCTCTGAAACAGAAGCAGCTAGAGGGAATCGTTCATTTATTATTTACACCTGCACTTTTCTTATTGTGTTAAAATGTCTCTGTGAACAAGATGAACAAGAGTTATTCCACACTATTGATACAACTAGTATTCTATATCGTCATTTTTTATCGTATTCTGTTTTTACAGTTAGCATATAAAAAGAACAAAGTTTCTTTTTCTTTTTTACAAGTTAATATTTGAATCATCTGTAAACGGCTCTGTTCATGCCAATAAAGCTGTTTGAACTGAATTGAATTATTTCATTGTTTCAAATTCATATTTCCAACTACATGCTACGGTTCAAGGGATCGGCATTGCCCAGATCCGCAACCTTGTTTGCCACCAAGTTTGAATCACACTTGACTGTGATTCCTATCCCTGCAGGTGATGGGCCTACAGGGTGGTGGCCCCATGTAAACTCCCCTCACAGGTCTGGCTCCAGGAGGGGGCCCCGGCTTCCCTGGTACAGGCTAGAGACACATTCTTTAAGGGACAGGGAAATAAATACATTTTCCTGTCTGCTTAGAAAACACACTGGCAGGAGCTCACATTTAAACCTCTCCTAAATTGTTAAGCACAACTGGCAAAGTGTGTGGGTAGTGCCTTCATTAATGATTTAAACCTTCTGACATAGAAGTGGGATTTAACAGTTACTGACCTCACTGCTTTCAGCACGAGTCCAAATTCATACGAGTTAATTTGGCGTAGAGCAGCACCCAACCTTTTTCATTTAGTCTCATTTAGTCGCAAATCTCAAATGGAGCACGATGGCCATATAAATATAAATGCTTTTCTCACTTACTGCTAAAAATGAACGTACAAAACAGCAACACCACAAAAATATTATATCATACACACACACACACACACACACACACACACACACACACACACACACACCTGAGTCACAGCGATTCATGATCAGGGGACGATGAATTTATGAGTCAGGACCAATGTATTGAACTAACCACTCTGGTTCAACCCGGCTCCCTCAAACTACACTCTTAGTGTGACTGAAATTAATTCAATAATGAATTATCCTTCAAAGTTCACCCAATATGGAAATAAAATACCCTTAAAGCTGAAAGTGAGAACTTTAACCTTGTTTACTGTTACATTTTAAGCCTAATGTGCTACAATGCAAACCTAAAACCATAAGAAAATGTTTTGCAGACCAATTTGTGTAAGAACTGTTCATTATCTGTCCTGCTGACGTTACAATAAATGGCTGCGGGAATGAATCAGTGAAAGGTAAAGGTTTTGATACAATCTAAATCACCGATGTAGTCTACGTGATACGCCGGTATACGCCGTGAACCCACTAAGAAAGCTCCAGAATTTCTGTCTAACCACTTAAAATTGCCCAACAACATTGTTTTGTGACATAACTTGCAATTCTGCAATTTGTTTTTGTAAAAGACCTGTCGGGAGAACTGATAGTAAACTCAACACACATGTCGCAGTGTCCCGCCCACAGCACGATCTGATTGGTTATACGTCACGAGTAATAGCCTATCACCCTGAAGGCAACTGTGTACACAGTCATAGATGAGAGGAGCTCCGGTTATTGAGCGGAGCCGGTGTTGAAGGTAAGACAGCAGACATCACTGAAAGTTTAATAAACATCACATTCTTCTACACGGATGTTACAACAACAACACACTCTGATGAACAAGCTCACCTGTTGATCCAAGACACACCAGGCGGGAGAGAGACGGAAGCCAGCGCTAACTGCTAAGCTAAAGTAACTAGCAGATCCGAATAGCATGTAAACTCCTGCTGAATCCATGAAAGTCGCTCAAACAGCTGGAGCAGAGCTACTTAAGTTTAATTTTACAGCAGATAGGTAGTGAACCCGCAGTTTACCCACTAAAATAAATAAGACTACACCACTGGTCTAAATGAAGCTGTGGGTAAATTGATAAGTTAGTCTTGCAACAGAAACATTTTACATAAGTGATGTGTGACGTAAATGTTTTTCTGCATTATAGTTTACCAACATTGAATCATACTGTATATTGCAACCGTGAAGGCAGATATTAAGTGAGAACACCATGAGAATATACAGCCCCTATCTTGAATATTTCAATTAAATATACTTCAATAGATCGACAAGCCCGCCCTGTATTCAAAAACAGTAGCCTATGTGTGTGATTTAATACATTGTACAGTGTTAAATATATGATTGATTGATTGTTTATTTATTTTTTTATTTTTTTATTTGGATTTTTTTTGTTGGTTTGTTTGTTTGTTTTTTTATGCATGGTTTAATGTGGGCTAATTTCAAAAAAAAATTTCTATCATTATTTCTAATTTCTATTGTTTCATTTCAACAATAGAAATTAGAAATAATCATGTTGCAAATCATGTGGTTGCTTGTTTTTTTGGTTAATCAACCGAACAGGAAATGGATGGCAAGTGAGTCGGTAGATGATGCATACCAGCCTCTTCATTTACAAGCTACACTTTGTTGCATACCTGGTTCTGCCAGGTGGACCAGGTTTGGGAAGTGCCCAGTAAGGATGAGTATCCTGGTTTTGTAAGAGAACAAGGGAGAGAGAACGCAAGAGAGAGAGAGAGAGAGAGGTCTTTCCTCTGGATTAAGAACAGCGAAAATGCATCATTCATAGACAAATGTCTTAATCAGAAACAGAGTTGGTGAGAGAAAATGTGCGGGAGAAGTTTGAATTCATAAAACAATAGAAATGATTTCTGTTGCAAATCATATAATTGTTTATTTTGTTTTTAGGTTAATCAACCAAACTAGGAATGGGTGGCAAGCGGGTCTGTAAACAGCTCTTACCAGCCAGCCTTTTCATTTACAAGCTGCACCTTGTTGCATACCTGGTTCTGCTTGGTGGACCAGGTTTGGGAAGTGCCTCGTCTGGGTAATAACTTCTCCATACCGTTAGCACCGTAGTTAGACCCCTCCACACGTCCGCCAACCAACCACTTTGCAGGGGAGTTCAGCTTCGGTGCTTTAGTGAGTGGTGGCAGGCGAGAGGGCTTCATATCCACCATGCTGAGCTGCAAGCTTTTGCGCTCCAGGTACCGTTTCATAAAACGGGTTTGGTCAGTGGCAAGTCTGGGCAAAGGGTCCCAAGTGGTTTTGCAGTAGTAGTTTGGGTCCTCACCATCTAAAAGGAAACCATGCACTCCTGTGTTTGCAGCTAAAAGAGGTGTAACATTTCGTTGATCCTGTGCTGCCTTGTGAAGTTCACACTGAACGTACTGCTGGAGTTGTTCTTTCTTCTTAGCAGTCTGTTCAGCTTCTTTCACTGTAGCCTCATGGTCCTGCCTTTTCAGCTGCTCAACACGGGCACATTTTTCAGCAGTCATGGTGGCATTGAAGTCCCGATGCTTGATGTTATCTTCAAGATTCTTCTGAGCCTTTTGTTTTTGTTCCTCTTGAAACAACCTGTTAGACTTTTTATGGGCCTGAAGCCAGTCCTGGTTGCTTTTTTGCTCTGCCTTCTCCATCTGCTTCTTCTCCTGTATCTTTGCCTCTCTGTGAGCAGCAGCAGACTTGAGCATAGCAGCATTGTTCTCCTCCTTTTCCTTCAAGTGCTTTGTCATTTTAGCATCTTGCTCAGCCACTTCCTTAGAAAGTTTTGTCTCTTCTGCCAGAGCTGCAGAGGCAACCTGGTCCTTCACTGTGACTGCCAATTTGTCCGTTGCAATTTCTATCGGTATCTGACGCTTTCTGAGCTTTTCGGCTTGGTCATTTTTTCTTTGCTGCTGCTTAAGTTCACCATCAGACACAACACGTTTTAGTTCTTTCTCCACCATATGCAGTTTCTCTGCCTCCCTTTCTCTGTGGCGGTTTTTACTGGAGATATCCTCCAGTCGATATTTCAGATAGTTTTTCTTTGACTCTTCTTTTTTTGCAGCCAGATTTCTTTGATCCTGAGCATGCAGTTCATCAAGGTACCTGAATCCATCTCTCTCTTCCTTCTCTTGCTGTCTCTGTTTCTCTCTCAATTGTTTCTTCTCATTTATTTGCTCAGTGTGATAATTAGCCACAGACCGGGTCTGCAGCCGTCTCTGATGGGCTTTGTCTTGCTTTAGTCTGAGAGCTTCTTCCAGTCTAGACCTCATGTCCTCTTCAGACTGTTTTTTGCGTTCTTCAACAATTTTCTGCTGTTTTTTGTTAAATTCCATCAGTGCCTCATTCTCCTTCTGCGCATGTGTCATTTGGACTACACTGTTGAATTTTCTGACACAGCCAGTCTGGTGAAACCTCTTCATGTTGGCTTTGTCAACTGTTTGCTGCCAGTCCTGTCTCTTCAGTTCTCTCTCCTCCGCAGCAAGCATATTCAGATGTTCCTCCTTTGCTTGTTCCCTCAGTTTTCTTTCTGCAAGCAGCTTTTTCTGTTGACCTCTCGTGAGTTTATCTTCTGCCATGTCAAACTGACGCAGAAGGTTTTTCTCTACTATTTCCTTCCTGGTCGGCACTTTGGCCTTGGGCTTGTTTAATAAAGACTGGATTCTTTCCCAGTCAGCCCTGGACACAATAGCTTCTTCTGGTGGAGCCATTTCAGACTAAATAATTTTGTCCAAATTATTGTGTAGTAATGCGTTGTGCTAGGACGTGCTACACCGTGTTCTGCGTGTTCTGAGAGTTCTATGTTGGAACACTGTATATACTCTCTGGTTGTTAGCAGGCTGCTGGTGACATCATTCCATCTGACATCACTGCCTTTGATGTCTGTGTTCCATCGTTAGGAACTAGTGCATGTGATGTCATAGTCCTTGGTCACGTCATCAAAAGAAAACTTGGTTACCATGGTAACATCAAGTGCAGTTTAGAATAAATGGAGGGTTAGGGTAAGGGTTGGGGTCTCAACAGCAGCTCATTCAAAAAACTTCAGCATTGTGCTTCCTCTGGTTCTCAGCAATGCACCCACCTAGTTTGAAGCCGACTGGATGAGCTGTTGTTGAGGAAACCGAAGGACAGACGCACAGAAAGACAGACAGAGATTCCTCAATTTACAGTTATGGAAATTGATGTCAACAAAACTGCAGCTTTAAAATGAC
This sequence comes from Seriola aureovittata, assembly GCF_021018895.1. Classification (NCBI taxonomy): domain Eukaryota; kingdom Metazoa; phylum Chordata; class Actinopteri; order Carangiformes; family Carangidae; genus Seriola; species Seriola aureovittata. The sequence continues at coordinate 16,882,895 of NC_079371.1, forward strand.
AATGACACATCACAGAGAGAAAGCAGAACTGTTTTCAAAAATGTAATACTTTGTTTTCTGAAATGATCGTTGAGGTGTTTCACCTCCATTTCATCACAGTTTGTTTCTTATGCAGACGAGTGAAGTTCTCCTATTTTGTTTGTGCATTGCAGTGTGCGACAATGCTGTCCATCAGGCACTGGAAAATCAAGTAAATTCAGTACAAATACTGACTTCATCTTTGAGCATACTTAAGTTTGTTACTTTTCTGTTGTGATTCCACAACACACTCAAAATCTGACTTGGATATGTCTGGTATGGACAGGGTCACAGGTCAGCTCTCAGCAGCTGAGTTTTCACAACTGATGGAGTGAGAGCTGTTCATTAAAGTGAGTTTATATAACTTTTATTTAACATCAGCACAGTGGCCAAAGGTATCAATTACTAGCAAATTAAAATTCAGTTACTTCTTAAAGAAAGTCTTTGAATTTGTGTTTTGAATTCTACTTTTCATTTGCAGAACAAAGATTGTGTAACATTGATCTGCAAAATCTACTGCCCAATTTACAATGGCCAAATACCTTCATTGTTTTAACGTTTGCCTTTGGATTTGTTTACATCTGATTTGATCATTTTGCTGCTTCTTCTTGCCATATTGGACCCATTGAGTACGTGAAATGTTTACCTTTAAAACTAAGACGCGACCCATGACAGAGTTCAGTTTTGGGAACCGTCCTCACTATGCACACACAGATGGTTTCTGAGAGCTTAGGGAGGAGGTCTATTTGAAGATGAATAAAGCATGTTTGTTTGGTGAGTAAGGATTGTCAGTATTAGTTTTTTTTTTCATTGGTAGCTATTACTTGGCAACACCATTTTTTGTCTTGTTCCCCCACTTGTTTGGTACAATCAGTATTCATTTTCCAAATAATAATCTCATTGTACACATGGTATGCCTTTGATTTTCTTTTTTCTCCTATTTTTATGTTCTAGTTGGATGTTTTTTTTTTGTTCTGTTTTGTTTTGTGTTTTTTACTCAAGTTCCCCTATTAGTGTGTTGCCTTAATATTCAGTAAACAGAAGTGTTGTTGGTACAAATTACATTCAACCTCAAATATAGAGAAATTCGGATATTTTCAGTATTGCAGACACAATATTATTTTAGTATCATAATATTTTTATTCACACAGTGTGTTCTGTACTTAAGCCCCCCAGTAATTGAGGTGTTCCTTTTAATTATTAAACGTGTGTTTCAGAGGAAACCTTTCCCTTGTTTCCCACAGTCTTTCTTCCTAGCTAGGCCTGTTTCATCACATTTGCACAGAGGTATCCTCTTACCTTGGTTTGTGTAATTGCTTTCTGTGTTTCATAAGAGGCCTCATTAAAGGAGAGGCAACACCCAGTCTCACCCACCCTTAATGACTATTCCCCTGGATCTTATTAGGCCTCGTGTTCAGGAAATCAATTAAGACCTAGAGAAAGATTACACAGACTTCTTACCCTGATCAGGCAGCAGTTAAAGATGAGATGTGTAGTCATTATTTAACCATTAGATCCACTTTGAGACAGACAAGGAGTAGATGAGGCAACAAGCCAGCTCCAGCACCACAGACAGAGTGGGAGTAATGATAGAGGAGAGAAAGAGAAGGAAAGGAAGAGGGAGGAAGGCTACTGATCGCTGTCAAAGAGAGAAAAATCTAAATTGGCCTATTGTGGAGAACTGGAGAGAAGCAGAAGAAGGGAGATGGGAAAGGACAGAGAGAGAGAGAGAGAGAGAGAGAGAGAAAAGCATTGAGTATGTGTGTCAGGTCTCTGTAAAGGTTCCTGTCACATTAGAAGGGCTCCACCAAGGCCTACAGTGCCTCCTCTCCAAAGGTAAACCTCGTTTGAATGAGCTATCGTTTTAGACAGTTTGACTTCTTAAACCAAGATTCATAGCTTTTATATCCCAGAAGCCAAATTCAATAGGGCACATCTCAGTATATGTGTGCGGTATGAAAATGTGTCCAGAGCTTTTCTAAAGGGCTGTGATGTGATTTGGCCTGTCTCCTATCCATAGTATTTTACAGACAAAAGAGAAGCCCACGCCAGCCCTCCTCCCCCTTCCCTTGCCTCCTCCCCTCCTTCCTCCCCCACTGCCGGTAGTCATTTCCCAACCACCCATTAACTGCACCGAAGAGATGCCTGGAGGAGGAGAGGAAAAGGTCCTCACTCTGTTAAAGGGATTTTCCGAGAGATGGAAGGACATGGAGAGAGACAGAAAGGGAGAGTTAGGTAACACTGAATGGGTGGTGGGAGAGAGAGAGGGAGGGGGGGGCAAGAAATGGCTTTAAAAAAGGCAGAGAATCAAGAGGAGGTGGATGGACGGCATTCAGCTTGGGTGAAAACACGGTGTAGAAAATATCCTGTGACCTACTTTGGCAATGTCAGTCATTACGTTCCTCTTGGCCGTTTCCCCGTCGCTGGTCACTCATTAACTCACTGTCCAGTCTCTTATTCACTATGCATGAGATGGGGCCATCGGTCAGAGCGTGGAGCACTGCTCTATCTGAAGGAGATGCGCTACTGCTCCTCTTCAACAGGAGAATGCATATTGTAAGGGGGATGAAGTGCTGCCCCCTTTTTCATGTGAGTCTCTGTTCCAGTACAGCCTCAGACAGACAAGAATGAGATTCTTTCATCAGTTTTCCTAAAAAGCTGAAACATGATATTGTGGGTTTTTGTCCAGATCTCCCTGATGCCAGTTTTTTTTTTTTTTTTTTTTTTTTACCAAGATAAAACAACAATGGTATTGTCAGCTACAACTTTATTTAGGTTTTGATAACACAGCTACGACCAAGGCTTTGCTGTAGTAATTCTAAGAAAATAACTGTTGTCTTATCTTGCCTTTTGATTTTCTCTGTCCAGTACCACAGTGGAAACTCATTTCATTTACTATACAGACAGAAAATTCCAATATTATCTTTTGTCAGAAAATAGGAATCAGAGAAACCTTGTGTGAGCACATACGTAAGACAAGACAAAACAAGAGCAAGTCAGATAAAATACCAAGTACAAATTGTTGGCTGTAAATTTTCCTGTTGATGTGAAAATGGAAATAAATAAAAAAAAAGAACACAATTATTGACACCTGAACAAGCTACAAGAATTCTCAAACTTCACACCCATTTGGGATTTGGGTTGAACATATTTTTCCAAAACGTCAGGCTTTGCTATGTTTTTCCAATTGTCAACTGTTTTCCAAATGCTACACAAAGTTTTAGATGTTTGATACAGGGATGAAGTCGGCCACTGATAGCTTGGGCATGGAAAAGGCCAGTTGCATTTTTAGTTCTTCCCAAACTGGGAGTCAGGACTCCTCAGACCAGTCAAGTTTGTCCATACCAAAGACCTCCATTTTGTCATAGACCCCGCTCTCTCTTTTTCAACCCACCCGGTGAAGGCAGATGGCCGTTCACCCTCAGCCTGGTTGTTTGTGTTTTCTGCCTCTTAGGACATTTTTCCTTGCCACTGTCGCCAAGTGCTTCCTCATAGTGGCATCTGTTGTATCTCTGTAATCAATATTATAAAGCGTGCAGTCTAGACCTGCTTTATATTAAAATGCCCTGAGATAACTTCTGTTGTGATTTGGCGTTATATAAATAAAAATTGACTTGGCTTGACACAGAGGCATTGTCATGTCTTTTGAATGTAAAAATAATACTTAAGTGCTTCTACTTCATACACATAACTTTGAGGTCCAAGATACCAGCTGGAGTAACTCATCATAATCTTACCTTGTGTCACTTTTGGCATACTTCTGTGTCTTTGCAGTTTCTTGCGGTCTCACCTTGTGAGAAGGTTGCCATAAGAGATAGCCTGTATCACATCTGAGTTTGCTCCCCTCACTTGTCTCTGTCCTATTGTGAGTGTGTGGCTCGACCTGAAATGTGGAGGTGTGATGCCCTTGTCAAGGGGTGCTCATAGTCCACAGGAACATAAATACACCAAAAGCCCGCTCCCTGTAGTGCAGAATGAATTTATAGATCAGTCGTGCATCAGAAACTGGGCCGTATGCACACCACACTGCACTGCACTGCACTGCACTGCTGTCTGGGTAATCTTCGCTCAATCTGCTGTCACCCCTGGGACAGAGCAGAGGTTCAGCATCTAATATTGTCTAATGGAAGGCAGACTCTCTCTCTCTCTCTCACACTCACAATATACACACATGCACTATTTAAAGGAGGTCAGGAGTGGGACAGTCACACTGTGCATCACCTGATTCCCTCCACCACAACATGGAGTCCCAGTTTGATACTGTAGAAATAGATTCCTCTGCGTGTCAGACTGCTGGCTAACTACGTGACCACAGCCTGCGGCAGCTGAGTGTTTGAGGGGAGGGGTTTTCTACTGGTGGGTAGCCAGAGCTAGACAGCTAGAAATGGCCTGATTCTAGATGTAGATCTGGGTTCAGACTCCAGACACAGTGAGTTTGTGTGCCTCATGTGCATTTATCCCCCTCTAACCTCCCAGAGTTAGGTAATGGATGAGCTAAGTTCTTTTGGGTTTCCTTAGTTTTTGTCTATTTCCCCTTCAGTCACCCTAAAAACACTTCCCCTGGTTAAGCTTGTCTTACCTTCTTCTCACATATAATGTACATTAATGGCACATTGATTATGCAGAAGTCAAATGCTTCCAATTGGCAAATTTAATGGGTATGAATGTGTAATGAGTAGCAACAGGATATATCAACCCAAAACGATGGGTTCAAGCTCGGTGTCTGGCAGGCAAGGTTGCTATGACGACATGGTACGTGCATTGCTGAGGACCTGTTAAGAAAAAAAGCCATCATCCACAAACATAGAATGACACAAAAACAAAAAGATTAAGTTGTTATGTTAGAACAATGAAATGCAGTGGTGCACATCAGCTCAAAGGGAAGATTAGCTGAGAGAATTATATACTGTGTGCATGTAAAAACCACAGATGGACATCTTGTTTCTCTATCAAGGTAGGATGATGACATACCAGATATAACACCAGTGCAACACAGTAAAACAGAGATGCAGGTGGGTTTTGTAAATTACCACAGGCTGAGGAGAAAAGATGCACCTAGGGAGGGCACATACACTAAACAAATGATGTACCTCAAAATGACTTTGCCTATAATTATTCCCAGTGGACATCTGGCAAATTGCCATGATTGTATTTTGTTCCTGTGTCTGTGTGTGTGTGTATGTGGTATATCTGTCTCTATTGGTATGAGTGTCTTTGTGTGCAACATATATTCCCCATATAATCAAAATGTAATATATATGGAGGGTAAGCTGAAGGATATTGACCCGCACGCTAACAGGACCTCTTGGGCCTGGCTGAGCTAGAAAACGATCTCATAGCCGCCTCACACACCCTCATCCGTCCTCTCACTTCCCACTGACTTTTATTCTCACACATTCAGCCTCCCCTTTGTCTGCAAACATCTCCGCTTTTCCATGTCCTTCCATACGCCCACATTTGATAATTTTTCCTTCTCTTTCCTCCCCAGAGGCCTTCTACCCCCACACCACATCTTTGCCAGAGGAACTTTCATTTCAGCTATAACTTTCCAGATCTGGGCCTTTGGCTTCGTATCACTTGTCTCACATGAATCGCTTTCGTGTACAACTAATTTGAAATTTAAATTCATGTTCCACATTTACTGTGGAAAGCAAAGTCATGTTCACACAGAACAGGTGTTAGAGGGCAGGGTGGTGGACTGCTATACAAATTTGACTTTGGACTTCAGCACCAAAGGAATGGCGTGGTGTCCTGTCTCGTAATACAAGTCAGAGTTTAGTATTTTAGTTGCTTTAATCAGATATTGTGGGGAAAAATAATAATCAGCAGCATTACATTTCTTTCAGAATAAATGTAGTTGCATGTGAATATTATCAGGAGAAAAGGCAGGGACAGGATAATTTACAGTTTTCCACAGTGTGTAATGACTGTTGCACATCATCCCTGATCGGTACATTGATTACCTTAAGTTTCAAAAATGAATGGTAAGAGGAATGTAGTGCTACTTTTGCATATTATGAATGTTATGGTGGATGAAGCAATAATCAATAAAAAGATAAAAGATATTAACAATCATCGTTACAATTAACATGAAAGCTTTGTTGGATGCTACTTTTTTTTTTTTTCTTTAGACAAACCAGCCTTACTGATAGATGTCTGTTGCCTTTCAGAAAATTTGGATCCACCTGACTGAAGGATGATACAGCAAACATTGTCAGAATTCAAGTCTTTTGGGCATCGCTGAGGTAATCACACATGATACTCAATCTTCAGTTAAAATACATTTCACTTGACTTGGTTTTAACCTTTGGTGACAGTTTGTTTATCAGTGAAGATGCTGGTTATTTCCCACATAGATTTAGCATCTGGCCTTTCATTGGACTGGATCTGCTCTCCTCTTCTCCCTCCACCCTTCACTTCACATTCATTACAGCCTCCCAGCCTCTGTTTGTCAAGCCCACTGTGTCTGATTGTTTCACTGTTAGAAAATCTAATAAGCATTTAGCCTGTTTGTAAATTGTCCTGTGACAGACTGCTTAATGACTTGGAGCTATTTACACGTACATGTCAGCTTTAGCATGTGGGCTAATTCATCAGCTGTCACACTGGCACTGCCACGGGCACTGCAGTTAGCTATTATAATGCTAATGTTATGGATTGAGAATGGATTGCTGTTTTATTTTGGTCAGCTCAAGCTTTCTTGTAATAATGTCATACCAGACAGAAACACTGTATTGCTGTAGCAGCTCAACTTAAAAGCCAAAACACCATTGACGGAGGATAAATGAGGCGGATCCAAGCTGCCTCTCATGTGTATGACAAGACTAAAGACGCTGTTCCCTGTAGGCAAAGCAGTTTCAGGATTCCTCTCTGAAGCAGGCTAATTGACTAAAGGTGGTCTGTCTCAGTAGTTCATAACACATTTAGTGTGAAAGACACGTCAGCGTCAGGAAATTGTACCTTTCCTGCAGTGTGTGAGGCCTACATAATTGTGTGTGTTTGTATCTCAATCTTTGTGAGAGGCAATTTCAGTTTTCGACTCTCAAAGTGAGGCCTTTTTTCTGCCTCTTTATTTTACATGATACATTCTGACCAGTTCTTAACCTTATCAGGGTAGAGTTAAAGAGCAAGGACTTGAGTTTAGGAATAAAGAGACGCTCCAGCGATTTCATTTTGCAATTTCACAAAGTTGAGGAGGACTCACAAGAGATAGAGTAAGAAAAAGATGACATCACCAGTGATTATTTTATCAGACTTTATAAAGGTCAAGCCACATAATACATCTTCATGACCCAACATTGTCAGTGAACTTTACAGCTGGGTTACATATCACCTGTACGCTGGGTTATTTCCTGTCTCATTGCCTTGATACTTTTATATATAATAATAATGATGATAACAACAATACTCAAAATAATCATAATCATTATCATATATTATATAATATAACAATTATTAAATGTGCATGTAATTACATTTTACAAGTTTTCATCCAAAACGAGTTATCATGCATGAATACAAATGGACATATATACAAAACACTGCATGCTGGAGAAACTGCCATGTGGGGAGACACTGCTCGGTGTAACTGATGTCAAACATCATAAAACAAACATCCACAGCCACCAGCGAAGAGTCTGTTTCAATGGCATGGCATGAAATAATGGCGAAGGCCTGGCACGTCGTTATTTCATCCCCAGAGCATAAAAGGTGAGGGAATGCTTGATTGTTCTCTGCATTTTATAAATAGTCAACTATTTTGGTCTCCACCTGTTAATTATAGATAAGTCACTATAAAAGTGATACTATAGTTATCAAGCTTATTTTGCGGAAGTCTCAAAACCCAGAAAAAAACAGTAGTATCATCTAAAACCACTGCACAACATTAAACAAAATATGGCCTAATGCAAATATGTGAAAGACAAACAAATTCAATTTGTATTCAAACTCTGTCTCAGTCAAACTCAGGTTATTTCAAAATATTAGTTTGGACTACTTATTATTTTTGATATTACTTCAATGTTGATATTGTCATTGACATTAAGACACACAAAGCCACACAGCTATTGTGCACACACCAGATCTTACAGGCGCAGTGTTTAGTGAGTACATTTCATTGTTTGGTGAACATCCCTGGTGCTAATTAGAAGGGCTGTAGATGAAACATCAGACCAATATAGGCATCAGTAACTTCAGTCAGACCCCTGTGTTTAGGAGTATTAGGCAGTGCTGTCATAAAAATCCATATCAAATAGTTGGCTATTGAACCCCTGTAACCACTAGAGGGTTATCTGTGAGCAAGAGCACTAAACTGAGAATGAAAGAACTGAACCATGAAAGAAAGAAAGATCCAAGAGTGAAAAAAGCCTGATCATGTTACATAATCCAAACAGAACAACTGATTTCAATTGTCTTGTTTTGCCTTTAGATTTTATTTTTTGTTTTTTTTTGTTTATAGTTTTTTTTTTTTCTTCCTTTCAAACATTCTGGCTCTAAATTACCTTCATAGTTATCAAACATACCAATCAGTACATACAGCCACCCTTAGTGAAGTTGAAAAAGTAAAGCAAAACTTACAGGCTGCAAGTCAATAAATGACCTGTGGGCCTCCTCAGTGGTGGGTGACTTTCTCCTCTCTTAGATGTAGTTGGGAGGCAGAGTTAGCAGGACCTTCCAGCTCATCCTAGCCAAATGTCCGAAGGTTAGCTAATGCTACCTTTGAAATCACCAAAAGTAGCGGCTAATGCTAAATCTTCATATGGTCCAAATTTTAGAGAATTGTAAGACAGCCAGCAAGTTAAGAAAAAAAACCTTCCTGACAGATACAACAAATAAATAACCCTTAGTGATGCGGCAGTTGACATAATACAAAAATTCATTTAATTTGATCTATTTCATTTCATTTGACTACAATGGTCATTGTGCTCATGATGATGTAATTTACAGTGGTGCTTCTTGGGCCATAAGGTTTGGGAATATGGACTGCATTATGCCAGTAAAGGTCCTTACAAGCACAGTAATATGTGTCTGTGTGTGTGTGAGAGAGAGAGAGAGAGACCACACACCGGAAATGTCATCATGTAATGAACTACAGTCTGATGATGACAAATTGGAGAGCAGAAATACACCCCTCTGCAAAATGAGATTACTGAAGCATTAGAGGTGATGTCACATTGAAAGGGTTGGTGCAGGTAATGAGGAAGTCTTTACTGGTACTTCTCAGATGCATATATCAACTAATATTATACCAGAGAACAGAAATATATATATATATATAGTGTGTGTGTGTATATATATATATATGTATATATGAAATGGACTACTGTTAAATTCCATTGAAGTGAAACCGTAGTTTAACCTTGTAGTCATTGTTTCATTTCAGTGCAGTGTCGTGTTGTACAGAGAATTTTGTCACGTCTCACTCTCAGTAACTTTTTGCAGTTGGTAACACAATGTCCTGCTAACTCTGCAGTCTGTTACTTTTTCCTCCCATAAAATATTCGACTTTTCAATCTGTGATAGCAAAGGAAAATGTGAGTACCTCAGCGATATTTTTTGGCAGATATGAGCATCTAATCTGTTTATTTTTTGTTCAGAAGAAATGAGAACAAAGTGTGACGCACTTTTTACCTCTCACTTTCTCTTTCTGTCTCTCTCTCTCTCTCTCTGACCAGGATTTTTTTTTTTAATTTGTCCTGTCTCAGTGGTCAGACTGTGGTCACTGGCCGTGGACACAGTCTCTCTCTCTGTCTCTGATGGGGGAGACCTTCCACACAGGATCATGTAATGAATCACCCAGGGGCACAATCAGCCTAAAATACAGACCATAAATCTCTCTCTCTCTCTATCACACATTACACACACACACACACGCGCGCGCACACACACACACACACACACACACACACACGCAGCAGGTTTCTTTCGAGCTGCTGCAGCACCATTCAATACCAAGTGTTTTGAGCAGCCTCCGGGCCTGCAGAGCTCCATCTATACATCAGCCAGACTCCCAGGGGCTGGAGGAGGACATGTTGCTCTAGCTTGGCTTTGAGTCACTGCGTTTTCTTTTCCATGAATCCGTGAGTGCAACAACTGTTCTGATGTTACGCATGCAAGCACTCCATCTGTCTGTATGTATTTGTGTTTTGTTTTTTTTTTCATTCCCAAGTATGCAGATGTTACTGTCTGCCTTACCTGTCCATGTCTAAAAAGACTCTCCAATTTCTGCATAAGAAGGAAGCTTGTCTGTCCAAGGGGCCTGCATGAGTGTTGTTGTTCATGTGAATTAGAGCCCACTTATGGGAACGGTTTCATGATTGAGCTGAGAGGGAGGGAGAACAACGGGGACAGGGGCTAGTTATCCACTTGCTGATGTGGGACCTCGTGTAGGGAGCAGAACATAGTGGAGACTAATCTTTCATCCTAATGCACCACTACCAGCTGTTTCCCAAGCAATGAAGACGGATGACAGTGAATGGCTATGATCAGTGGGAGCGGGAATTCCGTTGCTAGTGTGAGAGAGTGAGAGAGGGGGAGAAAAGGAGTGAGAGAGAGTGTGCTCCAGCTGTAGAGCAGTGATAGAGAGGAGCGCGCCACGCTGTTTTCACAGGCCATTTCCCTGAGGCTTTCTGTGTGCACAGCCAGGGCCCACAGAGACACCATGAGGGTAGAGACGACTATTCATATGGCTTAAAATAATCAAGGTGATAGATGAGGCAAACATAATGACTCTGTGATGGAAAATGTAGAAGCACTGCTGGCAAAGGTTGTTGAAAGTAAGCAACAGTTTCTTCTCATTTGAGCTCAACGACTCTAAATTACAGAGCCCATTTAAGACAAAAGCAAATATTATATTGGTAATCATATTTTAACAGTGATGCAGACGGTAATGACAGTCAGTCAGTATGATGTTCCAATGGTCCACCACTTCATTCCAGCCTGTGTATCTCAGCAATTATTGAATGGGTTTACATTCAATTTTCTACTGACGTTCATGATCCCCAGACCAATTATTAAATGTTCCAATATTTTGGTTTTGAACAAGTTCAGAAAAGCACTGACTGTCGAGTCTTAGCTCTTTGCTTTTGTTCAGAATGAGTTTTGCACAAGGTTTGCCAACATCAAACAATGATCATCGTCCTCAGTCTTTCAAGTATCTACACCTACATGAAAGCATGAAAGCCAAAAAAAAGAATTCCTGCAAAGCCACGAGGTAAAAAAAATGTTTTTTCATGATTGTAGTTTATATAATTCATGCAACTTTTTTTTTTGCCTAATGTTCATCTCTAAGAACAATATTTATTCTATCAGTGTTTCTCGGTGCAATCAAACACAGAAATTCTCTCTGTAAAAGCAATATAATCTACTTGAGGAATTACAGTGCGTCTGATTGTGGCAGCACTCTAAGCTGTTTTATAAATGCAGCCTGCCCTGAGGCCGTGGCAAAGATTCACACAGGCCATCTACGTACATGTGTGGTACCACTTTATCAGTCTCTCTCACATAATCAAGAAACAGTCAATATAAAGTAAAATTAATTTTATTTTGTAGCTTGTTAACAATAGAAAAAAACAATATAAATAAAAATGTTGGTCTCTTGTTTGGAAAGCACATTCTTGGCTACTGTGTTTGTTCCCATTTATTTTTCTCATCTTCTTCTTGTGTATCAATAAGGCAGTGAGAGATTAGCCGCCTCCCCCTCCTCACTGGGGTTTAATTCCTCCCAGGAAAACGTGGATGACACAGAACAGGAGGTTAGGTAGTTATGCAATAAATGGAACGTCGAATGAAGAGATGCCCTTTTCTAATGCTCCCTCCGCTCTTTGCACCTGAGGGACACTTCAGAGGCCTGGATCTGCTGACTCATTAATGCAAGCAAGAGAATACTGCTTAGTACAAACTCTATGGGATTTGGTTGTTGCAAATGCATACACACACACATACTCACAGTCGCACACGCACAGTTTCTGTTAGTAATCCCCCAGCTCTGTCTTTCCCCAGCCTCAAATCAAATTGAGCAGCTGCCACAGTGAACACCACAAAAACAATGTGGCTCCCAGTTAGCTGTGGAAGTAGTGAACAATCATCAGATAACTGTGGCTGGAACATTTGTAGAGAATCTGACACCTCTATACAGACTCTCTCTGCTCCGGGAATACACACTGAGAGATGTAGTATAGACAGAGCAAGAGCAGGATGCTGGAGATGACAGCGGCACACAATCACGCAGATGCAAATGTTCACACTCAAATTTGTACACACACATGCACACACACTCATGCATGCAGAGATATTCTGTAGCAGCTCTAAAAATGCATGCACAGATAAGCACACAAGCGTAAATACGGGGGATTCTGTGAACATGCAGCTACACATTATCACCCAATCCACTAATAACACAGCTCACACATGCCAGCATGAGTGGGTTTGAATAGTATTTTGGATAAGCTGCCCTGACTGATTGGTGTGGGCAGTAGTGGGCACCCCATCTTCAAAGAGTCATTGTTTAGTGATGAGGTAGGCATGAAAACAAATTTCAGCGACGAGGAGTATAACCCTTTGTGCCTCTTCCACATACATATAGAACTATGACAGCTATGCTGTTATGTAATCAGCTGTGTATTGAAGCTGTCAGAGTCTTGAGCTGGATGCAAAGACTCTCTCTATACATAGCCGCCTCTTTCTGTTCCTCCCGCACTAGGCCTACACACTCTGACTCACCAGCAGCCCCTCACTGAGTCTTCAACATCATATCTTAAAGATAGACATTGTCACTACAAATCTGAAGTGGCAACAGCGTGTTGGCTTTGTGAAAGGTTACATCATCTAGTTTTTGATTTTTGAAAAATATTAAAGGGAGAGATGCGTTCAGTAAATTCTGGCACAATGAGAATCCATGAAGTAGCGAAGGAAAACGTATTTAAACATTGGTAAACACTGTTTCACAGCTCCTCACCATAGTAACCACTCCAGTCTCTGCAGGAAGGTGGGCCATGGCTGGAGGCTGAGTGGAAATGACAAACAAATGCACTGAGCCGGGACAGATCACGGACATTTAGTGGAATTTTCTTTTTTTGGCCTGTGTTCATTTGCATTTCAAGCTATGCCCTCGGGATGTCGGGATTTCAGTAGTAAATGAGCGTGTTACATAAGAAATTATAACAGGAGTATAAAGTATATATCCAATATTATATACAGACAGAATGGTCCAACAACGAACACAATCACTGGGTCCATCTAACTAAATTACAAAATATGGTAATAACCCAGTCAAAGTGCAGCTGCGCTAGATTAAAATGAATCGTCGTGAGGAACTAGCTTTGGCACTTTGAAGGTGATGTGTATGGATTTTGCAGCTTTATTATGTCACGTCCTTTAATATGAGATTAGTTTTAAGGCTGCGAAAGTGAGCTGAATATTTAGCGTGAAGGAACATCTTTTATTACTGCACAACTTGTTCCAGTGTGTACAACATCCCCACCCACACAATGTCAGGTGGGGTACATGTGTATCAGCACACATGCAATATGTGCACATACACGAAGACACACATCCAAGCCCACATCACAAATTTAGAAATACAGTTTCTATTCTCCATGGGACCTCTTTGTACCAGGCAAAATATCTGATTTTTTCCTCCTCCTGGCTCCTTCTCATTTTCCTCCACCTCAGCCTCCTCCACTTCTTTCGCCTATCTTTCCCGCTTGGCTTTTCCTTCTTTCTGTTTGCATCCATACTTTTCATTCTCTGCCTTATAACCACAGGCCCTCACATCGTGACACAACGAATTACATCAATTTCACCAATGTGTGACAGCAAATTGCATGTGTGGTGTATGTGCATGTGAATGAGTCTACTACTGTACGAGCTGAAATGATTCATGTCTGACCAACTGCAAAGGAAAAAACATCTATCAAAAATAGAGAATAAATAATAAATGATACAAAGTACTTTACAATTCCTTTTAAAGGAGAATCAGAAGTGAAAAAAGTATTCAGATCTAATAAGTAAACGTTGTACTACTAAAATGTAAATGTACTCTGTTTCAAGTAAAGGTCCTGTCTTCAAAAGATAAAGTAAAGAAGAATTACCAGGGAAACATTCTTAAACTATCAAAATTGAAAGTGGCATTTATGAACAATTGCCCCTTTTTGAGATATATTATTGGATTGATTTTTGGCACATTAACACACAGCATATTCAGCGTTTTAATGTTGTTGTTGGAAAGTGATCAGTAACTGTGACTCTCAGACAAAATGTACTGGAGCAGAAAGTAACATGAAATGGAAATACTCTAGCAAAGCATCTTAAAACCATCCTTAAGTACAGGACTTGAGTCAATATACTTAGTTTCTGTCCACCACTAAATCCTTCAGTAAGCAATTTCACCGTATAACTGCATTTGACAAAGAAAGAAGAGAAAATGGCAGCTTAAGTGGACCCTGCAGCATTGACTCAGGGGTGGATGCAGAGTAGATGGCTAATGGGAGACCGCTTTGATAGCTGCCAATCTTGGGCTGTCCAGGTAAAGACAATAATGAGTTGGTAGGAGGTGCATACCCAGACAGCCTTGCTTCCATTAAAGTAATTAGAGGGTAATCAGGATGGTGACACTGCTATCCCCGCTTGTGCTAGCCCTGACAAAGACCTGTTGCTAGGAAACCCAACAGAGGGCCCATGGAAGGACTATCAAAAACAAACCAGCCTTGTGCCTGATAATAAATTCCCTGCATCATGGAAGGTATCACTGGCAAATACAGACATGGTAATGTGATGTAATAGATGTAAGGTTGGAAGGGGGCTGATAGTGTGAATAGCTTTCCCAACAGGTAGGAAATAGGTTTTGAAGGCTGAAAGATGACATTCAATTCATCACAGGTTTGGTTTTATTTGATGCATTTGAAATGTATCCATCTCAGTGAGCCAGGTTAAAGAAGCAAGGAAATGATGCTATGAATAGGCTCTGACGCATGTTGTGCTTTCTTTGTGTCTCCACAGGAGTGTTATCAGTGCTATTGTATGTGGTGCCCAGTGTGTATCCATCCCAGTAATGGTGGAGCAGTGTGTTAGTAATTATGGAGAAGAGGGAACAACATGGGTTAATTATCACAGATAATGAGATGAGATCTTTCTTCCTCATACATCTTTTCAAGCGCTCCACCATTCTGTCTCACTTTCTTCCTCTCTCTCTTTCACTCCCTCCCTCTCTCCCTCCGTCCCTCCCTCCCACTCACTGTCTTTTCACAAGCACATATTCTCACTACCTCTCTCTCTCACTCTCTTTCTTTCTTTCCGTCTCTATCTGACCCTCTCTTGATCTACTCTCTCTCTCTCTCTCTCTCTCCCAGACTCACTGTAATTATAATACATTTGCTTTCCTAATTGCTGATTCTGCTGTCTTTGTGAATTCCCCCAGGGATGTGGAGTGAAAAGTCCTGCAGGCCTGGAGGGCGACTATAGCTACACTGAGATCTGGGCAAAGGCAGTGGGCTGCAGAGCAGGACTAGAGAGAAAGAGAAAGATATAGAGCAGGAGATGTCACAGCATAGAGGGTGCGATGAAGCGAAGGCAGAATGTTCTCCTGGAAAAAAAAAAAAGTATGGAAAGTGATGTTTTCGTCAGGGTAGGATTCGCTCAGTCGGTGGCAGCCACCAACAATGGCAACAATATCTCACAGTCTGATAAAGTTCTGTTTTGGTGAAGGTCGTCGTCGTGTCGACTTGTTAAAAAGTGCCTGTGAGGGATAACTAGCCGCCTCAGTAGCTAAATAGACAGCAGGGTACTCAGCACGTGTAGGGGCATGTTGAAGGTGACACACATACACCTAAAATCCTAACCTACAATCCTAAAACAGACTGCAATGTCCATGAGTCACACTGTGGCAGCACTCTTACAGTGCCTCTCTTTGCATAATGTACTTGGAGGATCGCAGTCGTACACCCACTCAGTGCCCCTGAAGAGTTCTCTGCTGCTGTCCATGACTTGCAACGCTGCGACAATGATCTTCATGCTCCAGAAGGCAGTTTTCTATAATAATCCTTTGCTGAAGTAATGGCTTTAATGGACTGGTCTTTTTTCATTTGTGTGGACGTACACATTGCTTGAATTTTATGAGTCTAAATGAATGTTGCATTTGGATTTCCACTGACAGTCTGCATGCCTTTTTCACTCATGTGTGCCTGTGTATGTGTAGGTAGGATCTGTATGGATGTCTCAGTGGATGTGACGCTCTAATGCTGAGGCTTTTTTTTTTTTTTTTTTACTGCAGAGAGCACATCGTTACTTATTTTTCCTTCTCATACTGAGAGGATGCTGTCAGAATTACTGATACATACACTGCTGACTAGCAACTACCAGGACCGTCACCAGGAGATGCGCCGGGGCAGAAATGTGCTTTGTGTGGTAAATTTCATGTTCAAAATATAAGCCACAATCCCTCACCTTTGACAAAGCATTTTATTTTAGTGTCACTGTTGAATGCTGAAAAAACCCCCAAGGGTAGCAGCTATGCTGGTGGAATATTGCTATTCTATCTCATATTATCTTGTAAGTGCTGTGTTCACCTTTTTGTCTGTCACACAGTAGAGGATCAAAGCAAACTAAGGTATATTTGCTCAAATCATTTTGAACTCTCAGTAACGATGGTTTTTTACTGTTACAGATTTTTAATTTTCTATTTCTTGGGTCAAATTATTTTGTGTATTGATCATATTTGGAAGCATCATTACTATGTTTTGTGGTTTCTAATTAAGGCTTTATCCATATGGTAAAGACTCTTCATGTTTCTGTGTGCGTGCTGTGTAGGTTGACACAGAAAAGCTGTTTTCAGGATTCAACATTTGGAATCAAAACGCACCTCTTTGAACAAATTCCTCTGGCTCCTGATAGCCAACCATACCTTAGAGGCATTGTGTGTGTGTTTTTTTGGGGGGGTTTTTGTGTGTGTGTGTGTGTGTGTGTGTGTTCGTATGTGTGTGAGTGTGTTCATGTCCAGACCTATCCAAATCCTGATCAATCATAAGAGAACAGGTATAACCATGCTGTAACACACCATTCACCATGTCTGAGCATCTGAAATAATGTTCATTATCCACCCATAATTAAACATGTCACATACCTGCTGAGCTGAATGGCTGAACTGCTGTTGAATCTGACAGGATGCAGCTGTGCATGCATGTTTATGTATGGAGGATTATTGTGTGCGCACATGCATGTCTGGGTGTGTGTGTGTGTGTGCATGTATCCAATCCCTCATGACTAATCCAACAGTCACACTAGTCCACCTGGTTCTTCCTTAATTATCAGTGTAGACGGCTCAGCGTCTCACCCTGTTCCTTCGTCTGCTTCATCTCTCACATGTCTGGTTCCTAAGAGGGAGAAATACCAAAACAGAAAATACAGCAAAACAGGGCAGAGCAAAGTATATAAAACAAGGTCCAAGGGTACAATTGGAAATAACAGTGTGGCAGCCAAATAAGAAGACAATAAGACAAAGAAGAGACAATTATGACGATGATAAAGTATAGTGCCAGTAGATGAAAGTTTTTCTGGTCTTATGTGGAGGTGACAGACTTTCTGGACTTTTTATGTCTCCGAAAGCTGTGACCTCACAGAAACAAGTACACATGATAGGAGTTTGATTCACTGTCTTCCAGTACTTGTTTGAATGTCTTTGTCTGTTTGTGTGTATGTGTGTGTGTGTGTGTGTGTGTGTGTGTGTGTGTGTGTGTGTGTGTGTGTGTGTGTGTGTGTGTGTGTGTGTGTGTGTGTGTGTCTGTGTCTGTGTCTGTGTCTGTGTCAGTGTCTGTGCGCCTGCTCACACTTTCCAGTAATGTTTGCCATCCGTTCTTCAGCGATGTTGCTGTTTTATCTCCCCGTCTTTTGAACCTTTCCCCAGATTTTTTTTTCATTTATTTCCTTTATTTCCAGAACAGTATGTAAAGTGTTGTAGTGCGTAGCTACTGTTGCTGCTGCAGAGATCTAACAGAAGAGAGGGCTTAATGGGAAGACACATTAGTAATCCACTGCTTAGTTAGACTCCACAGCCAGTGTACCCACACATAGATACACTGTAACTGAATATGTGTGTGTATAATGAATGCTGGAATGTGCCAATAACAAACATACAGTAGACACATACAAGATAAAGAGAGAAATATGTGATTTTCAGAACCCAAGGTGATAAACCTCACATACAGTGCAAGTATATGTGTGTGTGTGTGTGTGTGTGTGTGTGTGTGTGTGTGTGTGTGTGTGTGTGTGTGTGTGTGTGTGTGTGTGTGTGTGTGTGTGTGTGTCTGTGTGTGTCTGTGTGTGTGTGTGTGTGTATGTGTGGGCCAACTGGACAACTGAACTGCCCTGTGGCCTTGTGTAAGACATCTACAGGGTGAGGTAACCCTGGGGAAGCTGATAGGCTCCACCGACTCTGATTACCTTGCCTTGTATGTCTGTGTGTGTTTGTGTGTGTGTGTGTGTGTTGTGTGTGTGTGTGTGTGTGTGTGTGTGTGTGTGTGTGTGTGTGTGTGTGTGTTTTGTTGTGTGCATGTTGTGGGTAAAGTCCAATGAGGTAATGTCACACTCCATTATTCTCAGGTAGTTATCATAGGTGTGTGTGTGTGCGTGCATGTGTGTGTGTGTGTGTGTTTGTGTACATGTGTACATGTGTATGACTGTTCTCCAAGGAGACCCTGTCAGGTTGGACTGGAGGCCAGTGCTAACGGAGCATGGGAGCAGAGACTCAGCACTGTTGACTTTACTGAAATAGAGGGGGGAGCACAGGGGAGGTAGGAAGTAAGTTTAGGCCACATCTCTCTCTAAAGGTCCCTGTCACATTAGAGAGGCTCCACTGTCTTTTTTCCCTGTACAGTGAACTATTGTGTTTGGATTCCAAAACCAAGAGTCATATCTAACAAAAGTGAGATCACTTTGTCTACCTCCTCTACAGGTAAGTAGAAATATGACTTTTAAACAGACAATATATTGGATACTACTGTGTTTGTTATGTCTGTGTAAGATATAATATTACATGATAGTGAGTTAGATAGTGATAGTGAACATATTTGTGAAATTTCTTCATTTTTTCCATAGACAGACAATGAGAGACTAAAATAGGGAATGGGTTGAAATGTAATGGAATAGGACAGGATCAGACAGTATATGATCAGAGAGGATAGGCTGGGATAGAACAGGGATGTAATCGGATAGGATAGGATTGGATTGGTTCGATAGGATAAGATGGTATAGGAAGAAATCAGATAGCATAGGATCAGTTAGGATGGGGTAAATACAAGACACAACAACAGCTTCTGCTAACTTAAAGTTGAAACATGCATGTATGAGTGTTTGCATGCACCAGTTTGGATGGAACAGCTCATAGACAGTCTAGATATGAGTCATTCTTCACACCTGGTTCAGTATGAGAAATGCCTCAACTCTTTCAGCAATGATCCAGCACCTGTAATCATTACTGCTGCACACACTAAAACAGATTATTAAACACCAGCGATTCTAATAATCAAGTCATGCTGAATGATGTCAGTGCCTCTGTAGGGAAACTCACTGAAGGATGATGTCATGTGTTCAACACTAATCATGTCCAAGGCTCCACATTGGTGTCTGGGAGCCTGATTGGATTGGCGACAAGCACAATGCATGATGTCATCCATCTCATTTGGCACTGGCCCAATTGTGCCATGGGCACTGCCTGTGTGAATGATGAACTGTGCTAATAGCAACACCGTTAGAGCTGATGCTTAGTGACAAAGAGAAAGCCCGACAGAAGAAAAGAAGGGGAGAGAGAAAGAAAATGAGAGTCGCTTTAGCTGGAGAAGTAGCTGCCTCCAGGCTGTTTTAATATCTGTTCTATCTGGTTTTGAATCAGAGACTCCTACCTTTGATAATGCATGCAGCCAGAATACTGTGTTTAAGGGTCCTGTATAGCAGGGCAGGGGAATATTATGATTGTGAATCACGGACAGGCCCTCACAGGCACTGGCAGAGTGTGATAGACTATGAGACACTGTCGCAGTTGGAAACATAAACGAACACTCACTGTACACTGTTTGTCTGCAGCGCTGTCATTTGTCAAGGGACGTGTAGGACTGACTGAGTCTCCCTTACCCCCCCCCCCCTCCCGCACGCTCACCAATCTGAGGTGACAGAGATGGAGACAGAGTGTTTCGGCAGAGAAAACCCATCTGTCACCCTGGCAACGGGAGAGGTGGGAGGGGTATTATCCAGTGGAGACAGAGCACAGGCTTGTCAATCACACCGCCTCCTGCAGCCTCTGGTTGTGAAAGAATGGAGGATCAATAAGAACGTAAGGAGAGATGAGAGGTAGGAGTGCATTGGAATAAAATGTGACAACAAGAGAGATAAAACAGTGAGCGATAATGATGTAAAGGTTGCAGCCCATTGTTATTTCAGATGCACATGTACAGTTGATGAATACACTGAGTGTCTTACATGTGAAGTTGCAAGTCTGTTGTTTATGGGATCTCATTCAGTCCCATCCGGTCATCCAAACTGAGCAGTGTCCAAGTTTGAGACAGAAACAGCTTCACTGTTTCAAAATGTTCAAGGTTCCTGGATGAATTGTGTTCAAAGCTCCCAGCTTTAGTAGTGCCTTCAGAAGTAAATGTTCTTCTCAGTTCTTTATACATAGTACATGAAATGTAAATAGCTTAGAGTAGCTAGCACATCCAGGACACATTGAACCTCAAGTGACTTACTTAAGCAACCTAAAACTTAGCTTTTCTTGTGTTGTGGACTAAAGGCACCTTAAACTTTGATGGAATAGTTAAATCAAAATGTTATTTTCAGTGAGGTTTCAGTAAGAAAAGGGGAAGCATGGGTCAAGGTGTAGACCTGAGAAACACAAAACAACAGAAAGATGAATGGATTAGAACAAGCATAGAGGTGTTATGAGGTGATTCAGTGTGTTCAGAGGTCAGCACTCTAAATGCACCCTGTAGCCTTCTGGCCATTATTTAAGCCCTCATGCTAAAAAATAATGATGATAAGCAACGTCCCACTGAGATTCAGAGCTCTGGTGGCTTTTAGACTGCAGTCTCTCTTATATATGTTCTCAGCATCTCTCAGAAAGCCCCACAATAATCTGTCTCTGATGAAACACTTCTCACAGCTGTTAAGGGCAGAACAAACAATTGACTCCAACAACAGAGGTAGTAGAGGAGCAATGGTTAATTCCTTTATTCAGATCCACATGTACAATGTAAAGAAATCCTCTGATGACAGTGCACTCATTCAGCCTGTATTATAGAGCAGACACTTTCATATGATTTAAGTTAATTAAATATAATTACAGTTGGAAAAACAAAATAGAAAATTGAACACCTACACTTCCATGACAACCGGGTAAACTCTAAATCCTGATGAAGGTAATGTGACATGATTGAAAGCTGTGAACCTTGAGTTGAAATCATTTTGTCAACTGCTGTTTCAAGCATCAGGACTGAACTTTGAAATGTCTACTAACCATCAGTATTGACAAAAATCTTTTGTAGTGACAGTTCTATCAATATACTGTCTCAATAAATAATAAATAATAATTTGATTATAGATTTGTTTATTGATTTTTATCATGCTAGCTGTGTGACTGGGGATATTACGCCAATCAGTCCACCGACGCCACTATGAGGTTGAATTTTGTGGCTTTGAGTGAAATATGTTCAACAGTTTGTCATAAAATTTGGCACGGACACGAACTGTAAGTTGAATGGATGAATTGCAAGGAATTTAGATTCTTTAACTTTTCCTCCAGCACAGGACTTTGAATTTGTTAAATACTTATAAATACTTACCATACTAGCATTAGCGTTTAGCTCAAAGCACTGCTGTATTTAAGAACAACACAGAGCCACTAGCGTGGCTGTTAGTCCTTTTTTATTTTTATGCTTTATATTTCATGCCATTCATTCTGTTGTAACTGTAAAGGTGATACTGTAAAGGAATCAATGTATACCAGGCAAGTCATTCTACTAGGCAACACTGAGTGCTCTTCTTGTTTGATCTTAAGCTGTAATATTTTGTAAAAAAGGAGTGTCACTTAAACATGCAGTATGTACAGTGGTTGTTCTGAAGCCTTGGGAAATACATGATGTCATGCCCAAAGCTGTCAACATGGATTCCTTGAGCTTCACATTGACCTTGTGTGAACCAATCAGTCCCATATCCTTTCTCTCCATCTCGGTGTCAACATAAGACATGACACATGTCTGAAACTGTCAGGCGCAGCCATGTCAGTGCAGCTCAAATAAAACACACTTACGTCCTAAAATTATTGTATGCACAGGCAAACAACAGAAAAGATTCATGAGGCTGTTTGTCAAACCAGACTACGCATCCTCTCCCCTTAGTTGTGCTAAATATTGCAGCTGACACGGATTTGGATGAGTGCTGTTTGCACGTCTGTGCCTTTGATCAAGGAGCACAGACGTTAACTGAAATATAACATTTTTTGTCTTAAAACTGAGGAATATTGTAACCCTGAAGATTCCTCAACTTGAGTGAGTTTAGAGAGAATATCTCCAATTTTAGATGTATTTTGATGGAGCTTTGATTAATGTCAATCTAAGCTCCACCAAGTGTCTATGAGAGCAAATCTTGAGCCCAATGTTTTGAGCAGAAAGCACATTTCCCTCTATGTGGTCCTGTAATCCTCAGTGCTCTGCTGATCCCAGCACCACAGGGAGAGTAGCAAAGGCCTGTAGCCCATTTGAGGAGCTCTGTCCTGGGCAGGCTAAACACAGACAGACCCCTCCACCACAGGAGCAAACATGAGAAGGATTGTAATCTCTGCTTGAAAACTCAGCATGTGATTGACATTCAGGCATGCACTATACATGACAATATGGTAATTAATTACATCTTCCTCTTTGATGGATTAACAGGGGTAAGTATTATGTGGGAGGATGAGTCTGTGAATAGATGGTTGTCATTGCAGTTTCCTCTGGTTGTTAATGACAGGTGGCAGCATGTGCAGGTGAGGAAAGAAAACTCAAGATGATAAAGCTTTCTCATACACCCACTCAGACACACACTCTGTGGAAGGTTAAAAATGTCCCTCTGAGTCACAAACAGTCATTTTAAAAATCGGTTGCAATCACTTTCTTCTTCTTTTCTTCCATCAGTGTGATTTATCTTCATGCTATCAAACAACATTGCATTCCTCAGTGTTAGCAACAGACCCACAGATACCTTTAGTCATTTTAACTGCACTGCAATTGTTGTGCCCAGCTACAGTAACACAGTGCCCTGTGAATTACCATCAGTTTATCAACCTGTTACACAAGCTGAGGGGAGGAAGGGGAAAGGCTAAAAATACCACTGTGTGGTATTTTGACAATTTTGTGATGTTCTTTCTATACAACAAACATGGGACAGCTCTCTTTGAGCTTTCACACATATAAGGTACTGACCGGTAGCTTGTATCTCAGACTCTTTACTGACAGAGAGTCAACATGGTTTGTGATGGTTTCTGAGACACACACACAAAAAATGAAGAAGTGATGCCCCAGAAACCAAATATAACCTAGATTTAGAGGATATCACTTGATGGGGGGGGAAAGTTTGTCAAGTTTTGACATGTTACAAACTTTGTTTGCTCACATTCACTTTTTATATCTCTGTGACACCTGATCACATGTCTGGTTCTCAGATTTCTGCCTGAGCTCTAAAGTTCAGTTCTATAGAAGTTTCTAAATGAGGACTTCTGAGAATTGTTCTCAGTTTTAGTCTGAAGTTCCTCTTATGTAGCAGCATAATTAAGCAAACAGTAATTCTATGGAAACATCTCATGGTGCATTGATCACTGGATCAGGCCTAACTGTTTGCCAAACTCCCTTCCCATGAACAGCAACTGTCCAGTCATAGCCAAGTAAACAAAGGCATGCTGGGTCTGTCAGGATTTGGATGTGTCCACATGCTGAAGTGGTGTGCATGGAGCTTTAGGAAAAGTAATTCTCAATATATCAAAAGTTTGGAGGGTTGTGTATCTTTTGAGTCTTTCCAAAATCAGACACTTGGAAAAGATTATACCTAAGTAACTATATAGCAATGCTAACATTGTGTTACTTCCAAAGGCTACCAGCATATCATTCACTGAGCATCCAAATTACATTTCCCCTTATTATACTGCAGCCTACTGTATGAAATTTTGGGGCTAACTAGCTTTGAAGTACAAAAACAAAGCTACTCCTTTATTTTAAGATGCTGACTTTTTGCGTGGGATTTCTTGTTTTAGCCTGAGTCTTTTATCTTGATATCATGTGCTGTATACAGCTGTCAGGTGCATATGTAAGAGCCCTTACAGGGTTCTCGTGTCAAAATGAGTCAGTCAGACATTTTAACTTTGTAGAGTTAAGGGTAATCACCCAGTCAGCTAGCTACATTAAAATCTGCACCAGTTGTAATTTAAGCCATCAATGACGGTTATGATGAAATACCTGTATTTTTCTACATATAGGTACGAATCTTGAGTGTGAAATCTTCCAAGGTTAGATGTGTGTCTACCAGCAGTAACCAAGGGAGGCAAGGCATATCGAATAGCCAGTTGCACTTGATTGGAAAACTGAATTGCTTGCTTCATTCAGTGTAGATACTGATGTTATCAGAATCTAAAAAGACTGGTCCAGTGGTTTGGAGTTGGTATTAACAGTAAATGCTCATAGCAGGTCATATTTACCTGTGTCATCAGCTGCAGATCACACTGTTCTGACCCTCTTTGTCTTACCCTGGAACACAATATTCTCACTCTTGTTTCGGGTCTCTCTGGCCTTTTCATTGTGTCTGCTCAGTTCCTGCTACTTTCTAGATTTGCCTGCCAGAGGGGGGCCTGCAGTTGGGAGTGTCAGACAGGCCTCCCTTTTCTCCTAAACCACCACAAAAGAGCGCTCTTGTTTTGTCACCTCATTCTGTTTATCCCCCACTTCTGAAAGGGGGGACACGGGACGGGTGGCGTACAGACTGAGCTATTTGCCCGAAGAGACAGAGCGGCGCCTGGGGAAATGAGGACTGATTGGCCAGAGTGGCAGACTAGACTGGGATCTGGCACTAACAACACTTTGGCCAGCTTGCACTCTTCACAAGTAGCAGTGGACCAACAAATGACAGACAGCAAAGGTCTCTCCACTCTCAAGCAAAGCCTCCAGGAGTCTGTCCTGTGAAGTCTTTGAGCTTCCTATTCATGCTTTTCAATGTAGCTATCTCTCTCTTGAATGCCTCTTCTCTTTTTCCTCCCACTCATCCTCTGGCAGCTAGTTGTCTGTCCATCCTGTTGTTCACAGGGCAAGCAATGCTGAATCTACCAGAACATCCTCATGTTACATCATAACTCCCCTTTCTTGAGTGTTACAACCAATTTTTTCCACATGCAGCAGGATTAGCAGGGTCAAACTGCACAGCTGACTGTCTTTGTAGCATGAGAGTGAAAGCCTAATATGTTTAGTGGAACTTATAGCCCCATATAGAAGTGATTTATATTTGTAACAGATGCAAAAGTAATTTGCTGTTGTTTTGGTACATTTATATTTTCATAAATAATGAGTACACTCCTGGCAGGGCATGTTGGGCCCTGCAGCAGAGCCAAGGAAACAGAGCTGTTAGAGAAAGAGAGGGAGAGAGAGAGAGCAGAGGAAAAAGAAAGAATAGGTCCTAAAGTGTAGTCTTTGCTCAGCTCTGAGACTTTGGGTCAGTCAGTACCCATATAACAACTTAACTTTTAGCAAGGTCACCTCCACTGCTACCAGCTACCTCTCTCTTTCAGTGTATGGCCTAAGCCTAAATGAAAGAATTTGCAGAGCCATGTTCCTAAAATGGCTTTGTCATTGTGCTAATACTCTACGCTGCAGTTTCTGCGAAGACTGTATTTGTAAAAGCAGCATTCTCACTTAGACTGGTATTAGTGCTTGATTTGATCTGTGACTGTCAAAATTATTAACAGCACTTCTCTGGGATGTTGTTCCCCAATGCCGGCACCAAGCAACAGCTTTTGATAAAGGCGCAATGCGGGTGTTACATACTGCATGCAAATGATTTTGAAAAAAGAAGAGGGGGGAAAAGCAAACAAACTTTGAGACATTGTGAGTGTGAAAGCTGCAATCAGCCTCCATCACTGACACTGTTGCAACACCTTCAGTGTATAATGTGAGCCTGCGAGGGGAGAGTGAGGAGCAGAGGCAATGTGAAACATTTTAATGTGCCTCTGTCTGCTTCCTCTGCTGTTCTAGAAAAGCTGTTTGGAAACTGTAACAAGAGCCTTTCTCACATGTGCAGGGGCGCCACAACACAGCTCTGTTGTGTAATCATTAGTTGAGGCTTATTTTCAAGTGACTACACATACACACGCGCAGCAGGGGGAACTAACCTATGAAAATGGCAAAGATTGAGTGAACATCTGAAACACTGACAAACATCCTTTCGAGCTGACCTCATGTGCCGAATGAATCATTATTGTGTATGTATGTGTGCATATCAGTGTGTGTACTTCATATTAACCACATATGTTCACACAGTCACACTCTGCGGGAAAACAATTGATCACTGCAAGAATTAAAATTATATAAATAAATAAAAAAAATTTTACGCACAGTGCCAATTGGAAATAAATTATAGTTGAGGTATGGTTAAAGCTACTGGTACTGAATGACAGCACTAGAATTAAATTGTGAAGTGCAGAAGAAACTGGGTTCAATACAGTCTGCATACAAGTGACAATAATGTATACATGTAGCTCAGCTGTCACTCCTCACTATAGCAGGACCCTCTGTACCTGCTTCTGCGCCTGTGTGCGGGGTTTGTGTGTGTGTGTGTGTGTGTGTGTGTGCGTGTGTGTGTGCGTACCTGTGTGTGTGTGTCTGAGTCTGGCATTGCACCAGAGGTGAGAGATAAAGCTCTCTGTCTCTTATACACACATCCCCTCCCTCATCCAGAAGGCCCGGCAGCAGGCGCCAAAGCTCCAGGGACAACAGCTCACATGCAGCTCCTCATGGCCCAACAAGGACCTTTACCACTCTGCATCTCATCCACTTCATTATGTCTCTCTCTGTTTGCCTCTCCCCCACTGTCTCTGCAACACGTCCCTTCAAATTAATTACTCCCCTCCAATAACTTACATCTCAAATTTGCAAAAAAAAACATGACGATGGTAGCAGCCAGGGTAACACCCCTCTCCCTTAACCCTTTATTCCAGTATTCCAGCTTCTCATCTCCACTCAGTAGTGAGGTTTTGGACATTCCCTTGTTGTTGTTTTCAAATGTGGTTGATGGTATTAATTAACTCTGATTTTAATCAAAGTACAGCCTGCCTCAGAGTCTCATTTCCATTCATAGAGATGACCCTATTCATTCAGGGGTCACGGTTAGCAAGTGTCACTCAAGGCCATGTTAATGGAAGACGGTTTGCCTTGGGATTACAAATGAAGAGGGTGCTCATTGTTTCTTGTAATCTTCCCATAACTGTTTGGATAACCTTGCTGGTCTGGAGCTTGTGTATAATGGGATGACTCATTATTCAATCAGAGAACAATTTTAAATAGTAATTTAACATTCATGTTTTTTTTCTTATATTGGTTTTAAATCAGTATTGCCAAAACCCCAGAGACAGAGAGAGAGAGAGAGAGAGAGAGAGAGCGCGAGAGAGAGCGAGAGAGAGAGAGAGAGAGAGAGAGAGAAAACCTGCCCACAGCAGCATCAAACCAGAGATGCGCACCTACAAAGTATTACCGGAAGTTAGTTAGTTGTACCTTCAAAATAAGAGATACCAATTGTCAAATATCGATACTAACAATGCCAATTTTAGTACACTAAAAAACAAAGACGTAGCAAATTGACATACGCTCAAAACAGTGCCTTTTTGGGCTCTTGATGGCCAAACATGGATTACCTACTGGGAAAACTAGGCACAGCAAACTGCCTCTGGGCCCAAGACCCTCATGGCCCAAAAGCTTCAGGTTCACTGTGGATAGTTTGTGTGCTAAGATGATTAACTGCAAATTTGTTTGAACATAAGCACTCTAATATGACAGTGCATGACCATGCACCTCGAATGACTAAATCTTTTAATTGAGCCCTGCATTAATCTACTCACAAACTAATAAGTGACTGTGATTATTTAAGTTTATATTATGCTAACATGGTACATATTCATATATAATTCATATATAAATCTGTTTGTCAACTTCAAATGTGACAAGATGCAATGCACAGAAGGTTGGTGGTGTTGGTGTGGGCTGGTAAAATTACCGGAGGCGTGCACCCTCACAAGGATTCAACACGGAATTCGTCCTTGCGCATCTTATTTTGAAAATCAAAACGGAAGTCACGTTAGTTTTGCTGACTTGACAGGAGTGTGAGTAGTTCGCTCTCCTCTCCTCTGGGCTGATCACTTGCTGCGAGGACGTGTGGATGTGCTGTGAGGTCCGCCGAGTCTCCGTGGCGCAGGACAGGAGGACGGTCGCCACGCCTTCAGGGACGCACTTCTTTCACGGCGTCAGCTCTCCATCCGTGTCGGCTGTCCACCGGTGGACACCTGTCCAGAGCCAGGACGTCTACACAAGCTGCTATCAACAGACATTTTCTCCACTTAACATCCATCAGGCTTGAGCCTCTGGAGTCCCGCGCTACTTCTCCCACTGATGCCAGTTGAACAGGCTGTTGTGTAAACGCTAATTAATTTGGGAATATCTGGAGCGGCAGTTTTATTGATTTGACATCGGATACAAGTCGGATCAAAGATGGGGATCAAAGTGTAGTGCTGGTAAGTAGCGTGTAAAAGCAAGGTTACCCCACTACTATCATATTAGCATTTTGAGATTGCGCTCACGCCCACAGCTAGTGTGCGTGCCTGTTTGTGTGTGTGTGTGTGTGTGTGTGTGTGTGTGTGTGGTGTGTGTGTGTGTGTGTGTGTGTGTGTGTGTGTGTGTGTGTGTGTGTGGGTATGTGTGGGTATGTGTGCGTGTATGTATGAGGTGGAACGCTCCATGAGCAGCCTTCCCTTCACACATTCCGACTAGAACACTGTGTCGTCATAGTAAGAACTTTTACTAGCAACAGTGATGACATCATAAATCCTTTACCGCCGCTCGCACTTTACTATGGTGAAAGCATCACAATCTGTGGCGTGAGTCAGCGGTGTGCAGGTCGGTTTTAAAGGGCGTGTGTGAGTATCCAGTGAGGATCCAGCTCATTATAGGAGCCTGGAGTCACTGCGTCTTATGCATCTGACACATTTACAGGGGCGAATGTGAGACATGTCGCCAGGTGACATTGGGATATTCGGTAGATTGCATTGAAAACACAGACAGTAGCCACTGATAACTCGGACAAAATGTCACATGTTATTACTGTTGTGGACAGGGTTTGTTTAACTGGCTACATAGTGTGAAGCTTATCTGATTTCGTGTAATTATTAACGTGGGAGTAAAGCCTCTTTGTAAACTCACTGCTGATTTTCCTCAAACACTCCCTGGCTCTCTCTTATCAGGTCTCTCTCTCTGCTTGTGTACATTTAAACGTATTTGTTATTTTGTATATGTATTGTTTTTTATTTGAGAGACAGGACAGAATGAACAGGTGTGGCACTGTTGACATTTTACTCGTTTACATTTTTCTTGGGGTGAAAAAAAAAATCTGCATCATCCACTGCAAGCATCGAAGAGGTGGTATAAGCAGCCTTTTCACCCAAGGGCAATGTATCAGCTTGCACAGCTTACCAATACAAACCAAAATGATTTGTTATCTGTCTCTTGCAGCTTACTGCAAGGTGCATGAAAGTAAGACCGGCTGTGTCAGAAAACCAGTTAGGTGGGGAGAAATTCTAGCCCAGGTTGTTGATATGACCAGTTAAGGCACTTCTGCTCCCACACCCTCAGCTCTGGTCTCCTCCTCCCCTCAGGCAGGAGAGAAGCACTGGAGTGGGGCATCACGTTTCGTGACTGTGCTCTCTCGGCATGGAGCACCAGGAGGCTGCAGCAGCTTCTCTCACCTCCTCCTTAACACATACCCAGCTCTGTCTTTCTTTACCCCCCTCCCTCTGTTTAGGATGCAACCCTGGGAAATGTGTATTTGCTCATTCTCACCTCCACTGGCAGATTGTGCTTCTGTTTGCCCAGAGGGGTGAAAAACAAAAATTCTTGTTGTTCTGTGGCGTGCCTGCTGAGTTTCCTTTGTAAGTTGACAAAATGCTGTAAATCAGTTCTTTGGTTCTCTCCTGTCATCCTAGCATGTCACCCTCTCTGGATAAAAAGTGAATTATTTTGATCCTGTGACATCATTAGCACCTTTTGACATGGTCTTCCAGTGATCATGACTCCGTGCAGTTCTTTGTTCCACCTCTTTCTCTGGGTTCACCTATTCAGTTATGCTTGTCAGCTCTGAGCCCATAAAGCCTTGGTGATACAATGGTTTTGAACTGAAGTGACAGCTTGCTCTAACAGTATAGTAGGTACAGGTTGTACAGGCATGAGCCACTGAAGCAGGGGTCTGTCAGAAGCCGCTGGTAACAAGCCTGCAGGTACAGACGTCGACTACGGCACATGTTCCCTCCAATTCAGGCCAAGTCTGCAGAGAATAACAGGTGTGCTGTTAATGAGGGCATCGTTTGGTTTGACGTGAGATTGAGAGAGGCAAGTTCCCAGAGCGTGAGGCCAGTCATTGTGTGTGTGTGAGAGTGTGTGTTTGTGGGGAGAGAGAGAGAAAGAGAGAGAGAGAAAGAAAGAGAGAGAGGGCAGGGTCTGTCTGGTGCAGGTCGACAGGGATGTAAACACGGTAGCTGTTAGTCTGGTAGCAATGACAGCTTTATCACCACCGCAGGGTTTATGGCTGTGTGTGTGTGTGTGTGTGTGTGTGTGTGTGTGTGTGTGTTGTGTGTTCAGAGGAATTATAGATCACATTTTCTACTCCAAAGACATGACAGAATTCCCCTGCTGCCTTGTGGCGGATCAGTCAAAACAGGAATCCACTACAACGTCCTATACTGGCAAACTTGTGCATGATGAACTCCAGTTAATTATGTGATTTTTGAACACAAACAAAGACAAATCAGACTTGATCACTCACTTGTCCATACTGGAATAGGTGTGAGACCCATCCCCTACCCTCCTGTGTTGGTTAGATGGATGGATGAATGATCAGTCAGCAGAGAATTAAATTATTTTGTTCCTCTTTCTTTTTTTTTTTTGCTGAAGCCATAACATTTGTCAATTCATAGAAGGCCACTTGGGGAAGTTGCATAACCATAAGAAAAACAATAAGAAAAGAAATGTATAAATAGTACAAAATAGATAGCTGCACAGAGGAAAAGTTTCCTTTTGTACATTTCCTTATCTATTCACGCATCATCTCAATCATCCTACATATTTGGGAATTTCCCCTTTTAGCATTACCACGTTTCAAAAAATTCGCTGCCCCTGGATTGTCAAGTATATTCGATTTTTTTTCTCACCTCACATAAACAGCTCCTCAACTCAGCAGGGGCTCAATTAAAAAAAAAAAGGGACAGCACTTCATGATGGCCTGTGTACCTGACAGGCCTTTGGATGTCCTTTGGCTGCACTGCACCTTTGCACAGTGACGCAGGGATGATGACAGTGATCCCGCTGACAGGCCAAGGCGGACAGGGTTCATGTGTGGAGTCACTCTGTCACAGCTGGTTGCTGTGTCATGGGAACGAAGGACGGAAAGAGAGGAGTGAAAAGAGAGAGAGAGAGAGAGGGAGAGGGGTGGAAGAGGGATTTCTGATGGAATAAAAGACATAAGAGGGGGGTGTCACAGTGGGGACTCAACAGGCATCTAATTACCTCCCAACAGGAGCCTTGACTCCTTGGAAACGCTCGACACTCTCTAGAGCTGGTCTGAGCTGCCTCCACATGGCCTGCATGCTGTCATGTGGGCAGCTATTGATGGTCTGTGAGTATGGATCGGCTGGGTCCAAAAGGTAATGAAATATGATTAGATCCCCGGTGTGTTCAATAAACCACTGGAGTAAGCATATGGATTACTCCATCAGATATAGGCTCCAAGTAATGACAGGATGCTTGGTTTATCAGGCTGGAAAGCTTCTTCACACCGGAGTAATGATATGACAGATGTGTCTCCAGTTCTCCAAGTTCCCAAACAGTGCTCACTGAAGTCTGCTATTAAACTAACTTTATGAGGAACAAGATTTTGGTGTTTGCTCTTGGAATTAAACCTCTAAATTATTTATTTGGTATTGACTTAATTGTGTCTGCAACAGTTATCAAATGCTCTCAAGCACTAAGTGCTTGCTCATATTTACAATGTTAATCTTATTCTTATTATTTGACAGTTTCTGATTTAAATCCTAATTTTTACAGAATTTGATTCAGAGAAAGTTCTTGTGCAGCTGCTTGTGTTTAGACAAAGTTTAGTATTTGAGAAGTTTTGCTTCTTTTGTTAAAAAGTTTGTAGGAAAACCTGTTTACATTCTACACATTGAAGGCACCCCTTGTAGGTTTCCACCTCTATCAGCAATGGAGCAGTGTTTTCAATGAGTGGGAAACTCTTTTGTTAGTTTGTGTTGTGCACATGCGCACGGACATACATAAGCAGTGCAATACACATGCCACTGCTGTCATGCCAGTCTGCTGAATTGGTGATCATAATGTGCAAAGAGGTGTAGCAACCACAAAGGCAGTGAAAAAGACCAGAAGACAGACATGGATGTAAACAATGTAGAATTTAGAATATTCAAGAAAATCTGCAATTTATGAGGAAGGAAATGCATTTAACACATTGGTTATGCAGCTAGGACAAAGACCATTTTGGTATTAGTACTGAAACTTTTATTTCATATTGTAAATGGTGGCATGCTGTTGCTTTAATTGAAAGAAATATTCATTACAAACAGAATTTTTTGCATAGGAAATGAGAATGCATCGTGAATCTATTTTATAGTACGTATATGTGAAGGTACAATCTTCCCCTAGAATATTATCTCAGAATGCATCCAAGAATTAAATATAGAGGTTTGAAATCCAAATGTCCAAATATCGACATGAAACAACTAGATGCATGTTAACGAAGCATGTACCCTGACCTCCGTGTCTCTGATCATATCAGAATACATGAGGCATGAGTCGTGAACAGACCAGACCCTGCAATCCAACTTCACTAATTAGTACTTTGACATCATACATCAGCAGTGACACACAGTTCGGCCTCTGCCCGTGCTGGTTGTAATGAGCAGATAGATGTACTTTAACAGGAAAGGAGACAGTCATGATGAAATTAGTAACGTCTGGCTATTAGATTTGCATCTGTTGCCTTCTCGCTCATTAGTTTGCGGCGGTTATTGTGCAGGTTTAATTGAGAGTAATACAATGCTGAGTGGGTGTTTGGATGAACAGTTTTAAATAGCGCTTAAAGGACCATTGACATAGCTGTACAAGGGCATTGTTTCATTCAGCCTTTCTCTCGTCTGGATGTTCTCAATCACTCCGCTCTATTTTTCCTTCCCATATTCTTCCATTCACTTGGTGAGCTAATAATTCCTCGTAAGTGACACTTAATGACACCCAGAATTATGCCTGATTTTGGACAGAGACAAAAACACTCATGTCCAATTGTCCTCCAATGAGCATTGCATCAAGGGTTGGTGGTAAATTGCAATATTATGAATAATACATGACTGTTTTTGAAAGCATTATGACCATTGTGAATGACAGATTTAGGGCACTTAGGGCTCAGACCCGCTATGTGCTCACTACGAGCCAATCTCTGCTCAGCTCCAATTATCTCTAAGTAACATGTTAGATTACCCAGTCCCATCACATGTCAGAGCCATTCAGTTCATTGTAGTGCACCATTTTCATCCTCGCCAAACTAGTGGAATAGATTCAGTATTTTTCACACATGTGAAGTGGTTTGAAAGTGGAGTCAGTAGATATGGTGCTCAACCTTTAGAGTTGGTCTCAGAAGCACAGACTTTCTCTCAGGCTGATGGTTTTGGGTAATGCTGATTTTGATTCCATCTAAATGTAAATTTTGATCTCGTAATAGTTTGACTTTAGGGTTTAAACTTGTGCAGCTTCATTCGTGTAACACAGTCTTTGCATCTTGCTTTCCCTCCCCCTGTTTTTGTGCTAGATGCGAGAAAACACTGAAGCACAGCCACACCTCTTGGAGAACAGTAGGACAGATGGTTGTTTGCACAGCGAAGGAATGACTTCACTTGGACTTAGATACACTCTGACTTCCTCAGCCCTTTTGCAAGCACGTACACAAGCAGAAACCCAAACATATACATGCACACAGCTGTGTCCAAACTCGCTCAGGAATGAGGACGGCTACACATGCACACGGGGTGTGTTCGGTGAGGAGATTTCCCACTGAGCTTTACATTGGGATTGATGGAGCTGGTGCGTGTGGAACAGGTGCCAGGATCTCAGTGTGACCCTGGTCAGACAGTGCAAGGGAATTTCAATAAAAGGGATTTGGGGAGGGCGTCCCTGTTGAGCCCGGAGTGTGATTCCCGACCTCCGTCAGGGCTGGTACTGCAGAGAGAGGCTGGGGAATGGGTGGGGAGCTGGAATGCCTTGACTGTAACTCAATCCTGTGTTTGGCTGCTGTGTGGGTGCAAGTGTGCATGCATGTGTTTTTTTAAGATACAATGAACTCATTTGTTTTCAGCTCCACAACTCTCCAAACACACACACACACACACACACACACACACACACACACACACACAAACACACTCCATTAACCAACAATAGTGCACTGGTTAGGTTTTGTCGTGAGGCGTGTGTGGTGACATATGTGTGGTATTTTGCGCTCTCTCTGTTGTCAGCGGTGCCAAACAGTCACTGCGCAGCTAAGCAGCCAGATTGGCTCGCCCCCTGTACCTCGGCATTCAGACTGGACGCCAATACACTTTTGGGCTCCTGTAAAGACTGGGGATGATGGTAGGGGCAGAGGGCCAAAAACCACCCATGCCAGCAGCTCCCACTGGGAGAGCAAGCTGCTGCAGGGCCATCTGTGCAGGCGTCCTGACAGGGCTCATTGGAAAGTAGGGCGTAGAGAGGGATAGAGAGGAGGAGGGAGGAAGTGAGGGGACATGTGGCAGGAGAAGGGGAGTGAGAAGCTGGATGACAAAGAGGTGTTTACTTTCCTTTAAGCCCGTGGCATCGTGAGAATACTCCATTATTTCTCTAGTCGTATCATTTCAGCTTTCAAAGAACACAGTGGAAAATTTAGGCCAGAGCTGCAATACTCTAAGGCACGCAAAACAGTGTCAGGACCAAAAATACACAAGGATCTGCTTTTTAGAGCACAGTCCCAAAATAGATGAAGAGTTGGAATTGTAAAGTGTTAAAGGAGCGAACATCTGGGTCCTAAATTTGACAGGAAGTGTTATGTATGTAAATTAGTCAGTGGTGGGGGTTGTCATAAGATGGATTCTGCTAAAGAAAAGAGGAGTTTAGTGAGTCTGGCAGGAGGCGAGTTTAACATTCAGAGAGCCTAGACTGTCTGCACACTACCCTGGGGGTGAATATCACCCACTCACCCCCCGCTCCACAGCCCACACACCTTTTTGCCTATCTTTTCCATCTTATTCCTATACTCATCACATCCCCAAGCAAGGTAGGGGATGTAGTTCTTACCTCAGTCTTTTTTACCTCCCTTTAACTGTGATCTCTTAAACCAGGAAGCAACTACAGAAACAAAACAAAACGTGGCTGCAATACTCATGCCGGATATTTGCTGTGCTCAACTTTGATGATGTGCTGCTCCTCTAAGAATAGCATTGCATCACATTCTGAAGTACAGTCACTCTTGCTTTGTGGTGTTTCTCTGTATCAATATGGCATATCCTTTCTGTGAAAACAGACGTATAAAGTAAATTAGAAAAAAGCGATCCTACTCCAGGAGAGTGTTAAAGAAATACATCTATACAAATCTGCAAAACACTAAAATACAGCAGAATAAATCAAACAATTTTATATTTTCACATTTCCTGGGATACACAAAAGGATAGTGGGTTACAAACCGCTACTCTGTATGGTTGATCTTTTACAGCACACCTGATTAAGCTTGTCATCAAAAGTATCAAACCCCTTATCAGTTGGATATGGTCTGCTGGTGCAGGAATAGATTGAATTGGCCTTTGTGTATCAGCCGTGTCCACAAGGACATGAAAACAACTTTGAAACAAGCTTGTGTGGGACGAGTGAGATAAGAATGCTATTTATGGGTTGGTACAATAGTTCAGGTAGTTTTTCCTATGTCATCAGTATTACTTATCAGAAACACAGCTCATTCTTTTCGCAACTCACACACTGAGAACCTGCATCTTTTCCTCATGAAAGGATCCAGTCTATTGGTGCTACTATAAAAAAGCATGTGGGTCTGGGATATAGACCTGTAGGCAAGATCTTTGTCCTTAATGTTCAATTTGGGGTGATAATGAATAGACATGGCCAGCAGTGGCAATGAATCAAAGTCAGCTGTGGCAGCATTAATGGATCTGTTAAAATCTCTCTCTTCAAGACCTTTTTAAAAAATGTCCCCATCGCAGACAAAGCCTATGTAGCCTTGAAACTAAGCCAAGCAGCAGAGCATTATTACAACAGTGACCCCAGAGTGACTTTGGTTGCCAACAAAGCTGCTACTGTACTCCATCTGCTCCCACCAAGGAACCATAACCCTTCACCTTTGACCTTCGACCCCTTAATGGTTGAGGTCAGACAGTGGTTTGGTTTTGTTCTGAATAAGCCTCTTCAGTCTTAATGGAGAGCTGTCTCCAATGCTGATTGTCCGCATCCATTAACTCCTTAGTGGCAGAACCGATTTGTCAGCAGCTGTGTCACTGCTCTCTTCAACACACACACTCACACACAGGCAGGTGTGAGTAATAGTATTAATGTGGTGAAACAGGTTTTACAGAGACCAAAATGGAGATGGCTAGAAAACAGATTAACAAAGTGGCGAAGCTGCTTGACAGCTTCAAGCAACCCGGTTGTGTCAGGAATGCCATTGTTTCATCAACACGGAGACACACACACACACACACACACACACACATACACAGCCAGACAGTCAAGGGTGCTGATAAAGACTGTGTGTCTCTAGACAGTGCCATTCTGTTAATCATGATGGAACAAAGCAGGCGGATCCCCTGATGGCAACGATAACAGCCTGACAGAATCACAAGATAAAACACACATACACCCACACACTCAATCACTCACACACACACACACGTTGCAGGGGCCATGAACAATGACACTCCCCCAGCTGTCTAGACAGTGCAGGGCTTCCGTTGGCTGGCTGCTGGAGATCTCAGGGGGGATTAGGGCACACACCACTACACTCACCTGTTCTGAGCTGCTTGTTTCTCAATGTATTTTATTTCCTGCACTTGATGCAGTGTGACAGGCACAGAGGGAGCTGGGTGTATGGAAACAAGTCATACATAGAGTACAGCTGTGGACAACTTCTTGACGACACTGATGGAAAAGAAAGTGGTATAAGCAATATGGGTATAAAATAATAAAAGTAGTTGTAAAAAGTAGTGATCTATGATGTTTTAAAGGAAGTAGTCAGCTGTTTCGGTTTGCGTTTGTCATTTCAACATAGAGATGTCACCTAAGCCTAAAAATAAATCAGAAAACAGGATCTTGCAGATTTCCACTTTAAAGAGAGACAATGTATGTTTTTGAAGAAGAAATTATACAGTCTTCATCTTACAAAAGAAACTTATTATTCATAAGCAATAACACTAACCTAAAATCAGTTCAGTCCACTCAAAGGTTCTCCTAATACAACCCTAGTTGGTCTGGTGACCAGTATCTTATAGTGGCTCATGTCGGCTAACTTTAGCAAACCTCATTGTATAATTCTGCATCACTGACGTTATTGAGTCAGCGTGCTGACTTTCCTTTTGCTACTGTTACACTACATTTTATTATGTAACATTTAAACATTATAATGGTTTCATCACAAAACTAAAACAGGAAGTAAGCGCAGTGTACTACTTGATGATGTCAAGTTGGAGTTATCGTAACGACTTACGATATCCAATTTGTAAACAGCTGTTCACCTCATCTTCCAAGTCATTGATGAGACTGCGAAAAATCTGATATTTCTAAAAAATCTTCATTATATCCAATTTGACACTTACTAATACACAGCTGCCTGAAAACCAAACAACATAAGGGTGCCACAAATCAGCCGCGGACGTTTGTTCAGATTCGATGGATGTGGTCTTAAATATGTGGAGTATTTTATTCTTCACACAACCAACTCTGTAATCATATCGCCATCTTGATGAGATGAAGAATCACAAACCACTAACATGACAGTCTTTCCCATCTCTGCCATCCATCCCATGTGACGTTAACGCAGCATTAAAGTAACTGACTCCAGAGAATCTTAGGGAATTAAAGGAAATTCAAAATGCCATTTTCCTGTAACTGTCACTTTTGATCAAAGTGAGCACTTAAAGATGCCTCAATGCAGTTGCTTTTTTTTTTTTTTTTTTAACTACCTTCCACTCCCATGTTATCGTGATTCTAATCCTAACCCTGCAGTTTTAGTGGCACAGTGAGAACAAGGCTGAATGTGTCACACACAGACACTGAGGACTGGCCTGCGATTCAATGCTCACATCTGTAGAGGTGTTACCTGACTGACCCTTTTCTTCACATGCTACATACTGTAAGGCATTGACTGACAGCGACACAGAGCTATAATGAAATGATGTATCAGAGCTTGAGAAATGCGGGGGGGGGGCAAGGGGGAGAAATAAGGAGAGTGAAGATTATCACAAGTGAATCATTGACAGTTTGAGCACGTAGAGTAAAACTCGCAGTCACTCCCGTACATATATGAATATAAACACAGAGATGCAGGGGTGTGTGTGTGTGTGTGTGTGTGTGTGTGTGTGTGTGTGTGTGTGTGTGTGTGTGTGTGTGTGTGTGTGTGTGTATGCATGAGATGACTTGCAGATAAACTCCTGGATTTAGTCACACAGACTCCTAGAGCTGGGCAGACTTTTTCTTCCTGTCAGTCCTAACATAAAGCAATTCCTTCCAGTAACCATAAAGCTTATAGAGGCTTGCTGGATTTGTCCATTTCTCTGTTTATCGGGGCATGTCTTCTCTGTGGCTGCATGTTGTTATCCAATCTAGAGGAGTTTTCTGCAAGGACACCCTAGGTTTGCCCCTTATGGAACCTAATCTCGACAGTGACAGTGGGAGGAAAACAGCTGAAACGTTATATCAAGGACGTTTTAGAGTTGCAGTTTGGACTGTGGTAGCAATATTTTTCAACTGGGGTTATTTGGTTATGTCTGACTCTGCAAAATAGACAATTTAAAAGCTCATTTGAGTTCAGGAGAGGGAGAGACACATATATACTTGTCAGTTTTCCCTATCAAGTGTGGTATATAGTTCAATCAGATGTCCTGAGTATCACCTGCTTTGTAAAACACTCCTTTTCTGCCTCTCACAGGCTGTTGTCAGTGTATTACAGAGTAGTGCGCAGTGGGGATCCACGATTTAGCTCTCAGGAGTAGACCAGAAGATGTGGCCCCCTTTAACCACGACATATATTGTGAGAGATATGGCTGTGGGTGTCAGTGGTGTAAGTAGGAAAGAAGGCTATAAAACCGCTTCACAGAAAGACAGACTCCCCATCCCCCCAGTCTTTTGTGCGCCTGTCTGCGTGTGTTCGTGTCTAGGTGTGTACAAGTGCATGAGTAAGTGCTCATATGTAGGGGAACAGGGAGAACAAAGGAAAACTGAACCTCTCTCACACAGGAAACTTGAGACATGAGCTGCTATCCTGCACACCAGTGTGTGCTTGACCTTTCACCCCAGGGACCCAAGATGCCGGTTTATCGAGGTGGCTGATAGGCAGGGGTGGGTGGGGGGCTGGGGGGTGTTTGGCGTGCCTGAAGGTCACCAGAGGATAATGCGATTGCAGCAAACCCTGACCATTCCTAGGTTTCCTCCAGTGATTTAGGATGATAGCTGATGTGACTGTCACAGCTTTGCCATTTCTTAGAGTAAGGGAAAGATTATTTTCAGCTCTTTTCTGCTTTTCTGCTGTTTGTCTGTGAGTATTTCTGTGTGTGTTTGTGTGTGCTCAGTCTGGCCCAGCACTGGCTGTTGTCTGAGCTACAAACAGCAGGAAGAATATGGCGTGTTTAGATCAGAAATAACTTCCTGTGTGTTGCTCAAGGTCTCGCTGTTCACATGTGGCTTTGCTGCCCTTCTCGTGACTCCTGCAGGCAGAGAGGCTTTTGCTGCTGAATGCGCCTGAAGGCACTGAGAGACTGCAGTTGCTCTCAGTGATGATGTCTGATTCAGGTAGACGTAGTCACCAGGTTTGGTCAGCGGGAGCAGCAAATTAATGTCAAATTCCGATATCAGAAACAAAATTTAATTATTTGCCATTCACCAAATTTTATTCAGTTTAACAATATTTCTCTTGCCTCTTTCTTGCCATTGTAAAACTTGTCAATGTAGGAGGGTCTCTATGATTTATCAGTTACATGCAGATGACATTAAGGAGATGATGAGTGATGGTGGTAAGTGCACCCTGAGGATCACAGTGCTCTCTGTTTCCGTAGTATCTCCACTCTAGCGTACAGCGCAGTAAGTGCTGCTCTCCACTACAGCTGCAGTGTTGGTCCATTGAGGGAAGGAGCATGTTGAATTTTTAAAATGTGTAATCCAGAGCATTCTTAAAGGGAAAGACATACAGTACTGGGCAGAGATAGAGGCCACACCATCGCTTTCGGGCAGCAACAGTCTCCACGGCGACTGAGTGACCCACATTTTCAATCTCTCCTCTGTCTTGTTGATGTGGGAGACGGGGGGCAGCTGTTGGGTGGGGTATTCCGGATCCCCCGACGACGGCAGCGGGTCATCAGTTGGAAAGGATGAGTGTGTTGCTGTGAAGAATGAGAGTGAATCAGAGATGATAAAGTGAGACGGGGAAAAAAGAAGGAGAGAATTGAGGCTAAAATAGAGGCCTAGCAAATCAACTGCAGTGAGAGTGGGAAAGACAAAATTATGCCTCAGTTAGTCAGTTAGTTAGTTAGTTAGTTAGTTTGTTTGTTTGTTTGTTTGTTTGTTTGTTTGTTTGTTTGTTTCATTGTTTGATTGATTGTCTGTCACGACACCAGAAATCCCATAGAAGTGAT
Source organism: Seriola aureovittata (assembly GCF_021018895.1). Lineage (NCBI taxonomy): Eukaryota > Metazoa > Chordata > Actinopteri > Carangiformes > Carangidae > Seriola > Seriola aureovittata. Next base: position 16,924,101 of record NC_079371.1, read on the forward strand.
GAAACATTTGTCCGACATGAACATAACTTCTTACATGTAACAATACATTGGAAAGAAAGAACTTTGTCCTCCGTCCCAAGTTCGACAAAATAAAATCTGCCACTAAAATCATAAATGAAGGACATGCAATGAAACAATGAAACACATAGCTCTTTAATTGTCGTATAATGAATAAGAGGCATTAAATGGATTTTGTCTTCAATCTCATCTAAAGCACACAACAAAGTCTTCTCTCTTTGCTGAGACTATTAAAACCCACCTGTTTCTATAGTTTATGGTACATCAACATAACTGTGCACATAGAGATCTTCACTTTCTGCTTTGCATGAAGCTCCACACTCTAGTTGTTTTTCATGAGAAAATAAGTTAATAATTTTGGTTTTTACCAAACATAAGCAGGCATTCTTTCCTTATACAAAACAATTTGTGCTGAGCACCATAGATATTCCACTATAATCTATTTCAAACCTAAAAATTTATTAATCATACAAAATAAAGATTTTGCATAAATGTCCCACTGAAAGATCTTTTTACAAGAAGTGGATTAGTTGTGCCAGAGACCCAGTGTGAGCAAAATATACATTAATTCATTTCCTCTTCCCAAATAAAATTCAACCACTACATGCACTTGAGTTTCTATTTCTCAAAACCCATCTTTATTCCTCTTCCTCATTCTGCCTATATACTGCTGACAGTGTTTTTTTTCTGCCTGTCTCTTTGTATTTTAGACAGGAATGCCCCAGACTGTGTGCTCAGGCACCATGTTCACCACTCCCAGTGGCTTCAGCCCTCATCTGGCCTGTGCTGAGCCTGGGGAGGAGGAGGAGGCCCCACAGGAGGGCCCGGGGCCCGGGGCTTGCCTGGCTGATGGGCCCCCGATCACCTCTGCCTCCCTGGACACTCTTATTCAGAATCTGGTGCCCACTGCAGATTACTACCCCGAGGTAAAGGAAAACGTACCACAGTTACTCCACTGTTCATTGTACCCTCCATCAGAAAGTCAGTTTCAGTTCATAGTAGTAATGGAAGTGCTGCCAATTAGATTATTAGCCCCATGTCTCTGTTTAAAGTGCTATTCAGCTTCCTTTAATTACAGAAAGCCGCAGTGTTTTTTATTGATGTAGTGGCAGTGTCTTAGCGAATGTCTCCTTCTGTCCTTTGACAGAAAGCCTATGTGTTTACCTTCTTGCTGAGTGCTCGTCTGTTCATCCCTCCTCCGGAGCTGCTGGCCAGGGTGTGTGAGCTGTGCATCAAACAGCAGCAGCTGGATCAGAGCCCACTCGATACGGTCAGCACTGCACCACACACAAATACATAACTCCTGTGAACATATGCACGAGCTAATAAACAGGAGCACAGGCGGATGCAGAAAAAAACATATTCCACATGTAAACAATAAACACTCATCTTTTTGGCAAATTGCTGACTTTATCATAGTGTTTTGTTTTGCTGATACAGTCACAAATTCAGACTGTGGTAAAGCTCTTTCACTTCTTCAACAACAGGCCAAAGTGCGCAAGTTTGGTCCCAAGATCCTGCAGCTGCTGACAGAATGGACAGAGACGTTCCCGTCCGACTTCAGGGATGAGAAGATGGTCGGATACCTTAAAGACATCATCCACAGGATAGCTCCATGTGATGAGGTACGCTAATGACATGGCGCTATACTCATATTATAGCAGTAATGTCAGACGGACCAGTCGTCCTCACCAAACACAGTTTTGGAAGGATGTAAGATCTTCAAAAAGAAGCTACAAGATAACAATAGTCAGTTTCTAGTGAATAACAATTTGTGATTTTGTGCCACGCTATAGTTGTGGCCACTATAGTCCTTATAAGCTGTAGCTGCAGTGAGAAATGCTCTGATGGGGAACAAAATTCACTTATCATCACTAGCACTGTGGTGGGGTGGTGGAAGGAGTCAGAGTGTCAGTGTAGGGTGAGTAGCCCCGGCTCTGTGTTACACAATCTTATATTACAGGAGAGGAGAGAGGAAGGAAGGATATTAGAGGAGTGGCTCTATCTGCAGCCTCGAGGGAAAGAGGGAGGGAGATGGATGGAGAGAAAATGGGGGGATGGGATACAGGGGCACAGAGAGCAGAGGAGGAGAAGGTGGAGGAGGGTGGAGGGGAGTGGACAACTAGGAAAAATGGAGGAAGGTGAAGAGAGGACAGAAGGAAGGGAAGGGCAGGTGGTGATGAATGTGCTGCTATTTGCAGCTGGCTGTCTACAGTATGGGCGTGTGTGCATGTGTGTGCATACATGTGGGAGCTGTGGCTCCGGGTAGTTTGTGAGACAGACTGACCTAACGGCCTCTGCGACCAGTCATCTGGAGGGAGAGGCCCAGAAACACACATTCCTGGACGCACTGCTCTTCACTGCTGTTGTGTGAAAACCTCGAAGACGTGTTTTAATTCAACTGAAAAATGACATTGTACTTTTAATTCCTGAGCTCATTAAAACCTTTCAACCACCATTAGATAGTGGCAAAATGCATTGCCTTTGTGCTAAAAATAAAGATGTTCTATTTAAATCTTAATGTTTTGGAGATTAAAGGTTTTCAGCAAGAAGCCACAGTGATACAGTTAATGAGGTAATTTACACATATAAAGAGTTTATAAATTGCCAGTAATTTTTTCATTCTCAGTAGCTCTTAAATACTCAGACACAGTGCATAGGGCACATTTTAAAGAAAGCAAATACCTCAATAATATGTTGAGAGAATATGTACAGTTTATATTCTCTACTAAGACTTACATGTAACAGTTAAAGCATATTATGTACATGTTACTGCACAATTACATTGTAATGGGTTGCCAGGTTGTGAATCTAAACTGACTTTAGGGATAACTTCATCGGAAATATATCCTTTAATATATATGTATCCTATTATTTCATTAATCGTGAGCGATATTTGTTGGTTTTCTGGTGGAGCACTGCTGAGCCTCTTTGCCAATAACCAATTATTATTGACAAACTAATATTTATAACTATGACAAAGTAAGCACACTTTGGAAGAGAATAGAGTGCTGAAATACAGGCTCACAATCTGGCAACCCAGCCGTTCTTTTGATTTATGCCTATTACTCATCTCTCAAGCATTAATAAATTATTCGTTAGAGTCATTATTGACCTCTCCTCTCCTCTCCTCTGCTCTCCTCTCCTCTCCTCTCCTCTCCTCTCCTCCCCTCTCCTCTCCTCCCCTGTGTAGGCATACTGGAAAACCCTGAACCAAGTGCTGCAGAAGCTGAGCCAGAGGCTGGCCCTGATGAGCCAGGGGGAAGAGAGTATCGTCAAGGTCTCCCTCAATGCCTCCTCCATCTCTGACAAGCTGGTGGCCTTCAAGACCAAGCCTCCGCCCATCCAGAAGGACATGCTCTCCATCTGCAGCGACCCGTACACACTGGCACAGCAGCTCACCCACGTGGAGCTGGTGAGGAGAGGGGGGGGGTTAGACAGAGGTCAGGGTAAAAGATGATAACGAGGATGGAAGAGGAGGAGAGGAAAGGATGTTTGATTGGGAGGGGGGCGCTGAGGATGGTGGAGATTTAGTCTATGTCAAGGACATAAACATGGGATAAAAGACATCAAAGGAGGAGAAGGAGGGAATAGAAACAGATATGAGGTTGATAGAAAATGACTGAAAGAACAAAGGAAAGATGGTGGGAGGTATAGAAGCAAACTAAAATTGGCAGAAACTCTTAACACTGTGATCTTATAGCATTTTGAAGATTGCTGTAGTATAACCTGATTATTACTTGTCAGCTATTCCAGCGCTAACTAGTCTTCACCCAGTGTAACAAGAACAAAGGGAATAATGCAATGAAACATACATGAACAAAAGGATCTCCTGCAGTGTCCCTCACATTGCATGCATGGTGCCTTCAGTCTATTCATGTGTGTCTTGATGTGGGCACGTGTATCTGGGGGTGGTAGTGTTTCTGTGTGTGTGTGTGTGTGTGTGTGTGTGTGTGTGTGTGTGTGTGTGTGTGTGTGTGTGTGTGTGTGTGTGTGTGTGTGTGTGTGTGTGTGTGTGTGTGTGTGTGTGTGTGTGTGTGTGTGTGTGTGTGTGTGTGTGTGTGTGTGTGTGTGTGTGTGCCTGCCTGAGTAAGCTTGTACCCTTGTCTGAGCGGTGACATCACCCCAGAAGTCACTGATGTGCCTGGGGCTTCAAACAAAGGGGATAAAACCAGTGTGGATATATGTGACCTGACAGCTTCACACATGCACACACACACACACACACACACAGAAGGAGAGAGAAAGACAGACATGTACAGTACACATATACAGCACTTTATTCTGTCTTATCTATGTCTTATTGTAGGTTTTAGCAACATGTTAAATCTGGTTAAAAAGTGTGTGTGTGTGTGCGTGTGCGCAGCACTGTTTTTTGTTTTTGGATTATATCACGAGTTGAGAAAGGTCTAATGAGTCATGTTGATTTGCACATGTATGTGACTGCACAGCTGTCTTTTAATAGAAGTGAATATTGTCTCAAGTGTCACTTTGAGGAAATATGATTCCAATAAGTCACGTCGATGAGTCATTACTTCCCTTTATTGATTGCCTTCCATTACTGAAATGAAAGAATTATTAATGGGACTACGCCCATGTATGTGTGTGTGTGTGTGTGTGTGTGTGTGTGTGGTATGTGTTATCTGTGTGTATCTGCGTGTGTATGTGTGTGCACGCGTGTCTGTGTGTTGTGTTTTCCAGGAACATTTGAGTCACATTGGACCAGAGGAGTTTGTCCAAGCCTTTGTTCAGAAAGACCCGCTGGATGGAACACAGGTAAACTTTTAGTGTTTCTAAATCGCAATATTATTTTTTAACAGTAATTCATGAATATGAATTCTACAATTAGTTTTGTGTAATGTTTTGCCATATCAGTGGAAACCCATAGTGTGTCCTTTGTGTTTTCTGTTTTGTTTTGTTGGGGAATCCTGAAGAATAGCTGTCACAGTAAAGAAGGGAAAAGCCTTCTATATTGTGTTTTTGGTGTCTAAGGTCTGATCAGGATTTGCTTCTTAAGGGGCCAAACAGAGGTTGCCGAGTCAAAAGGTCGCGAACAGCGCAGCATTTCATGTCACAAGCTGTGGCTCACGCACACAAGCGCTTCATCTGCCCGCTCTGTTCAACACTTTCCTTCTCTCTTCTTTCCAATGTCACTCGTCCACTGCGGTTTTTCTGCATATTCAGCTTCCGTCTCTTTCACTCGTCTTCTCTCCGTATGTCCTTCCCCCTGTGGTTTTTTTTCACCTGCTTTCCATTGATCGTGTTATTTCCGCTCCCAGCTCGCCGTCTTTGTCATTTTCACTCACATAGGGGGTCAGCCTGTAGATAGGAAGCTAATTAGGATCAGAGGAATTCCGTATGGTAACACTTCCTATACTCACTTGTGTTTATGTTTTTGTGTGCGCGTGTGTGTGCGTGTGTGTATCATCAGCAGCCATGCTTCAGTGACCAGAAGAAGAAAACCTCCAACCTGGAGGCTTATGTCAGATGGTTCAACAGACTGTGTTACCTGGTAGCTACTGAGATCTGCATGGTGAGTGGCAAATGCTGGTACACCGGGTACTCATTTATTCTGACATTAGACTTCAGAAGCAAAGAGACAGGATAAAAATACTCATTATGTGAGCGAGTGTGAAGAACACTTATCCTGGTCACAAAACAGGACAACCATTGAAGAAAAGCACTTTAATCATGAAGTAGACGTGAAAACGAAGTGGGAGGAGACATTAGAAAGATGATGCCTATTTTTACACATAGTATATGTTCTGTGGGACAGAGTGGAGATTTACTTTTGAAACACACAGCTGAAAACACTGACATGTCATTCAGTGATTTAAGGTTTTAAATAATAATTTCTGGAATAACTTCGTACTCTAATGGTCTTTCATTCTTGTAAACAAATAGAGGGATGTCATATGAGGGCAGTTTAGTTGTTATGAACCATCACTGCCCCCTAATGGTAACATTGTTTTACTTCACTCTCACTGAGAGGGATTGTTCTGTACAGAGAGAGATAACATTCAATATGAAAAAAATGAAGTGTCTCTTTTGTCTCCTTTTTGCAGCCGGCGAAGAAAAAGCAAAGAGCCCAGGTGATTGAGTTCTTCATTGATGTTGCCAGGGAGTGTTTCAACATCGGAAACTTCAACTCCCTCATGGCCATCATCTGTGAGTTTAATTTAGTGATATCTGAGAGTATTATCACTGAGTGTTCTCCTGCCTGACCTGGTATTAATAGTTGAAATCTATTTCCTCACGTAGCTGGTATGAACATGAGTCCTGTGTCTCGGCTGAAGAAGACTTGGGGCAAAGCCAAGACTGCCAAGTTCTTCATTCTGGAGGTAAACATAATGCAGCCTTTCACAGACTGAGAAGTACAAGACAGGTCATAACTTGAAGCTGACAGCATGTTGCTTGTTGCCATTTGCTCTGACAGCATCAAATGGATCCTACGGGAAATTTTTACAACTACAGGACCGCCCTGAGGGGGGCCGCCCATCGCTCTCAGACTGCCAACAGCAACAGAGAAAGGGTAAGGCTCGACATCACGTCAATGCTATTACTCTGAAAGCATGCTGGCATTGATTCACTCATTTATTTTCATTTTCGCGCCAATATTTTCTATATCTAAATCTATTTGTGTCTGTTTCCCCTCCACAGATTGTAATTCCCTTCTTCAGTCTGCTGATCAAAGACATTTATTTCCTGAATGAAGGATGTGCCAATCGGCTGCCCAATGGCCACGTCAACTTTGAGGTTAGGCTTTCTCTTTTCTCCTTAACCTGTTGCATTTAACCGCCCCAAAAAAAAAAAAACATATTCTTAGCACAGATTTGTTTCTTAGAAATTCATGGAGCTGGCACGACAGGTCGGGGAGTTCATGACATGGAAACAGGTGGAGTGTCCATTTGAGGAGGATCGGGCCATCCTGCACTACCTCCACACTGCTCCAATCTTCAGCGAGGATGGTGAGAACCTACCATGTTGTTTTCATTTTGAGAAGATTTCTGAACATGCTGATGTCAAGATTTTCATAATGTGTTTTGTCTAACGAACCCGCCCTCTTAATCCATCAATTTCTTCCCCAGGACTCTACCTTGCATCCTATGAGAGCGAGAGTCCAGAGAACCAGGTAGAGAAGGACAGATGGAAAGCACTCAGGTAAGAATCATAACACAAGTGACATGAAAGCTGCTATTGAGCGTAAAGAGACGCACCATCCCTCATCAGCATCTCTTTTCTCCCATCAGGTCCAACGTTCTGGGAAAGACATGAGGCACTGACGGCAGCTAACCCTCCCACCAGCGAGGGAGCATGTGATCTCACTGCACTAAAACGAACTGTGAAGGAACCTAGCTGGTACTTAGGTGTTTTTCTATGAAGAAATTATGAGAAAAAAAAAAAGAAACACGATGAACAGGATTCATCAAGAAGAGTGTGAAAACAAAAAAAACAAAACAGAAATCAACGCATCAAAAAAGTGAATTGAAAATGTTAAGCTAAGAAAACTGGAGCAAAAAGCCTTTGCAGCATATCAGTGAAGAGGTACAGTATGTCGGAGAGGGATACAGCTTCTCCTTCCCCCGTCCCCTCGATGTGTGTTTACTCTGTGAAGATATGTTTACTACTATAGAGAGTACAGTTACAGGGACAACCACTTTATAAAATGAAATTCCTACTGATGCTATAGTTGTTTTTGTATTTGCTCCTCTCCCTGTTCCTCTCTCTTTCTCTTCCCCTTTGGTCCAAAGCCTTGTCTAGATATTTAATTTAACTTTTTTCCTTTACTTGTAATGTACTGTAATGAAACTTACAATGACGTGAAGGGCGCTGGCTAGCCCACATCAGCTGTCAAATTTTATAGGCCTACTGAAGGAAGGGAACCGCGTGTATATCTGGGACAACAGAAGATGACATGCCTTGAGCATTTTACCAGTTCATCTCATGTGTACTTTTTATGTGTGGGAGTGTGTGTATGTTCATGCATCCACGTCTGTTCAGATTGTCACTGTCTTGTTTTGCATGAGAATGACTGGAGAAACCTGTGTTATTGGTCATGTCTTCTTGACATTTTATTTATTCTTTTATCTTAATTTGGGAAAGTGTTGGGGCGAGGAATATGAACTGTTTAAAAAGTGTTTACTCCTTTTAAATGTATTGTGCCATTAATGCAAGAAAACGACAGTATAGCTCAAAGGTCACAGCAGGAGCCAGGCCAGGTGTAGATTGTGTACAGGTGACATTTACCCCTCATCTTTCTGCTCTTCAGGAAGTTTTCTCTGACTGACATTCAGTTGTCTGATATATTTATGGAGATTTCTGTGCTGACAGATGTATAGTTTTTATTGTAACTTTCCTTTCTTGAAAATGAAGTACAATGGCATGCTATGACGGGTGTTTTTAAAGGGGCATTAAGCGTATCCACCTTGTAAAGATTACTACAGCAACACAGACTTTGTAGTGATGATGTATTGTTGCATTCAATGGAAGGACAATGATGAATTGGAGACTTTTGTCTGTCTAAAGAAGTAAAGAGGGAAACTTGTGCCATATGAATCACTGGTTGTCATGCTAATTCAGGTTCCTCTGACTTGAAATGTGTTGTTTATCGTTTTGTGGGATTGTCACTGAGCTTTGTTTTTGGCAGTTTCGTTGTGATTCGGGAGCCATTTTTGAGGGTGGGGGGTGGGAGGAAGGAAGGGTGTAGGAAAGGGATGGGGAACTATGTAATTATAAGCTTTTTAAAAAAGTCTTATTCAGTTTGCTATAATTGATTGATGTCAGTGTTTCCTCTTAAGAAGCACCTTTCCCTCTTAATAACAGACTGACTTTAATTCTCCCTCCTCATTTGTCATCAATAAACTTGCTTTTCTTGTAACACATTCCCCAGACAAGTTAAGACTGTAGAGAGCCAGAGATGTGATGTCAAACCTGCCATTCAAGGTGACGACATGTTTTAATAAAACATTGCCTGTGTTGAACATGTGTTTTCAATGACAGTCAGATCCAGGACATCAGTGCTGCACTTTTTTATCATTTCACAGCCGAGTCAGTTTTTTTCATAAAAACACATACATCGAATGAAACTGTCATTTATTTTCCTTACAGATTAATCTTTCAGTTATTTTTTAAATTGATAATTTAATTAGTTTATCTACAACATATCACAGAATTGTGAAAACTGCCCATTGCAATTTACCAAAGACCAAGGTGACCTCTTTAAATTAATTGTTTTGTCCATATTTAATATAAAAAGTGATAAAGCAGAGAACATCAATAAATTTGAGATGCTGGAAATAGCAGATGTGGCACTTTGCTTTATAAATGACTTAAAACAATTTTCAAAATTATTGTAGATTATTTTTGTAATGATTGACTCATTGTTTCAGCTTTTATTTAAATGATATCTGATGAAGATTATGCCAGATTTTGATAAATGTTATCTCTTTATTGCATGGAACTGATTCTGATTTGAATAAATCATCTTAATATGCCTGAAAGACAGCCGATGTACACAGTTAATTTAGACAAACCAGCAATCTTACAAAGCCCATATTTAATGTTATTTCTGGGGGAAAATCTCAGACATATTCCATGTAAAATGATGGCAAATCAATACAAAACAACGTGCTTATTTGAAGGTTCAGTTTAAAAGGTTTTAGTCTTTGAGTTCCTCTCCACCTGAACCAAATGTTATCTGGGCCAGTTTGGTGTAAGATTCAAAATGCCTGGAGCCCAGGTAGGTGCCGAAGAAGGCCTGGAGCACCAACACTGCCCTCATTCTTCTAAGGATCGGTCTGGACAGGTCCACCCAGTACCGGAGCACATTGCCCTTCTCTGGCATCGGTGCTGTGTTGTACCTGGATGCAAGGCCAATATTCACGGGTAAGGCCAGGAGGATGGGGTACACACCAGCACCAACCACACCCACAAGTGCACCTCGTATCATGGCACATGAGGGACAGTTGAGGTCACCGGACAGGAGGGAGCTGGACACCACTGCGTTGTACAGGGCAGCTGTTGTCATGAAGGGCAGCACGGCCATCGGCAGGCCGGAGGTGATGGGCGCCTGCGTGACATTCAGAGCTCTGCGATACAAGCTGTTGGAAATTAATCCCGCAAGTGCCGCGTTTCCCCCGAGATACAAAGGTCCATAGAGGAAGAGTTTCTGATCATTGTCAGGCAGTTTTTCGAAATTCTTCGCCAGCATTTCAGCAATCACTGCTCTGGTGAGCGCATTTCCAGAGAGGCTCTCCTTCTGGGTATTTTCCGACATATTCAGACTTAATGTTCAAACCATATGCTTTAAACTGACAACGTCCCGTGTTGTGTAGCTAGAGATCCTGGTTTAGAGTGATGATAACGCGGTTTTCACTTTGAAGTAATGCTGTCCTCAGAATGAAGACAGAGCGCAGACATGTCTTACCCATAATTCAAAGAATATGAGGTAAGGTTTATTGCCCTGAGTCAAACCTCCCAGGCAGCGTTAGGCATTACACATTTTCTCCATAGGTTTTCCATTCATTAAAAAAGTGCGAAAGTTACTCGTAAATACGAACATCTCTCTAACATGGCAGAGCTTTCACGTACACGGACAAAACTTCATATTAAAGGTATGGATGAGTTCAGAAACACCTCAATTGAGTTGTTTCATATAGGTAGGTAGATAGATAGATAGATAGATAGATAGATAGATAGATAGATAGATAGATAGATAGATATTTTATTTGTATGTCTAGGTCTAGGTTTGTTGTTTTTAAATGTGCTTTGTAAATAAATTGAATTAACGTAACTACCTGAAAGGCTCAGCTCAGGACAACAAACTCTCAATTGTCGCGTGAGTATACGTCATTACTGTGCGTTGCGTCATGGAATTTGTTTGCGAACGTTCAGGAAAAAAATCGTTGTATCAGATTGAAGTTCGCCATCTTTAAAGAAAAGTAGTCGGAGGCATTTTCCAGTTTCTTTGTTCATACTTATCACGGAATCGATAAATCTACAGTTTTGAACCCAGAAATTGTTAAAGGAAGGTAATACAAATCATTTTACTATTGCCAATTACCATTAAATTGCGATTCCTTTAGTTTAATGTATTCCTTAATTTTGGCTAACGGTAGCCAGTTAGCTTTTCCGATATTCGACGTCTCGCCAACAGGACATGCAGGCCTACATGTGTGGCTACAACAATACGTCTCGTCGGATATTATAGGTTTGCAAATTGGGCCACAACCTTCTATAGCTGAAACAGTCGCCGCTTGTAAAATTGATAGTCACTTTAGAATGTAATTTATTTAATGTGATGGCTAATATGCTAACGGGCGTTAATATTGTTGTGGGTGGCTAATAGTTAATGTGTTTAGAGCTCCACGGGCCTTTGGATCTAGAAAAGGCTAAAACTCGACAACTGTCTTGTTTATCTGACTTCTTGGCAGCTGAGTTGTCATAATACTGCTAAGAAATACAGACTTCAAGCCACCAAATGTAAATGCTATAATGAATAAAAATGCAAATCTGATGCGGATGTTGTCAGACTGTTACAGGCCTAGACAGCTGGGAAGGAAACGTCGAGCATACGTTAACGTTGGTCTAAAGTTATAACTATTGCGGTTCGTGCTATCCCAGCATTATATTAACCGACTTTTAATAACCTGTGTTGACAAAGAGGGGCTGGTTAAATTGCATGATTTATTTGAGTTAAATTTTCTTGGATTTTACTTAACTGTTGCAGTATTGCATTGCACATTACGGCTTTCTGCAGACAGCCACGCAGTTACGATACGGAAGTTATTGTTCTGATTTGGCTTGAAAGCTGTAACTAAACATAATTTTCGTTGTTGATTTATATTGCCGGTTATTTTTGCGAATCATAATTTATTTACATAGTATAAGAAAATTGTGAAATCACCCGTAACGTATTCTCAGAGGTCAATGTGACACTTATGAAATTATGCAGTCTGCAGCCCAAAACGCAAAGATACTTATTTTACAATAACATGAGAGAAAAAAAATGTACGTAAAAATTTAAAATTATTGGAAACATTAACAACGTCGTTGTTATTATCAAAACTGTAGCCAATTACAGCTTGGTCATTCAATCTATCAATCAGTTGACTAATGCTTTCAAATGTACTTGCTTAACCCCTAGAGAAATGCAATGCAGTACACTGGGTGTCATGCAATGGGGGAGGGGTCTCTACAGAAACAAACCCATTAATCATGCTGCACCTGAGGCCATGCATACATAAACTCTGCAGTTATTGATGAATATGAACACGAATGTCTTAGTTAGGATTCAGTGGGATTCTAGGTTATACCATTTTGAATTGTTTTTCTATGTATTCCAGATGCGTCACTCAAAACAAATGCGTTCCCCAGGTGTCTGGCTTGATGAGTACAGCTGGGAAGAGAGGATGGAGTGTCGTAAGCGAAAGAAAAGAGATTCACACAGCAGCGAAAGAGAAAATAAGTCTAGAAGAACTCACAATCACCACAAGACACATGACGGGTAAATATTTATCTAGTGTTTGTTGTTTAATGTTACTACTTACAATTCAAGACCTTTTTGGTTTATTAAGGTGCACATTTGTAATAGAGTTGAATGTTTATAGGAAAGCTGTTAATATGCCTAGAGCCACATCATAACCTATTCAGGAAAAATGTTGGCAAAGTTTAGATAGATATCAGAATTAGAAATAAGTATCTTCCGTCTTTGATCATCTTTTATTTATTAACCCAACTGCTGATGTCAGAAATGCTTTTCAAGACTAATACCTATCTTAACATGAGAAATTGAAGCATTGACGCTGTGGTTAAATTAAGGAGCAACTATTTCCAAATGCAGGTCATTGAGGATTTAAAAATAGCTAGCATACGACCTGTTAACTATTATAACGTCACTAGTTTTCAGATATTTAGTGGCTTGTGTTTCTGTGTATTCCAATGACCTTCAAGTTAAGTTAGTAAGGCTTCAGATATGTAAACAACACATGCGCTCCATATTGAAGATTGAATGTGCACTATAGAACACAACTCTTATGTCTGTATTATTTGCAGTGTTTGTTTTCTTAGTAGTATGTCAAATTGTTTTTTTTGTTTGTTTTTTTTCATTTCACCCGGTGACGTTATGTGCAGTGTATTTATGTTTTGCAATTCTGTCTTTTTGTGGACATGTATGATGGCCAGTGTGGTTACATTAGATGTTTCTTTCCACATCTACTCTAATTTTAATCCTGTAGAGAGGCAGACTTCTTTTTGGAAGACATCTGACACTACCAGGGTGTTAGGGCTCTTGGGGTTTCTTGATCTTTCTTAGATGCTTAGGTGCAAACATAGCCTGCTTGATGGGTGTGCTGGAAGTAATTAGAAACATTCTGAGCCAACTCAACCTTAATGTGCAAACATTACGATGTTTAGGATCAAGACACATATAAGGAACTTTTGAAAGGTTAATAGGAATTTTTATGAAAGGAATAAGCAAACTTACCCTTACATTTTTTTTTAAATCTCTATTTCATATTTGCAGAAATGGTACCATGCAGGTGTTAACTTCTGGTGTACCAAGATGTGCAGGTGTAGAATCACATATCATATTATGCTCCATCAGATCGTGCTGTAAATTGTTTAGTTCGAGTTTCAAGGAAGGCATGCAAAAGGTTTCCAAGGACACAGCATAAATGTTAAAACTGCCCAGATGTGTGGCATTACATGTTGGCATTTGCATGCTCCTCTAAGTACTATTTGGATGGTGATAATCTCTCACTAAAATGCTTTCTGAACTGCAACCTGTCATTGAACAAGATGCTTGGCGTTTGGTGACTGTAAATCAGTATGTTGCTAATTACAAATCTTACATAAAAAGCGCAGGGGGATAGAGTGTCAGGCAATAGGCGGACCATTAGCACCATCATATCCAGTCTTCACTTTAGAGCTTGACCACAGACAAGAAGCTTGGTTGTTCCTGACTTGACCTACGCTTTGTAGTTCTTGTTTTTGATCTGTGTGTGTCTTTATTTTCTTTGACTGTAGGCACTACCTGGAGACCCGCAGTTTGAACCAGAGGCTGGACTCTCGGGAAGGTCGCACCCAGGACCACAGTTTGGACATGGCCTGTGAGGAGGACAGTCGCGAAGCCACCTGCAAGGACAGAAACCTTGACTGGCACCATTACAGCAAATCATCTGGGCGGAGTGGTCGCAGCAGGCGAAGCAGCCACAGGCACAGAGACAGACGGCGCAGGCGTAGCCACTCTCGCCACAGGTCCTCCTCGGTACGGGAACCTCCTTGTCCCATCTATCCCCCTCCCTTGTCTATACCACCAAATCGAAAGGGTCATTATCACTGGTGTTTAGCCAATGCTTAACACCTATCTTTGTCTCTCTGTATCTCTGTGTGTCCTACACCTCACTATTAAGCATGATTTCCAGTAATGACAAGTAGGGGACTTAAGGGCTCAGGAAGTAAGGGATTGTGAGTGTTTTATTGATTTTCAAGAGAAAAGTGGACCCAGTATTTGTGCTGAAATCTTAGTGGGTATTTATGGGACGTGATAGTAAAGAGAACTACATGTAGAAAGACTGTAATCACTCAAGTTCAGTTTTTTTCTGTACTACTCTGAGAAAGTCTCTCATCTGAAAATCTTGTTGCCATGTTTTTCTTCTGTAACACACACTATGTGGTGGCTGGCGCCCAATTTCTCTGACGGGGCTGAATTTGAATTTGCTGCTCCGTCCATTCGCCTGGCGGTGTTACTGAACGGGCCGAATCTATCCACCCCTACACCTCCCCCCCTTGGCCTGGTTGAATGAATGACGATGTCGCATTGTGGTGGCCTGGTGCTGGCTGACTGATGGGTTATTGATGTGATGGCGGATTGCGGCGGTTCCGGTGCAGAGGAGGAGCCAACACCGCAGGAGCAGGAAAAGATCCAGGAGTGTTGAGGATGATGACGAGGGTCACCTCATCTATCACAGTGGAGACATGCTGAGAGCGAGATGTATAGAATATATACCTTTTTTTTCCTACTGTTGTTCACACTTTGTGTCTCTCACTCTCTTGTTGTCTGGTTTTTACTTCCAAACATTAATGTAGAGGATGAAGTATTTGGGCCAATAGACTTAATTTTTTTTTTTTTAGGTTAGATATTGCTTGTCAGTGTAACATAATTAGCATTGAGTTCTATGCCAGTGTTGAGAAGCCTGTTATATTAGTGTATCTAAACAGCAATATAACATCAGGCAGTGAACCAGCCAAAGGACAGTGTTTCACTTTGTCAGTGCTGTGTCTCTAACTTCAACTCTCTATTTTCTGTAGATGAGATTGTGTGTACTCTAGGAGAGGGTGCCTTTGGGAAGGTCGTTGAATGCATTGATCACTCTAAGTAAGTATAAATCAGAAAATATTTCTTATGGCTAAACATCCTGGAAATTTTTGTGCAGTCTGTACTTACTCTTTCTCTCTTACTTGATATTGAAAATATTTATATTGTGTGTTTCCAGTGATGGAGCTCGTGTGGCTCTGAAGATCATTAAAAACATAGACCGCTACCGTGAGGCAGCTATGTCTGAGGTAGAGGTGCTTGAACAGTTGAAGTCCCTTGACTCTGACAAGAGATAGTAAGTCAATCCATAATAACTTCATACCACTAAAGTCTTATCATTTTGAGGTTGTGACATACGATAATGTGTTCAGAATTTGCTTTGCAAGAAATTTACTTTGCATCTATTCTACCTTTCCACCCCTTTAGTGCTTGTGTGCATATCCTGGACTGGTTTGACTACCATGGCCATGTTTGTATTGCCTTTGAGCTGCTTGGCCTCAGCACCTATGATTTCCTCAAGGAGAACAACTTCCAGCCTTTCCCCATTGAACACATCAGACATATGGCGTACCAGATTGTCCGAGCTGTTCGATGTGAGTACTAGACATACATGCACAGAAAATACAGTGTGTCTCTGAAAACAGCTTGGTTTAAAATGTATGTGGTCTTGTCTTTCAGTTTTGCATAAGAACAAGCTGACTCACACAGATCTCAAGCCTGAGAATATTCTCTTCATTGATTCAGACTATGATATGGAGTACAACTCTGACAAAGTAAGCATCTTAAATATTTAACCAAAAAAAAAAAACAACCTAAAAAAAAGTCCAGAACTCCTTGTTTGTGCCAGCAGCTGTTTGAGTACATGATTGTGTTCTTGTCCTCAGAAACGGGATGAACGAACATTGAAAAACCCAGATGTGAAAATTGTGGACTTTGGTAACGCCACGTATGAGCATGAGCACCACACATCTGTTGTGTCAACGCGTCACTACCGCGCTCCTGAAGTCATTTTAGGTAAATGGCTGTTTTTAAGCACTGCAACTGTGGGCATTTTCTTTATTGGTGACTTGTTATTCAGTTAACATTTGTCTCTTGCAGATCTGGGATGGGACCATTCCTGTGATGTCTGGAGTGTAGGCTGTATACTTATCGAGTACTACCTTGGATCAACTCTCTTCCAGGTAGTTGGCATTACAGAGCATAATGAAATAATTAATATTTGTGACATTAACAATAGCATTTATTAAGCTGGTTCACATTGTTCTCTTATTTAGACCCATGACAGTAAAGAGCACCTTGCTATGATGGAGAGAGTCTTGGGCCCCATCCCCACAAACCTCCTGCAGAAAACCAAGTAAGAGACCATCAACAGTTCTTATTATGTGTCAATGAAGAATTTCCTACACTGTTGAATGGTTTTGCTGTAATTGAGGAGGGATTTCTGATAAATAATAATTGCATGTTTTGTAGGAAACGACGGTACGTTCACCGGTGTAAGCTGGACTGGGATGTGCACAGCTCTTCTGGGAGATATGTCAGGAAACACTGCAAACCCCTCAAGGTAAGAGGGAAGGAGCTGAAGACTACCACATACAGTCATTGTTGTGCTATTGTACTCTAAGAATCACATTTGAAAATACACCTGTTTTTATTAAATGTGTGAAATGCACTTTCCAACAACTCCAAAACTCCAACGTTTACATGTTGTATCATGTGACCTAGCATGGGGGCCCTCAGTGCATCCAAGAGACACCTCTTGGTAACTGTGCATAGCCTACAACTTCACAATCAGGATAGGATTCCTAATTTGCTGCACACAGCTACTGAGCTCAGCTTTTGGTCATAAAATAACTCCAATATACAAACTGACTAAGTGAAATACACAGCATGCATGTAAATAAGACAGTTTTGGAGTTGTTGGAAGCTACCTTGCCTGAGCTGATGTTTCCCCCAGACACTCCACTCAACACATTTTGAGTATCTCTGTCTGAATATAAAAAAGAAAAAGAAAATTTTGATCTTGGCTAAATCTTAGACAGATGGTACACAAACACATTCCCACAGTGTGTTTCATTAACAACACTATAAACTACTACCTCAAAAAATAAGTGCCCACTACTTACATGGTGTTTATCATAGTAGCAGACATGATGTATAACAGCACTTAAAATGCAGAGTACTAGTTTAATTATGACATAGTTTGAGACTGATCAACAATTGTTCATCTTTTCCCACCAGCATTACATGGCATCTAAGGATGAAGACCACCACCAGCTGTTTGACCTGATAGAGAAGATGATGGAGTATGACCCAGCTAAGCGCCTCAGTCTTGAACAAGCTCTCCGGCACCCCTTCTTCTCCTGCTACTACAGCAGCAGCAGCAGCAGCAGTAAACGCAGCAGCAGTAGAAGCAGTAGAAGCAGTAGCAACAAAAGGAGACTGAACTCCTGAACCTGTTAACGTCTGACCTGTAACCTTGGTCACAACCTGGCGTCACCATGATAAACAACATGGTGCTCGGTGCTAGCCTTTGCTTCCTGACTCTCCAGGAGAGGTGTACCTTAACTGACTGTATCAGTCCACTGCCCTGCTTTGCTGCGTCTTGTCCCTAAATCAGTGCTTCTTAATCGCGCACATCCACAAGTTCTGTTTTCATCTGTGGCATGTTTTGATGTAATCCCCCCAAGTGATTTCTATTTATTTGCCATTGTAATTTAAAGTATGGTTTCTGATCATATCTTTGTAGATTTTTTTTTTTTTTTTTTTTTTTTTTTTTTACTTGTCTAGTATTGTCCATGTTTTTTGTGTGCAATGTTAGGTGATGGGTCATGTGACAGACAGAAATGCTTTACCCTGATTCAGTCTCACCAGTAATAATTTATTTAGCAGTGTAGATGTAAAAAAGCTCTTGCAGGCAGAAAATCCTTGTAAATAGAATTTGTTCAGGTATTTCACTTTTTCACTGACTGGTTATGTAACTTTTGAATTATCATGTACATTTTCTCAATAAACGTGAATTGACGACAGAAGTGTGTAAAGAGATGTTAAATGTGGTGCAGTAGCTGCATCAAACCACAGGATGGCAGTAAAGAGCTTTAGTATTACTGCAAAATGAACATCACAGAGGACCAACAAGGTAGAGCCTCCAGAGCATAAACCTCAATCTATAGATTTGGCGCTGTAGTCAACTGTAATGTGGGAGAAAATTTTCATCCAGATTTTCTTATAAGCATTTCCCAGTGACGAGTCTCACTAAGGTTAGTCGCAAAAGTCTATGCATTTAAAGGACATGTACTAGACTCAAACTACAGAGATTTATTCTGTATTATTAGACTTCAAAATACTGAGTTACAGCATTATCATTGTTCAAGCTGTTCGAGTATATGTTCAGTATACTGACAGTTTCTGACAAAACAGCTGGTTTGTAAATTGTAATTTGTCACAGGATGTGGGCAGTATGCATCTTTTGTTGAAACATATACTTCGACATAACCATAGACTCAGATTTTAAAACTATAGCTGCCCGTCTGTGCATTTTATACATTACCCAGCAGTTACACAATTTATTGCATTAACAAGGAGCATGGCCACCATCCACTGTTCCAGTCCATACACATTTCAGTTGACTACAATGTGTTTGGAAATTATGGTGAAAAACCAAAGTAGCTGCACGGACTCTACCAAAACAAACGAAGGTCCCTCTGTGATCAAACCCTCGCTGTCTCACTCAGCTGTCAATCTGCAGCCTCCCACGTGGTCTGCAGGGCGGGCGCATCTCAACTAGTTGAACGTGCAACTTTTAGGGAGGCAAACAATTGGACGCATTGGTAGTTGCACTTGCACATCCATGTCGGATACTGCCTAACAGGAAACAACGACCTGCGAGTCAGAAGGCGCCTCTTCTCTGCTTGGCACCCAGATCGCTCTCAGCCGTTGCCTCTTGTTCCAAGACTAATTTAAGACAGCGCTTTGAATACTGAGTCTAGCGTGCTGGAGCTGGTTGTTGTGTATGCCTTAAGAACACTGCTTAGTTAGTCCACAGAGGCTGGTTACAATTTGGTTGCAGAACTGCACCAGAAAAACACGCCGTTTGGGTAATTTTCTTTTCACCAAGCGAACTTTGAAGCAGGATTTCATCATGGATACAGCCAGCGACTCCATCGGGGAAAGTAAGCCGGTGTGTCAGTGTGCCACCAAGTCTGCGGTGCAGCGGTGGCTGCCAGGTTTTCCCATCGCTCTGTGCTTGCTGATGTCCCTGAGCTCCATCACAGTGTGTCTTCTGATGAGCTTCAAGACCTTCCAGCTGGAGAACCGACTGCAGATGGAGATGGACAAAGCGTCCATCTTCAGCCCGCCGCACAGGGCTTTTCTAAATGAGGATGGGACCCTAATTCCAGAGCTGAGCAGCCCAATTGGGAAGCTCGTAAAAGAGGTACATGGGTCTATTGTGGATTCAATTAGAACCGATAGTCTCTGATAAATACGTATGTTGTTCGCGTGAAACGCTGTCAGACCCGCTGCTCGCCTGTGCGTAAAGTGTGCGTAATAACAGGGGACGTGCAGTAAAGTTTGCAAACTCATAGACATAGTAACTGTACTCTAATGATTCCCCCTAAATTCGGTCCTTTTTTAACGCATAACCTTAGGGATATACCAGACATGCAGCTGGCCAATTAGGTTGCAGTTAAAGCTCTTTATAGGGTGACATAACCACTGATGATAGACACCAACCTATAATTTAATCACATGGAAAAGAAATTGAGGAAACCTTTTTATTTCTGAGCTATATATAAAGGGCAAATTATTATGATCTCATAATTATTGGTAACCACTGAGATTATTTTAATTTCCAATCTATAAAATTGACCCTAATGATATCCATTTGTTCAAATTCTTCTACTTGATAAAATTGACCAATTCTGTAGCCCACAAGACTTAGTCAAACCAAACGAAAACTTTATCACTTTATCGCCTACACTGTTTTTGCATTGAGAAAATACAGGATCCATGTTTAGAGGGGACTGAGTTTTTTTTTTTGTTTTTTTTTTTAAACTGGAATTTGTTGTGTGTGTCTGCAGGAAATGGTGGTGCTGATGCCGAAAATGCGAACAACAAGGGATGTTGGCCAAGAGTGCTCCTGTCCTCCAGGTATCTGTGTCTGCTCTTTGAAACATTAGTGCCACTTATCAGAACACACAAACAAAACAAGCAATACTCTACAAGTCAGTGTCTCAGGTAAAAGTTCCAGTCTAAGCTTGACTGACTGCTCGTGAAACCTGTGTGTGTGTGTGTGTGTGCGCGCGTGTCTTTTTCTGTGTGGGGGGGATTACGACCCCTAAGCCTCTGTAGGGCCCATACTGTGACGGCAGGGTTCAACACTCAGCAAATCAGTGGGGTTGGGACGTCCAGCCTGAGCCCAGCAGCCCCAGTGTCAGTGGGGGATGCTCACTTTAATAGATGGAGCGGCCGTGTGCCAAGATTGGCCACTTTTGGCTTGTGGTGTTCATTACAGGGCTTGTGATAGTTCCTGGGGTGGAGAACAGTGTGTGATCTGCATCACGTTACACACAGACACCTCTCTCATGCCTGTGATTCAAAGAACGGTGGTATTTCTTTTATTTTGGATGAACATCAGTGGGTGTGACCCATTGATCAGCAGTGCATTTACTGGTTTACATGGGAAGTTTTACCTCACCTATGGAAAGGAAAGTTGTGGTTTATGGACAGAGAAATCCTCTGACTTGTAGCAACAGCATGCGTGTCTGTGTGTGTGTGTGTGTGTGTGTCTGTGTTTTATTCTCAAGTGGAATCTTGCCATTGTTTCTGAAGAACGAAAAAAAAAACTGCTTCAACACATCTTCTGCTCTTAAATTTTTTTATCAAGAAGTCAAAGGAGAGGTTGAGTTATTTTTTTATTATCTGCAGATTTGGGGGAATTTCCTTCTCTATCTTTCTCTCTCTCTCCCCCTCTCTCTTTGTCTCTGGGTGTGAAGAGCCCTGCAACAACGAGAACAGGTGAAAGCGTTCACTAGTGGAATTTCTGGCCCGCTTTCAACACATTCTGTTTTCTAGTCTGAAGTCTGCTGTGCCAAGATAGCTCGCTTGCTCTGGCTGGCTGGTCACAGAAGTTGGTACAAGTATTTGTTGTTTGCTTTGGATTCAGCAGACCCAAAGCCACTGATACTGTTAATACAAGCTGTAGGTCTTTGCTGTAGTTCCACTTTTGTCATTCAGTGCATTCCTACTAAGTATGACTCAGTAAAAATGTAATCAGATGTGTACCTAGTAAAAGGTTGCTTTTTTATGACTGGCCTGCTGTCCCACTTGTGCATTTTAATGTAATTACTCCATTAGATCATATTATTGTATCATATGTTGTGTCCCATTTTCCTGTCAATTTTGCTGAACTGCTGTAATCAAGCTGCGTTTGCACTGAAATACAATCTCTCCACAACTATTCAGAAATCTCTTTAAATTTCTCTCTCTTTTCGGTTTCTGGCTCTCTTTTAAATATGGTGTTTTGTTTTTTTGTGAAACAAAGGCTTTTTTGTTTATTGCAGCTTTGATGCAACCGAATGCCTGCAGACGTGTATTTTCTTTTCATGTCTAAACGATTAGATTGCTCAATACAGACTTGTTAACATTTCTCCATAAAATGTGTTTATTTTTAAAGAGGGTTTCTCGGCCGATAAGCTTTTTCTTGGTGCTCTGTGCTGAAGAGGCCACGTGAACTGGGTACTGTTACGGGTGTGCATGTGTTTGTGCCAAGTGCTCTACATGAGATTTACCTAAATTGTTTTTATGTGCATTCATCTGAACTGTGCTTCTGTGCCTACATGTGTGCGTCCCATTTGCGTCATTGTGAGAAAGTGTACAAGCTGTATCATGGTCCCATGTGGCTGCGTGTGTGTTTAAGTTTCAGTCTCTGAGCCTTTGAGGGGCCGACAGAGGCACCTCTCTCAACACGACAGTGTAAGAAGAGACTCTTCGCTCCCTTTAGCATCAGCTCTCGCCACCTGAAACTTGAATCTCTCACCACCAGGATCACAGGCCAAGATATTTCTGCCTGTATGTGTGTGAGAGATGCACTACCACACAGCATGAGCGGCATTTCTGCCAGTAAAGCTATGCCCTCCGCATCAGTGTGCTCACCTTTCAGCATGCATGAGGACAGGGGCCCAACAGAGGGCAGCACTTCTGCAGCAGCACTGGAAATGATGTTGAATTTGTCATTGAATCTTCTGACTAAAGGACTTCCTTCTGATAGGGAAAAAAAAAAAATGAAGGCAAGAACCCCTGTTTCAGTCACTGTTAGAGCAGCAGAGACGGTGTCTATAAATAGAACTTGACCACAGGCTCTGACTCGGGGCACATTTATCTCTCACGTCCCCTCAATGGAAGCAGCATTGTGACACTTTTATGCTCACAGATACAACACGGCCAGCAGTCGTAAAGTCTTAGGCAAACTATGTCGCAGCGTCCAACTCTGCTTACAAGCTTCAGGTGTTTGCAATTAACACCCGCCTGTTCCCTCAACAGACACACACAATGTATGCTCGCAGACAAACGCACGCACACATTCATTACTTACACATGAACATAACACCTTTATGGTGCCTTGGCTAATTAGAACCATGTGGGGGCTGAATGTGTCCTGTGTAGGGGGAGTGTATTGTCATCTTTGCAATTTGCATTTAAAGGCTTTTTAACAGCTCTGATGCTGACTAGGGGGCACAAAGTCTGCCCACACTTGGGGACAGGCCCAAACCTAAATGCCAGCCATCAATATTACTCACTCACCAGTCACTAAAGCCTGGAGTTTGGACTGTCACTCTGGGCTTTAGGAAATTGTGATGGACGTTTTTTTCTATTTCCCCAATTTAAATAGACCTGTCTCTGTCCTAGGTCATAGTTAAGACTGAGCTCCTTCAGTCAATGTGGGGCATCTAAGTTTTTGGTTTTAGTGTATATGAGGGCAAGGGGTCAGACCCCTGGCTGTGTGGTCAGATCACTTTCCATCAGATAAGAGCTCATTAACACACTCAATATGAGCTCTGGCCCCCCATATATGTGTGTTTGTGAGTATTTGTATAATTGAGAGAGCAGTCTCACAGCAGGATTCCTTCAACTATTTAACATGTACACATCAACATAAATGCTTTATGTACAAGTACAGCTATTTGTATTTATTGTGCATCCAAATTCCTACATATGTGGAGGGTTGTTATTATACATCCATTGTCTGCAGTAGTGTAATGTTTAATAGGCTGGGAAATACAGTATAACATCCTGTGTGAAGCCCATCATCAGTGTGCTGGTGTTAACCGGCCTGTCTGGGGATCAACCTCTCACCCAGGAGGCAGAGGGGAAGCTCTCCCTTCCCAGCTTCCTGCTCTCCTGCCTAGAGGAGGAGGAGATGGGGAAAGCCAGCTTTGGGGAGACGGAGACCCATGATGGAGCCAACACCCCCGGGGCGGCGTTTTGGTTTTAAAGCCATAATAAATCAGACAGGAAGCTTGTAGCTACCTATGCAATCTATCGTCATTGAAAGAACAAGTGGGCCATATAAGATCCATTAATGACCATTTTAAAACAATAAGTGCAGGAAATTTGTTTTCATAAGCATTTCCATTTTAGATTAGTTCCACTATAGCGATGCGCTGTAGGCAGTTTCTTTAAGTATTAATATGCTGGAGAGCAGCACGTAACTAGCTCTGTGTGTGCATGTGTGAGTCTCTGCTTTCTTATACTCCATTGGGGGGTGTGTGTGTGTGTGTGTGTGTGTGTGCGCACTCACTTCCACCCATGTGTTTCGCGCACATGTATTTGTTTTGATGTCTGCAGGCATATGTTTTAGTGTGTGGCTCCCAGTGACTGACTGCATTGCTTTAAATTCGTGGTGTATAAAGTCAGTTATGAAGAGGGTATCCTGTGGCAGAAAATCCAGGTGGCTTATTACATTTATGCTGCAGGGGGAAGGAGACTTCAAACCACGGAAGAAAATATACAAGTTTTAAAATACAAAGTACTTTCTATGCTGCTGCAGCACACAGTCAGGTGTCCGTGCCCGCATGTGGACACATATTTCTCACAGAGTTCGTCTGCAGGGTGTTTTCTGTGTGTCATTTTTTTCTGTTCCGGACAAATATGTTGTTGAGAATAAATCCTCCAACATCGAGTCCATTTATGTTGTTATTTGTTGAAATGAATTTCCCCAATTTAGCTATTTAACCTGGCATATTTGCATAATTTACCTGTATTTAGGCTTTTAAGGGGAAAAAAGCCTGAATAATGCTGCTGAGAAAGTGTCAATGATTACTTTATCAGTGGTCATTTGCCTTTTGATGGATATTGTCAGGAAGGAAGTAGCATAAACCTTCCCTTCTTCCCTCCTCTCTTCTTTTCTTACAGCCTGCTTTTCATTTACCACTATATCAAAGACTACAGATACAGTCGTCATATGGACAGCCGCTCTAATGCACAGCTGTGTGAGCCTCATGTCCTTAGGTTACTTTTATCCTTCGCCTGAAGTGTCTGTTATTCCCTCTGGCCACTGTAAGAGGGGAATAAAAATGAGTGACTCTTATTGATGTCTTGTTCTCATTTGGAAGATGATCTTGGACGGCTTGAGTGTGCTCAGTTTATTTGTAAAGGGAGAGGGGAATGCTGTGTCTTGGCTGGTTGGAGATATTTAGTTTGGAGATGTTTGTGTCTGTCAAAGGCTGAGTTAGTTGGTCACAGGTTTAGGTTCAAGAGGTGCTTCTAGATAGATGGACTACATTCTCCAAGAATGAGTTGTACCCAGCTATTTGTAAATCCATCTCCAAGTTTGTGTGTGCAAGTCCTAAGTTCCCAGTAACAGATTGCTAGTTTTCACGCAAAATATTGATTTGCTAAATGGGGATGCACCATTAAAAGTTAAAGAGAACTTCACTTATTTTGCACAAAATCTGACTCCAGGTTTTGGGGAGTACTACTGCGTATGTGAATATTTACTATGCGTATATGGTATGTCCAGTGCGATCTGTGCAAAGACTGATAAATTGATCTCAAGTGATGTCACTTGAGTCACTGTTGCTTGGGGCTGAAGACTATAAGTTTCAGGATAAAAAAATAATAATCTGGTGATGTTTAGAGTTAGATCTACATGAGTAATATCATTTAGAAGTGTCTGGTCAGATATGTCGACTGTATTCCATTACCTCTTTAACTTTATTCTAAACAGGAAAATGTTACCTTTTGTCATTTGGTTCAGCTCGTAGTTATTTAGAAACATCTTATATCTTTATGTAAGAAGTACTTTGTGTGGTGTTTTAGATTTAGTTATGTGTAAATCACCACTTTGCAGATGTTGAAGTTTGAAAAGCTAATGCGACCAACTCCAGGTGTGTATCTGTAGACATGTATACGTGTGTGCTGCTCTTCTTGACCATTGGTTAGCGCGCATACACACACGCACACACATATACATACACACTATGCACTTACCCACCCAGACACAAACCACATCCAGACCCCTCCCCTCTGTGTCTCTCATCAGCCTTCTTATTAAAGTTAGCTTTGTGAAACCACAGTGTTTAACAGCAGAGCCGACATTCTTCCTTTTGAAAAATAAACAGCTGGACACAGGCTGGCCAGTCGGCAGCACATGAAGGCCCATAAGCATCTCACGAACAAACAGAAGGGCAAAGGGCCAGGTGCCAGTCAGTGAGTGCCGGGACGATTTACAGTATCGACAATCAGGATTATAGACATTATAGATTGCAAACTGTAGTGAAAGATAGGATCTGGCAGGATATCGAGCAGCTTCCAGTTGCCGCCAACAGATAGGACCTGAGCCACATGACCTCCTCTCCACCGTGAAACCTGGAACGAGGACAGACTACACAAACATACAAGAGCTAATACCAAGCACATCATCACACGTCCAGGAGAAGGAAACAAACACACAGAGTGAGAGAGAGAGAGAGACAGGAAGGAAGCTGGGACTTCTAGAGGACGAATATCCAGATCCAAAGCATCCTGAATGAGGCAACGACCGTCAGGAGAGAGAGAGAGGTCCCGGGATGGACTATAGTCCATCACAGACACCCTGAGTGAAAAGAGAGGACGGCGACAAGAAAATAGGGTGATAGAGAGAGGGAGAGAGAGAGAGAGGCACGCTCATGTGCTTGAGGGTATAAACAAACAGAGGGTTAGAAAGATGCAGTGGTTATCAGTTTACAGTAATCTCATTGGCAGGGCAACATAGACTTTACTGTACGTACTAGGCTTAGTGGATTCATTGAGACTGAGACAAACCTGCCGCTGGGAGAACAGTAACAGGTACCAGGCCTGAAATAATCAAAGAAAAGCCACTGACTGAAAGTTAAGGTGTAAAGATGAGTTATAAGTTAAAGTTGACTCAGTGGAGTCAGACCGTCTGATGTCAGCAGTTGATCCAAAGGAAGGGGGCACAAATTTAAAAAGACCACATTTTAGTTATGTTACGTAGGTAATAAAAGGTCAAAAGATAGGGTATGATCAAATGTAACACCAAGGTTCTTGGCATACTTTGAGAAATCACACAGTTGTTAAGAGTTACTGTTATTTGTTCAGACTGGTGTCTGTCTGGCAAAACCAAATCTCAGTTTTGTCTGAGACGAGCAGGCCTCCAATTGGATCATTTGAGAAGGGTCATCAGCTTTTACAGGAAGATACAGATGAGTATTATCAGTGTACCATTGGAAATTAATCCTATGACTGTGTATAATTTGGCCAAGAGGTGAAATGTAAAGAGAGAAAAGCAGAGGGCCAAGATCAGAGCCCTGAGGTGCTCCATAGTTCACATCAGAAAATACTGATGTAATACTGACTGACATTAACCATGTGAATGCCAGTCCAGAGTCGCTGAATTGGTTTTCCAGTCTGGGAGTATACAACAATCTATGGTGTCAAAAGCTTCTCTGAGATTGAGTAAGGGAGGCACAGATGTGAAATCTGAATCCATAGAAAGCAGAAGATCATTAACCACTTTAGTAAGTGCAGTTTCAGTGGAGTGACAGACCCTGAAAGCAGATTGCAAATGTTTGAAAAGATTACTGTTATGTTTGTGCGCTGAAAGCTGCTGAGACACAACTCTTTCCAGTAGACCCTGGATTCTTAAGTAACGGTTTAACCACTGGTTTTGCAGGAAAAGATGGGGATGAGGAACTGATTTTATATTTAATCTTGTCTATTTTACTGCAAAAAAAAGTCTAAAAACTCATTAGCCATAAAGGGTGAGCAGATTAGAGATGTAAGTAAGTCTGGCTAGAGTGTGAAAAAGAAATATAGGATAGGATGCACTAGCAACAGACAGAACATGCAAGTAATTCAGTCCACACTGAATAGAAAACTTCTATTTAAAATTTTCACCATTTGCACTTCAACCTCCTGCAAGCTTGCAACAAGGGCACACGTTTCCTCAGTAAACCAGAGTGTAGACCTCTTTGACTGTCTAGCTTTGTAGGTACGAGGTGCAACAGACTCGAGGAGACTAGATAGAGCTGTGTTTAAGTCACTGGCACAATTTTCACAAGGTGAAAATGTGCAGGAGAAGAAGAAGAACATACAAAGTCATCCAGTGATTGCAGGTAAAACACTGACTCATAGAAAACACTGCTGGATCCAATTATTGACATAATATTATATTAGCTGTGGGAGTTTGTTTGCATGTGTTCATATTTAAGCATCAGAATGTGGGTCGTCACCTCTTGGCTCGCAGTGGAAGTAGTTATTTCCAGATAAAGCCTGCGTTGAGTAATAGCTATATAAGGGCCTGTTTATATTTACATCATTGAGGTACTCTTTATGAGGCTGAGTTTTCTCATGCCCCGCATAACTCCGTATAGTGGTGCTAGGATACACAAACTAAAATTATTCTCACACACACCCCCAACATAAACATGGACCAGATTATGTTTCTTATTACCTTAACAGAGTTCTGCTTTTGTTTTTTTGTTGTTTTTTTTTTTTAGAAATGTTATACAGGATGTGAAGCATCAAGTAGCAGTTTAATTGTAATAAATTGTTATTTTATTCAAAGCAGTGTTGGATTTGATCAGGTATCAATATGTTTGCAAAACATGAAGCATCAAAGGAAAACTTGACGCAGAAGAACATCTGATTTGCTGCTTTTCATAAAGTAATGCTTTGTCTGATGCTCATGATTTCAAAACACCAGTTGTTTTCAGCAGAGCAGAGTGCATCAAAAGCATCAAGTGGTGTGTTAAACCACAGGGATGTAATTCATGTCTTTAGTCTTGAATTGATTTAAGAGCGTCGCCACAGAATCATTCGTGGTGTTTCTGGAGCCACAGAAACTGTTAACAGATTCAAGATTTTTTGATTCTTAATGTAAAAGCATAATGTAACTGTTGAACAAATAAGTGACTTACAGTAAGTGGCAGGCAAAATAAAGATGTTTACATTTAATTTGTAAATATGTTAGCAACGTCCTTGTAGAAGAGATTAGCTACTATAAACTGCATGTTGGCTTCAAGTTTAAGGGAATACATCTGAGACTATTACCAAACACTATGGTATGAAGGTATTTTAGTATTTTTGAGGATATTTTGTTTGATTAACTTAAGAGTCCTCTTTCTCTTTTAAAAACAAATGTGGTGAACCTCTCATTTTAGGCAACACTGAAAACTCAAAATTAAAGTACGATAAGGCCATAATGGATTTCCTGAATATCTCAAATAGCATCCTGATATTTTAAGAATATTTTCACAGGGATGCCACATTCTCAGCATCAGCTAACATAGTCTGGTGGAGAGCAAGTAGGAGAGGCACGGGCTTACCGAGCAGTGCTGAGCAGACGCGGTGCCAAATGCGGAAACTATTATGATGTTTTCTTTAATTATCACAAGTGGCAGGTGACAAGGTGAATAGCCTTTTAATGGGGAAGCAGAAAAACTCTTTAACACCACCATGTGGCCTCTGGCTGGCTGACAGCAGTGTGAGGTGAAACGATCGCTCACTGCACAGCAGCATGTGCCCAAACCAGTTGAATCATTTTTCTGAATTTACTGGACAGGAAGACTCTGGCCATACTCTCTTTCAAACTGTGTTTAGAGAGTAAAAATAATACAGTCCCTTGAACACTCCACCCAACCTGTAAAGCATGTAAACAGGCTTTAATTCAATCCCATCATCTGTTAAGCTGTCCTTCAAAGATACAGATCCACAGAAGTAAGTTTCCAGTATCAGTCTCCTCCTTGGCATTTACAGACCAGTTAATCCATCAGGAATGTACTAAGGCTGAATCCAGCTGCAGCATGGGACTCATGCGAACACACCTGGATTTATTGGATAGATATCATCTCTGGACGTGAACCCAGACAAACAGGGAGGCTGAGTTGGAGCAGAGGTTATCGTTTATCCCTCTATTCCTCCCAGACACGCAGTGGAATGGGGGTTGGGAGTGTTGGAGGTGTGAAGCAGAGCATCGTTGATGCAGATGGTCCTCACTGTGGCGAACATGCTCCTGCTTAGTATAAAAGGCCCTTGACAGGCTCGTCACTCTCCCAGCACCTCTTTAATGAGAGCTGAGCTTGTAAAACTGGGCCTGAAACCTTTTGAACAAGCCCTCAGCATCACTGGTCCATGTTATTCTGTCATAACGGGGAGGTGAGGGCATGTTGGAGTGGAGTGGGTCTCAACAAGTTAACACTACCACTGGGGAGGGGGGTGTATTTACATGTGTCAGGCCTGCTGTCTCTCTCAATTTGACCTTTTTAAACACATCTTTGTCTTTTTATCCTTTTTTTTCTTTTTTTTTCCTCCAGTGTTTCAAATTCTAACCCATTTCCAGTGATGTAGCTCTCTGTCTTTCTTTTGTCCCTATTTATGATTTGAGGAGTGTATATTTAATCCAGGCTCAGGGATCTGCTGCACCTCCACAGTGGGTCAGTCCGTTTGCAGTATGTATACATTAACCCAAAGTTCAGCCAGGAGTGAGGTGGGGGGATGGAGATGGCTATCACACATACTGTAAACAGACAATGAAGAGAAGCAGGGGGGACGTAAGTGGGTGCACCCTCAGGTGTGTCTATCCAGCAAGCTAATTCTCTGGTTTAATAGTCTTCAGTGACAGCAACAGATTACTGGCAGCTGTGTTTAGCTATGGTGGAACATTTTTGAAATTTGAGATACATTTGAAAGAAGAATTCAACAATAATGTATTTCCATTTTTAATAAAAGAAATGACGAATCATCAGGGATCTTGGAGAGTTTTAATGGAGTCAAAACAAGGCAAAGACGCAATCAACTCAAATAAATTAAGTTTAAAACCTCAAATGGCAGGGAGCAACCGAGATGTGCAGCTGTTCCACTCTCATGTTTACAGCCTTGTGTAACACAGCTACGGCTCAACATCGAACCACATTGGCTGCAGTTAAACTAGCAGCCTTCATTGTGTGTGAAACAGCCTGCCAAAGCCGTTGATGGGTCATTTCACTCTCTGAGGTTTCTCTGACACTGATTTGAGGATTTTGCTCACGGTCGTTCCCCAGCAGCGTGGATATCTGAACAATAATTACTATAATGTTACACTAAAATTGCCCCGTCTAGCTGAGTCTGATCAATGGCCAAGCTTGAGTTTAGATGTATGTGTGTGTGTGTGTGTGTGTTTGTGTGTGTGTATGTATATCATATGTTTATGTGTGCCAGCAATTGTGTGTCCATGTTTACCAGCAGATTTGCAGGCCGTTGCTGCTGTGACAGTGTGATAATGGGTGTTAAATAAGTGTTAATGAGTACACAGTGGTGGACACACACCATGACTTGCTGCCATTAAATTGAAACACTTGGTTTCTGTCAGGAACGCTGTTGCTGCCACCGCTGCTCACTGTCTAAGTGCCTCAGCCAGATGGAGGCACAGATGGGGGCAGTGGGAGGAGGAAACAGAGGAACTTACTATACTGAAACATACTGCACATGTTTAAACTATTTTTATTTTTTTATATATATCAGCTTTCCCATCTGTTTTTTAAATATCGAGCAATCGTTTGTGTGTGCGTCTGCGTTCTTGTTGCATCTGTATGTGTGGGCCTGCAGTGTTGGCTCACCTAGCATGTGTGCTGTAAATCTCATGCGTGAGCTTGTGTGTGTTCCCACATTTGTACATACCATCCAACAGCCCATCTCCATTGCCAGCCTCTACAGGGACTTCTTATCTGCATATTTGCTGTTCCACTCAAGAATCATCATAAAATGAGTCCTGAGTGCATTTTGGGAGCCAGGAGAGTATATCACAGATGTCCAGTCAGGTCGGGTTACACATGGAATATCTGGGTTGAACATGTGGACAATCTATCAGGTCAACCATCTCTCTTTCCTCTCATTCTCTCATTTTCTCTCTGACTGCATTCAAACTTTTTTCGTATTGCCTACTTTCTTTTCCTAACTTTCCTCGCAGATGTGGGCTTTCTGGACAGTCAGGGCACAAATGCAGTTCTTTTGCACCCATTTAGGGTTTAGAATTGGGTGCTGAAGGTATTCCAGCATTAGATGTGATGTAATGATCTTGTACACTTCAACATGAGCCTTGCTGGTGTGTTTCTGCTACGGGCAACAGAAACAACAAATGCTTTCACACGTGCACACACTGAAACACACACCCAAAAAAAACCCACGTGCATACACACATTTTTATGGCGCTGTCGCTGTTTTACTCGATGTTAATACTTCTTAAATCCAGGCACCAGGGATACACTTTTGGAGCCGAGCGGGTCCTTTTTGGGTCTTGTTTGTTTACTTGGAGTGTTTTCTCACCTCAATGTGGTTCCGATTGTGTGATTTGGAAGAAGGACAAAGACGGGGATGAGTAGAGAGAGAGAAGGGACAGCAAGGCAGCGGCAGGAGGGAGTATCAGAGAGACTAATGTACAATGTGATTCTGATGAATGGAAAAGAAAGAATGTAAGATATATGTGAAGCGTACATATGGAATCTAATCTTACAATTTGTTTCAGTGTTTGTAATTTACACTATGTCTTCTCTCAATAAGCAAATAAGCTATTGTTGTAACACCATCTTGGCAGCTGCCTGCTCTGCTCTGAGCCCCATATGATTCTTTTTAAATTCTAAACAAAGGATTTGCCTGTTTAAAGCAAAGATTAAACCAAAAAAGTATGTATACACAGCTTTAACTGCCCAAATTGGCCCTTAAATAGGGAACTTGTTTATAACGCACAACGGGCCAATAAGGAGACCTGACTTAAATCAAGCTGCTTATCATAAAACATGTTGTTGAGAGTCACAGCCAAACCACCAGTGCAAAGTGCTTCTCAAACGTAGCTTTAATAGAGAGAATTGGCTTGAGGTACAATGTAATCATCTAGTAAGAAACAAAGTCGGCACACAGGCAGGAGAGTATTATTGCTGATCAAATTAGAGAGGATAATTAAGATTTTATTTGTCAGTGGCGTCGAGATGGGAGGTTGGATTTTTGGCATGTTTATTAACTTTTTTTTAAGGATCTAGTTTGTATTTTCTGGTAGTCTTTTACAAAGGAGCATATGGATTTGTTAGATGCTTTGAATGTTTTTATGAAAGACACAGAGTGACCCAAGATTAGTCACTGCTAACAGACTGCAGGGATACATTTATTGGTCTACAATGCTCAACCCTTCACTCTTTTCAGATTCTAAACTGTAGTTAATGTTACCTTGCTGCTGCGTTGTGTATTATTTGGCATCTACGATGTAGTTGTGAGCAGTGATGTGTCACAGCTAAGTGTCTGTAAACTTATTCCAATCCATTTCTCTCCACTGCTGGAAAACATCAGTACAGTAACGCACAGCCAAATGCATGATTTAGTTTTTTTTCACTATTCACTTTCTCTTAAAGCAGCACAGAAAAAGACATGACCTATAACCCTAGCATTTTGGGATTTTATAAGCTGAAAAACATCCTTTGTCTGATGTAATTGACATGCATGACATGTATTTTCACTGCATATTTCTTTCTGTGCCAGCATTCTTCCCTGAAGAGACTAACTACTGTAATTCACAGAAAATCCCCTATAATACCTTCCTGTTTTATAGTTATCCAATAACATAGACGTGACTTTTGGAAAACATTTGTAACTGGCACATTGAAGAAACAGGAATCCTACCAGGCCTTTTTAACAAGCAGATGTCGAGGAGGCATCTTTCCTGGCACAGGATGTCCTATTGATTTATTTGGGGCAGATGTTTTGATCAAATCAGACAGACGTGACAATTTGCCTGTCTGGTACACCAATTAATTTGCAGGGAAGATCAGCTGATCTTACTTGGTCTAATTATGTCTGAACTTTTAAACTCTCTCTTTTTCATATTCGCTCTATCTGTCTCTGTTTCCTCCTCTATCGGAAAGACAGACAATGGTAAATGGAGCGTAAGTAGCCAGATGCTTATCTTTTCAGTCCAGGATTTTTGCTCCATCTAAATGCTTGTGTGTGCGTGTGTGTGTGTGTGTGTGTGTGTGTGTGTGTGTGTGTGTGTGTGGGTCTGCGTTGGCAAGTTTATGTGTATTTTTATGTGTGTGCATACATTTATGGGCAAAGCAGATGAAATACAAGGCTTCTTTGCCTGTTGGGAGGTATACAGTGGACAGACGGGGTGACTGAAGGAGGTCGGAGGGAGTAGGAGGGGTGGGGAAGCGCTGTGTGTACCCCAAGCAAACAGGCCAGATAAGATCAGAGTGGAGGGAGCGCAGCTGGAAGCCTTCCTGAGCTGACCCCTTTCTCCGCCTCTCTCACATTCCTCCAAACCCCTCGTTGCCCTCTTTCTCCCCGTCCTCTCTGTCTCCCCATTTTACCTCCTAACATCTCTTTCCTGCTTCAGCTCATCTTTTCACGCCGCAGCCCCACTGAGTCTAACGCTCCCATCCATTACTCTTTATTTTTCAAACAATATCCTCATGTTTGGAGTTTCCTTGGATCGTTTTTCTCCTTCTGTGTGGTGTCTTCCCTCCTGTTCTTGACTTTACTGCCTCCTCTCCATCTCCCCTGTGCTCCTCCTCCCCCCTCTCAGCAGGACCTCAGTAAAGTGGGGTCAGCCCTTAGCATGTAATGCTATGTCTTTCCTCTGTTTCTGCGTTGCTCTTTGACCACCTTCATTAATACTACCTTCTCTAAACTGACCGATCGCCTTTCATGTTTTCCCCTGGGCCATGTCCTAGACATGACAGTAGACCTAACATTTCAAAGCAAGGCCTCTCCACTGGGGCATGTATGCTTTTTGTGTGAATTTACATTTGTGTGTCTGTGTGTTTAAAACGATCAAGACAAAGCAAAAATAGTGCAAAGCAGCTGTGCTTATTATCTTTTGTGACCTAATTTAATATCATTGGGTAAAGTCATTACAGCTAATGGGGTTCAGCAGTGAGAGTTAACCAAATTTCTTTTGCTGCTGCTGCAAAAAACAGTAATCTGCATTAAAATGAAGATCTATGCGGAAGATGAGGGGGAGGAAAAAGAGAGGGAAAAATGGGAGAAATATGAAACGCTGTCTGTCTTGGAATGATTGTCATGTATATTTAGCTCAGTGTAGATGGCAACACAAAGACAGCTGTTGTTGCCAGTTCATGTCTATTTTGGCCTTGTGTTGGTCCCTCCTGTTACTTTAACCAGACCCATATCTGTAAATAGTCTGTGCCGCTGACAGACTGTTGAGACAGATCACACGCTGCAGAACTGAGATATTATCTTGAGATATTGATACAACAAATTAACTGAACTCACTCACTCTCAAGTTCAGTTTTGGATGTTTTCTGGAGATGATTTCAGCATCACTGGTGTTGTTGGTCCAGGTTCTGGTGTCCAATAATAATCCCCGGCCAATAACCTCACAACCTCTCGACCTTTTAGCAAGAGTGGAGCCCCATAATTTCTCCTGCAGTAAGCTTTAAACAAGTCCTATATAGTGTGTCCAAAACAGGATGCCAGTGCAACCCACCCACCTCGTCCTACACCCACACCCCGGCAGCCCTACCCACCCTCAGACCGCTCTCCTCTTCCCTCTGGGAACTGGACCTCCATCAGCACCCTGGCACTATTTTCACTCCATGATAGGGTGAGGGATGAGGTGGGTGGGTACTGTAATGAGCAGAAAAAAACTAGAGCTAGAAATAAGAAAATCTACCAGGCTAAAAGTCAGGTATTAAAAATACCAGGTGCAACCCAAACATTTTTTTTAAAGAGTTGTCTTTTTCAGTTCACAAGAGAGTCTGTGTTGTAATATAGAGTGGCTGGCAATGTCTTGCAGCAGGGAATATAACTTTCAGGTGAAATGGGGTAAAATCCCTAATAACCAGTGTGCTCAAACTTTTTGAAAAATGTAGGTGTTTTTGAGTAAAAATCTTTCTGCATTACATATATTTTTATATTAAGATTTACTGGTTGGGATTTTCTTACTTTTTCTGGGCAGATTTCACAGGAATTATCTTTATAATGAGGATAAAGGCTATAGGGCTATGGGTGGGGGGTGGGGGGTGGGGGGGCTGATCTGTCGTCTTAAGAGGGTCAAATGGCCCCTTCACAAAAAAAACAGATCAGATGACCTGGCTTCAACAGTCCTGAAGTTGTCCATCTGTCTTCTTGTCAGTCTTTCAGTCTGGTGTGTCAATCACTGTCAGTCATCAGTGACTTAGTCTCTTGCATGCACACACACACACACACACACACATACACACACACACACACACACACACACACACACACTGCCCTGGCCCCTTCAGACCAATATCTGACCCCAGGCAGTGACACTGGACTCGACTCTGGTTGACGTGGAAGCTGGAGATGGAGCTGAATTGAGTTAGTCCAACTGTTCTTGGATCCATGTAGCACGAAAACAAAAAGACCCCGAGGAGGACATCTAACCTGGTTATAAAGAGCAAACAAATATGTTTCAACACAGGGGCCAGTATAAACAGGTACATGAATATGTACACAAAGGCAAAGCTTGCGTGCCAACACATACACGCAGTACAGTACATACATGCATAGCCATGTAGCCATATGTGACAAAGAGAAACACATACACATTTTGGATGCAAGCCAGCAAACACATAAGGGCTTGGACTGTACTCCAGCATGTCCCACACACACACACACACACACACACACACACACACACACACACACACACACACACACACACCGAGAGAGAGCCACTGAACAGAAAGCATTAACCAGCCAAGTACAGGAGGTGTAGAAAGGAGCAGGAAAAGGAGGAAACAGAATGGCTTCTTTTCCTGATCCCATCATTCCTCTTCTCCCCCGAGGGCCACAGAATGAGACTATTGTTGTCTCATTCCAACCACCAGTCATCCCTCTTTCTTTTCATCCTACACAAGTGTGCTCTTCCCATAGTTTGGATACCCTATATGATCGACATCAAATGTGGAAAAAAGCCTGCTATTTGCGTAGGAGAGCCACACCATGCCCCTCTGTCCTGCTGGTTGTGATTGTATGTGTGCTATTAGGCCCTTTAGTGTTTTGTACTGTTGTACCACATTTGTGCTATTGTGGTGACACTGAGGGGGCGGAGGGCAGACACGCTAAACCGGCTCTTCTTTAAAAGTGAATAAAAGTCTCCAGTGTGAGTAAAATCCTGTTTTTCATTCACGTTTCTTTCACACACTCTGGCATGAACAGACATGTGTGCACACTTGAGGTGCACTAACGCGCCTGTCTCTGATTAGATGTTTTCTGCAAGTGCAGCCCATGTGTGCAGGGTATGACGCTACCTTTGCCCATGGAAGTGTGCTCACACGCTGCCGACAGCTCCAGGAAAGCATCAGGAACATACACTTTGACCAAAAGAACCTGCATCTGGCTGTCGTAATGAACAACAGTGCCTCCTCTTCTGAGCAAGCATGGGAGACATTTACAAGATCCTCCTGAATGTCTGTAAGAAGTGCACGTAAAGGAGAGATATTAACCAATTCTTTACTCGTAGTGACAGTCAAAGAAGTTGAAAGACAAGCAAAAGATTTTTAGTAATAATGGATCCATCATTGTTCATTTCTTTTCTTTTAGCCAGACTAGAGCTGTGGGTCTGAGGACGGCAGTTTTGGTTGGTCCGCTGTTTTGGTCCAGACTGAAACGTCTCAATAACTATTGGATAGATCACCATGAAGTTCTGTACAGATATTCATGGTCTCCAGAGGATGAATCCTGGAGTGAAACACATGAAAACATGAAACTTTCCAACTGGTGTCATCATTAGGTCAGCATTACATCATTTCATTTTGTCCAGTACTTTGGTTTATGATCAATTACCTGCACAACTAACTACATCAGCATGTTAGCATGCTGACATTAACTTTTAGCTCAGAGCACCACTCTGCGTAGAGCAGTCAACATGGCAGTAGACTCTTTGTTTAGTCGTACTTTCAGGTAACGACAAGTTTCCTGCATATGTCCAGTATATCAACCCTAAGGTGAATATAGAAAGTTTTATTTAATACACCTACATCTTTCTTTTTGTTAACATCTGCTTTAATTCACATAACTTGACATCATGCATATAAATAATTTGTGCTTTCACTCCTGAGGACCCCTTCACATTTTTATAAACTGCTTTACCCATGTCCAATCAGAAACTCATGCTTTTGGCAGATTTTTGTTTCTTTATATTGATGTTTAGATTGATCTCAAACTTTAAGAGCCAGACTCCCGCTTCAACCCCGGTTCTTGTCGATTTCTTAAATCCTTTGTTTGACTGGTTTAGGCAGAGCCGGGCTCAGCCAAAACCCCCACTGTCACTTTCAATTGACAGGATCTCAGTTGTCGTTTGATTGGCGCTCTGGTCTTTTCAGGCTATGATTCAGTCAAGATGTTTCCACTGTGTAGGACTGTAACAGTACAACACCATAATGAGGTTGCCAGCACATTATTTGCCTCCACACACACACACACACCTGCAAAGGAGTCTGGGAGGGCTAGGATTCTCATTAAGTTGAATTAGAGCTCTTTTCTGTTAATGCTTTTGTATCCGTTTACTTTGTTGTTTCATGCTTCTCTTCTCTTCTCTTCTCTTCTCTTCTCTTCTCTTCTCTTCTCTTCTCTTCTCTTCTCTTCTCTTCTCTTCTCTTCTCTTTTCTTCTCTTCTCTTCTCTTTTCTTCTCTTCTCTTCTCTTAGGTAAGTAGGAACACAGATGTTAAGGCCATTTGCCGCTATTAAAAGGAGGACAGTAAAAATCTCAGACCACTGTAGAACACGATCTTCAATGCGCCGTTAACCATCAGCTGACCTGGGCTGATCTTTCTCTCCACTCCCAAATCTATTTTTTTTCACCCTCTTTATCTATCTTTTCCATGGTCAACCCCGTCTATCCTCTTTCTCTCTCAGTCTCAATCTCCAGACCTTGGGTAGATAATTTTCTGGAATTTGGCTGCGTCTGTTTTGATGGGTTATAAAAAAGCAGATAATGTCCTGCCAATGTCAATAACAAAAAGTGATACCAAATTATTATCGAGCATTTTTGTTCTTGTTCAATATTTGTGGCAATGCAGAATAAAACTGTATTTGTGGAAAAACCGCACAGTAAAGTGAGTTTAAACCAAACCCTAAGGATGATTTGTAGACAGTTTCATCCAGTTCTGCTATTTGCAGAGATGGGCTTGTTCTTTTCCACTCACTTACCCATCCACTGACCGGGCTGACCTTAACATCTTAGGAAGCATCTCTTTTTCCACTCATTTCCTCCACGGCTCTCGTTTTGCTGCTCCCTGGAGTATTTGGTGTCCACCAATCCCCAGAACATGGGGTTCTCTCTCCCCTCATAAAAGCCTTCGTGTGTCACCAGAGACACGCGTGTTAGCCTGTTAGCACGCTAAGTAGCGCTCTCTAAATTCCTCTGATAGTTTTTAATGAAGCCACTTGCTGTAGGGATCAGAGCAGCAGTGTTAAATTTAGGCTTTCATTAACCTCCCAGTGTCTCAGTTTTCTGCTATTGTCAGACAGCAGGCGCAAGTGTAGTGGAGGGGCTTTAGGGATATTTGTGTGTGGGTGTAAAGTTAGTGCCCTGACGATCAAGACCAGAGACCGGAGATGAGTTGGAGGCTCATCACCTCGGCTGAGAGACAGATAGCTGGTAATAGATGCGTCGATGGATAGAGCAGTAGGATGTATTGATGGACAGGGCGATAGACAGATGGAGGTGTGAAATGAAAGCACCTGGTACAGAGAGTGACGAGGCCAATCCTGAGAGGGATCAGGGGGGTCGTGACCTCTGACAGGTGTGGAGGATGGATGCCATCGCAGGAGCATTCACGAGGGACAGATGAAGACGAAGACGGCAGAGATAGGAAGGAGTTGCCCACAATCGGGAAGAAGGAGCAGCAGGGGCAGATAACACGTCAACACTTCACCAGTCCTGCTTCCTGCTATATGTATGTGTGAGACATGCACTCATACTTCAAGGATCCTATATCAATGGCCACTTGTAGGCCAAGTGCTTTTTATAGAACTCTTTCAAATTCAATTTTGAACTTACCCCCCTAATTTCTTGTCGAGGTGTATTTTTCACAGCAAGCCAAGAGATCACTCAGCAAATCTAATTTATACAGTGTTTGTTCAGGTCCATATATGATATGTTTGAGTTATGTTAATGAAAGCTTCTCCTGCCAAACCAGAAGAAGATAAATACACTTTACAGTATACTTCACTTTCCTGCTGCTGGAGGGTTCAGCAGTCAGAGAATTTATCAAAATGATTTCTTTAAGAAAAAAAAAAAAGTCTGTAGTCAGATATAAAAATATAGAGCTGAAACAGTTCGTAACAGTTAATCAATAAGTCAATCAACAGAAAAATATTGAGCAGCTACTTCGATAATCGATTAACTGTTTTTCAAGCAAAACTGACTTATTCTTGGGTTCTGGACGAAACAATTTGAAGACAACATCTTGGGTTTCAGGAAGTCGGCATTTTTCAGTATTTTTTACATTTTATAGAACAAACAAGATAAAGTAAACGATTAATTGAGAAAATAAATGTTAGTTGCAGTCCTAATAAAGTCACAGTTGTTGGCAGGCTAAAGTCACAGGACAAGATTGAACTATTCAAGAGGCAGAAGTGACTGAGATTGCGCCTCATTGACCTTTGACACCTCACACTGGCACTTTTCAGGACCTGCTGAGATAGAATCTGTTTGAAACTACCCACTCCACTTTTGCTGTCTTTTACACAGTGGCAATAAATGTCAAAAAGACAACATCATAAACCTCCATCCTGGTGTGTTTTGAGATGAGCACAGAATGTACAATGACGTGCTACATGAATACGGTGACACTGCAGAAACTATATGGGGAGCTTGTGCAGCTTCCTGCTGATTAAAATGAATGAGAGCGAGTGAAGAATGGAAAGAGAAAAGAGGTCAAATTGGGTGATGTCTGACTGGTGTATTATGGCCTGGATTGAGGCATCAGCTCATGTTTGGTTAGTGAGGTTGTGGGTAATTGTGTGTGTGTGTGTGTGTGTGTGTGTGTGTGTGGTGTGTGTGTGTGTGTGTGTGTGTGTGAGAGTGTGTGTGTGTGTGGTGCAGAGGATCTGGCAACTCTTCACTGACGGAGGCCAGGATGCCAGGCACCATCGGGAATGTTGGGAATGTTGGATGCCCTTTCACAATGACCTGGGTTTGTGTGTGTGTGTGTGTGTGTGTGTGTGTGTGTGTGTGTGTGTGAGAGAGAGAGAGAGATAAGCAAGAAAAGTAAGGGAGAAAGCGAGTGGCCTTGAAGAGTGTATAAGGTCTCCCATATAAACACAGTGACCCTGTATTGATGCTCCGTACCTACTAACAACCGAGCTAAGTGGACTAATACATTTTCCATGCCTGCCGATGCAAATAGACTCTCATTATATGGAGCTTGTTTCATTTAAAAGGCATGTAACCTCTTATGCTTGGGGTTTAACGCGGAACTATTTCTAGTTTTCATTAAAAGTCTCACTCTATATTTGGCTATTTTGTCTGTGAGCTGTCTACTTAAAAAATATCTCAGGAAATCAACATCAGTTTTGGACACTGAATTTGTGGTATGGAATAGAAAACAGCTGTTTTGGGGCTAATTAAGACAAATATTTATTTCTTTGACATTTTTTGGTCTCTTTTGTTGTGTTTTGCTAACCCTTATAGTCTAATAGTTAAAAACAAACAAACTTAAAAGGAGCCAGCTAGTGGAAGTAGACAAGACAGAAGACTGATTCCAAATACTAACAAACTTCTCAGTGCATTTTATGGGAGCTGTGTTGTGATCATTTGTCTCCATGATAAGTCTATCTGTTATGCTTGCCCCTTGCATGGATAATCCAGGCCTTGTGTTTAGCATCCGTCATGCTCTTATCAGAACTGTTGGGGGTAAGGATTCCTGATCGATCGGCTGCTCCTGCTAAGTGGACACCCCCAATTTGTTAAACAGACAACCCAGAAAAGGTAGATTTTACTCTGAAAACCAAAGAGGAGACCAGAGACGAGGAAATGTTTGCTGTGACACATAGATCACTTTTGGGAACACTAAAGCTCAGGAGTGTCTTGCACCAGCAGAGTGAAGGCCATGTTGGGAGGAGTGTGGAATGCTTTGGCCCGTTGTCGTCCCGCTGGTCCGGTGATGGTGGTGTCAGGTTGACTGTGAGTCCGAGTTACTTGCATTCCCATCGTCCCCTCCCTGAAAAACATAACACCGACCAGCCCAGTACTGGGACTGGATCATGGCATCAACCCAGCAGCATTATTGTCCCACCAACTTCTTTTCTGTCGTATAGCGACAGGTATGCTAATCCCTCTGTCCACATGAACACACATCAGATGTCGGAGGGGGCCTGATGAGAAGGACGCAGTCACCTTGTCCATATGGAACCTGGTGTTTTCAGACAAATGGATAAACAGTCAGACAGTTTGGCAACCAGCCAAACAGACAACCGACTGAGGCTCAGCCAAGACCCCTGAAACAAAGCCCACCGGAAGGATCTTGGCATATTTTAGGCTTATTATAGTAGTCCTCTTACACAAAAGCATATTTGACTGGGACCATAGCCTTAAACATGCGTATGTATGTGTGCACACACACGCGTACTCACACTTCTACACAAGCTATTCTTGTCTAACCTCTCATCTGAAAAAGTGCCGAGCTGGTTGTGTTACACTGAGAGGGCCTGTGGAGGATTTGGAGGGCAGATTTTGAAGCTGGATAACCTCTCTGGCAGTTTAATGTCACTGTCATTGTTGTTGGCTACGCGCTTTGCTGCTGATTGCACAACTCCTAATAAACCTAAACTTGCCCATTACAGGAATAATTGTTCTGGTTTGGTGGAATGTGGGTTCAGTCTGTGTGTGGCCAGGCATCGCCTGCTTGCAATGTGGCTCTAAATGCTTAACTTCCCTCAGGGAGGTTTGCATTGCTTCACTTTGCCTCCGCACACACACACTGACCCTCGAGGCTGCTGGCTTTGGGCAGTTCAGAGCCCCACGCTTTTGTCAGGGGTTCAGTTTCAATGCCTTTTCAAAAATAATAACATGAAAGTGATTATAATCTACCACATATTAATTACAGAGAAGGACACTGATGAATAAGTAGTGACTGGCGGAAAAGCAGAGAATGATGACAAATTAATTTTGTCATTTAAGTTGATGGTTAAAACGCAGTAGACCCAGTTCTGGAAATAACTGCCATGCTGACAGGACCATGTCTCTGCTGTCATTGTTTAGAAACACAGCCAACGGAAAAAAACAGAATTACCAGCCAGTGTGGTTTGTACTCTCAAACTTTATAAAGTCCTGTGTCAACACTTCCCCCTTTTCCAATTTCCACGCAAAAACCTCAGGAATCCTCACCCCACCGTATCGCCTATTGCCTCTGACAGAATAGTCTCATTGTGAAAATCCCATGAAGGCTGTTTGGACTCAACTTTCCGCAGTGAGTAGTAGTGGTCTGTCAGATAAAGAGAATCAAGGGAGGTAAGGCTCCTCAAATTTTTTATGTTGACTTCATTATATCAGTAGATTTTGTCAGTTTTTGTGGGAGCAAAGAAAAGAATGGATGTGGATTATAAGATTGTAACTTAATTAAAGATAAATCTAATGATATTCTATATATTTGTTTTCAGAATAATCCCATTAAAGGTTAAAACCCACAATGAATTAATCCAAATAGCAAGTATTGTCTGTGTAGCCAAAGCCTTATATAACTTACTCCTCTGTACCACAGGCCTCTATTGTTGTTCAATCAATGAGCCACACTGCGAATTCGGGGACATTACCTTCAATACAATGAGCAGGGGCACTAGCACACCAAATATGTACTAATCCACCTCTGAAAATAAATGCCCAGTAAATGCACTATTTACTCCTGTTTTAGTGAATGGGACAAATGAGTGTGAGAGACATGGCAGGGAAGTCAAAGAATAGGAAGAGGTGGAGTAACACATTGTTGTTGTTTTTTCCTTCAATGGAATTGGTTGACGACAATAGGATAACCAGACTTATCCTTCATTTGTTGTTTTGAATTGCAGAGCACTGGTTAATAGATTGCAGAGCAGAACTTTAGTCCTTTTTTCTAAGGAAATCCCAAATCATTAACATCGTGAGGACTGGCATGTTGCAGTAAAGTGTGTGCAGAGTGTGTTTGGCATGCAGTCACTCTCTGATGCCTATCACTGTGATTAGAAGTGTCATTAGTTCCAGCTCTGCCAGCTCAAGCAGAGCCTGAAAAAACATGTTTATCTATGGACACATAAAGTATAAGAACATATGTATACACACACACACACACAC
Source organism: Seriola aureovittata (assembly GCF_021018895.1). Classification (NCBI taxonomy): domain Eukaryota; kingdom Metazoa; phylum Chordata; class Actinopteri; order Carangiformes; family Carangidae; genus Seriola; species Seriola aureovittata. The sequence goes on from NC_079371.1 coordinate 16,968,219, forward strand.
ACACACACACACACACACACACACACACACACACACACACACACACACACACACACACAAACTCTCTCTCTCAGATCTATTCAAGCATGAAAAAAATCTGTGCACCGCATGCAAACAGACATGCAATCACAAATCCTTCAACTCTCACTCTTTGTATTTGTTGTTTTGTCTGTGTTTGTGTGTGTGTTTTTACATGGTATCGTCGTGTGTGTGTGTGTGCATGTGTGCATGTGTGTCTGTATTTCTTTGCCATATGTTTATAATTTATGAAGGTCTAACAGAGGATTTAAAACCCATTCATTTAAAGTGGACCCAACTCTCTGCATAGCTTGCTATAGGAAACACAGTTTACATTTCTCTGTATTAATGAACATAAGTGGTGTGCACTGGGTGGCGTGGTTGCCAGGTTAGATTTGTGTACTTTCTTGCTGGATAAGCAGATGTTTGTGTGTAAACACTCCTACTCCTCCAGATGGGACTTCAAATGGCTCTCTCAGTGGCCGAAAAGGAAAACGTGTCCTTGAGTGCTTTTAATAGATAATTTATTCTTATTTGACTCAGAGGATCTTCCCACGCTTTAGGTTAGACTCTTGCATCAGGGTGTATCTTGTGTAAAGTATTAAATGGACGGTTATTTATCCATTTCACGAATATCCCATTTAATAGTTTCTGGCTCATTCGTACAATGCTCTTATTCTCAGAGTTTATTCCCTGTGTTTTAGGCTCTGACTGTTTTAAGTCATGTTTGCAGGAGTCTCTGTGTACTCAGATTGTAATGTCTCTGCATCTACTGGAATGTGTTTGAAGTGTTGGTAGGAGTACGCTGCCCTCTGCCCCTGTGTCTCCTTAATGCTGTCTGAAGTGTGCTGCCGATGCCCCTCCTGTGCCGCCCCCTCCACCATCGCGCCAGACCTCCCCTCATGCCCTCTGCTCCCCCGAGCGTCTGCGCTCTCAACCCTTACCCCCCTCTGCTCTCGTTCCCATCTTTCTACCCTTACCCCCAACCTTCCCCATCTTCCACCCACCCTCCTCCACCTTCGCCTGGCGTCAACGCTGCCCTCTTGTCTTTCTCGATTTGTGTCAGTGCTGTAGATGTCCCATTATCGACAGGTCTCCTGGGAGCTTTAACCCCCCTCTATCCCTTGTTGCTACCCTTCAGCTTCCACAGTTTGAAGTTTGATGCTGGGGGAGAGGAATGTGTCCAAAACTGTCGGTCCTCTCTGTGACGAACAGTCAAACACACACACACACACACACACACAACTGTGTATTTCTTGAGGTAAGGAAACAGCAATATTGTGGTGTGAAGACAGATGGCTGCCACTTCTCATCATCTTCTCAATAACTTGACTTCACATCTGGCCTGAGGGAACTGCCACGGGGCAAAGTATGTATGTGCATGTTTGTGTGTGTGCAGACGGTAGAGGTGGTTCCCTGTGGTGCCGTTAATAGGACCTCTCTTATGAGATGAGTGGAACATAAACGAAGGAGCTGTCATTGCAAATGCTGATTAATGAGAATTTAGTCCGGATTATGTTCCTTTATGATCCAACTAAATCTTAAGGCTTAGAGCTAATCATCTCCTCGAGTCATGCAATCTTTTTATATGACTGTCCCTCCTCCATCTTCATCCACACGTCTGCCTTGTGCTGCTGTGCCATGTGTTGGGTTATAATTGGTCTGTGATGTTGAGCTGGTAGAACTCTGATGACCTTTGGGCCTGGTCCCTGAGAGAGAAAGTTCAATACCAGGAATGGAAACATCACTCTTCTGCCGAGGCCCACACAAAACGGACACAGCCAGCCAGCAGCGCCGCTTGAGACAACAAGAGACACAGTGCTTTGGTTTTGAATAATTCAAGTAAGAAATGGAAGCAGAAAGTTGCAACACTCTCCTCTCTGTAAGCGGTACTGAAGTAATCTACAGATATCACTCAACCTTGTTTGACAGAATGAGACATTTCCCCTCATTGGTCCAGATGTCCCTCTTGTGAGAAGCCCTTCAATGGAGCGTGAGAGCAATGATGGGCAACACCCAAGTTGCTCTGCACTGACAGAGTGAAATGTAGATGCTTTTAATCTCTCTTACATAAGCACATTAGCAAGGAGAGGCTCATGTGGGTAGTTTACGCCGAAGGTGCACTTCTGCTCTGGTTGACAGCTGTTGAGGCATTTTGTTCATATTCTGCGTTTAGTGACCACTCCTGTCTGAATTAGCCCCAGAGTCTCATCGCTCAGCGCTTTTCCTAAATGTGGCAGATGCTTTACTACAAATAATCTAACCAAAGCTGTGAGAAAATGCAACGCTCTATGTTTTTCTTTGTATTTTCCTCCAATTCATTGGCCTTGCCCCTGGCAAACGGCAAGACGACAACCCCCCCAGCGCTGATGGATGAATCTCACACTGAGTGGAACTTTTGATATCTTCCTCTCTTCCAACCCTTAACTCCATCTTAATTTTCCCCAGAAAGAGGCCGGGCTGGGCCTCGCCAAGCTGCACGACGTTGGACAAGTCGGGCTTCCTGTTGGGTGATAAGTGACGGAGCAGGGCCTAAGTGGTCAGGGTCCATGGGGAGAAACCCTGGAGAGGCTCTGAGGGGGTCAGAGGGCATGTCAGAGGTCATGTGTGGGGAAGATGAAGAGAGACTGGGTCGAGCTCCTTGAGGTACCACAACACAGATGGTGATGAGGGGTAATAAGAGAGTTGAGCCGGTGGCCAAGGCATGGGAAATACTACTGCAATGATATTCTGAAGATATGCGTGCACGTGTGTGTGTTGTGTGGGTGTAAGTGACACCTTTAAACTAGCCCTCCCGCACTAATGAAGAACTCTGCGAGCTCAAACACCCCACTCAAAGCATAATAATCAAAGCGGAAAGCCGTCCAACCGGGAAAATTAAGAGGTTTGTTTTCTGAATGTCTGTTGACACGCTGCCCATTAATCTTTCATGGAGCTCCAGGCAGAAAATCCACATTACGTTACAGATAGGTGCACATATTTGGGCAGGCTGTTTATTTACCATGAAATTCAAACTACAGGGGTCGTTAGCTCATATTATAATTTGTGTCATATATGCTTTTCTGTTATGCTCGGAGCTTCCCTTAATGTGGTTTGGAGCAGCAGGTGTGACTAATTAGGATGTGTGTATATAACTTGAATGAGTGGGTGTGTGGGAGAGAGGGAGAGAGAGAGAGCGACATGAGAAAGTGAGGAAACAAGGCCGAGATGAGAGAGGAAAGGGGTGTGTGTGTGAATGTCTGCCTGCATGTTTGTACTCATGACTGATTGTGTGGGGCTTCTTGGGTGTGTGTGTGCGTGTGTGTGTGTGTGTGTGTGTGTGTGTGTGTGTGTGTGTATTTGTAGAGGATCACAGGACCGGACATCAGCTGTGGGATGACCCCTAGCTGAGGTCCTGGAGGCCCCCGGGGGCCAACCCCTGAAGTGGGTGCCTGCTCTCTCAGTGGGTACTCTCTGTAGCAGCGTCCTGTTAGCGCACACTACCTCTCTTAGCCGGAGTAATGAGATTTTTAAAGGGTATTATAAAAGTGTTATTTTCAAGGAGATACAATCTGAGTTGAGTTAAACTCAGGAAGCAGCGCAAAACAAGGGAACGTAAATGCTTTCACAGTCTGTTAGTCACATCATCAAACTTGTGTGTGTCTCTCTCTTTCTCTTTCAGCATGTTAGGCTAATTACCTCCTGTCCTGCCTGGCTCCTCTGCGTAATAAAAATCAAATCTCTCTGCAGACGAGCATTTCCTGTTTGGCAGGAAATGGACTCAGATAAGGTCTATTTGCATAAAGATGGCAGAAGGAGGAGAGTAGCGAGTAATTATTTGCAGGGAGGAGAGTCAGGTCAGAGCTTGTTTCTACTTGAGGGTAACGTCCATGTCCTTATAGTGGTCTAGTTATCTTTATACCAATCCTTTGATTCAGCTGATATATTTGATGTTCTCTTATCACAGATGTCGGCCTAAGGACAGTTCCCATGCCCTTGCCATATAGCATGAGAGTCATTATACAATCCAAATGTGCTGAGTTATTGAGATGCTATCACCCGTCTAACCAATGTTTCTTAGATGCAATACAGGCAGGGAATTTCCTACAAAAGGCCGAGGGATGTGTTTGAGACTATGTTTTTGCTATGTTGGAGATTTAAAAACAAAGGAATTGGATGTTTTGGAAAATACACTTATTTGCTTTCATGCTGAAAGTTAGATGTTCAGATTGATAACCGCTCCCGTGTCTGTCTATTAGACATGAAGGTATACATCCAGCAGAGGGTTAGCTTGGCTTAGCAGGAAGACTTGGGGAAAACAGCTAGCCTGGCTCTGTCCAGAGGTTAAAAAAATCTGCCTACCACCGCCTCTAAAGCTCAATTAACATCTCATATCTCGTTTGTTTAATCTGAGCAAAACCAAAAAGGGCAGGTTGTGATTATACGGGGGGTTATGGACTATTTCTTGGCTGGGTGCAGTGACTTCCTGCCTTAAAGGAAACCTTGCACAAAAGAAAACAAATAATTTCCCAAAATGTACCATCTCTTATTTTTAAAGCAATCCACCATTTTGATTCAGTTAGCCTGTAAGTTGTCTCATGACCTTGACAGGGCTGTTAGCACCTTCCCCTCCAGAAGCGATCATACGAACCACTTGTTACTCCTCATTCAGCCCATACCACCACACCACCCACCGCAGCAGCGCTCCGCCGTCCAGCCATCCATGCATTAGCACAAGCTCACTTTCCAAAGACTGGCTGACCTTCAAAGACAGTCTTCGCTTGCATATGCATAGTGCCGAGCTGTGGTTATTGTGTCAGATGAGACGTGTTTTGGGGGCCGTGGAGATGTCTCTGTGCGATAGGGTTTGGTAGGAACACGCTGCTTTCTGTTACAGAGTGAGGTCGTCTGTGTTTGTCTGTGTTTCTGGGTCAGGTAATGAACGGAGGGGGGGTGTCACTTCAAACAGTTTTATGCTCTTATTGGAAACTCATGTCTCAGTTACATTTTCAGCATTCTTCCTTTCAGCGTTTTATATTTTATCTCCATCAGTGAAACTCCAGATGCCAGGAGTTCCCGGTGTATATTAGTGATTTTTTTTTTTTTTTTTTTTCAAATGCAGTTCAATATGTCTACAGCCAATTTAAAAGGGGGTGCTGCCCTGTCACCCAGTGGCACAGCACAAGTAGAAACACATTGAGCGTAAAGTCAGTGTTGAGGTCACAGATTGACTCTGTCTTTCTTCAACCAGCCTTTGAAACACAGGAGTCTGAATGTGTTGAGAGAACATCATCTGAACTCATGAGAGACTCATGGTTCTGTACAGAGTTTAAACACAGGTCTCTGGAATATGTATTCGTGGTTCTTTAATGATTCCCAACATCAGATCAGTTTGTCAAGCCTCTCTTCCTAAGGCTTTGAGATGTTAGTCGGAGTCAAATCTTAAGTCCACAGAATGGACACTTTCACATCTCTCTATCCGAGGGATGTCAGTCAGGCTCCAGGCCCCCGATGGGAGTGTGCGTACTGGATGCTGGCAGGTCAAAGTTTAAGGGTTACTGTAGCACTTTATCACATCAGCCAGGGCTAGCCTTGATATCACCCACTCGCATTATTAATCACAAAGCCCTAAACTTGCCAAACTTCACCACAGATAACCAGGTAACCAAACCAAACCACAGAATCAAAAGCGTCTAACTGTGGGATCAGAAGTGACCTGATTGGCTGAGAGAGACTTCTGGGAATACTTAAACTTCCTCTGTGGTCTTCCTAGCTTACACTGGTGTTGTGGGAATGATGCTGGGGCTGGAATGAGTCTTTAAACTGTGTACAGATCCTGTTCGGCCTAATTCAAACACATGGGATATTATAAATGTTTGTGTCTGCTCTGTTTTTAGTGGCAGATTTGCATTATACAGTCTTACCTCACTCACACAGACACACACACACACACACACACACACACACACACACGGGTAAAATTGCTCACACACATATACAAACACATCTCCTTTCTCCAGTAAACTCCGTGAGTCAGCCATTATTGTGTGGGTACATACCTGCAAGAGTTTATGGAAATAAAGTGCAGGTGAGGAGATGGAAGGTTTTGAGCTGCAAAAATTTAAATGATTCCAATATGAAATAGATTTCAGATCATGAATTACAAATGACGCATGCTTTAATGTCCCCAAATGTTTGTTACAATTATTGCAAATATTTATTGAAGTACAAACAAGAAAACAGGAAAATGCTTGCAATACTGAAAATAATTCATCACAGTGATCGTATAATTGCTAAATTATTGTCGTACATAATGCAGCTACAAGCAGGAAATCTTATTATTCAGGAAAATCCATAATACAAGACTTGAGAGAGAGAGAGAGCTGACTGGAGGGTGGACAATCGATCTAAAAACTGATCTTGTGCTCTGTACAGTAACTAGCAGGTGTATTGAACATATGTGATTTGATGGTCAAAGAGAGGCAAAGCTACAAAAAAAACGCTGTCTGTCCCAGGACATTGGGTTGTTGTATTCTGCTGCAGCTGGAATGACGTGTCGTTCCTCGAGGACATTAACATCTTTCAAGTCCTTAAATCTTCCTTCAGGCGATCACCACCCTCAGTAATTATGGGCTAATCAATCGTATTTATTGCTTGTTGTGGAACAAAGAAAGCCCACAGATAACCATTTCTTTGGCACTGATATGGATCCTCACAGTCTGTTCATAGTTAGCACTGGTGAATAGTACACATGAAATTTCAAACCTCTCTGCACAGCTACTTCCATAAAGGTCTTGCAATGTCGGAAAGGCTCCCAACAAACAGCACCTGGTTCCTGTTTCAGGGAGGCATCTCTCTCTGTTGTTGCGCTCTGCGGTTTTATTCTTCTAAACCAACAGCAGGACTGACACATACGGTAAATATCCTCCTACAGGGGGCTTAGCTCTGGATTTTGGTATGACTGTTGGAGAATGCATTTGTGTTCAGGTTACATGAGATGCGATGAGATTAAGTTAGTCTGTAATTTAATGTTATGCTACTAAAAAAAAACCAGGTGGAGGTGGAAGTCCGTGTCGTCATGAATTGGACGGCTCTTTTTTTCTCTCACTGTCTTCTCATGAATGTCTTTTAAAAACATATTTTAGACTGACCTTTACTCAGCTTACATATATTTTTTGTGCTGTCTCTGCTTTGCATTTATTTTTCCTTAATTTTATAGGCTATTGTATCTGGATTTGGTTTTTGGATTTTCTGTGTTTTCCCCTCTAACCCCCTTATTCTATCTCCATCTGTTCTCTCATTTGCTATCATTTTTTATCTTTCTCTCTTGTTTTTGCATCAGCAGCCCTCTAGTTTAATGTAACTGTATCCCTGGTTGGGAGTTTATTTGTGAAATTTACAGAATTTACGAACCATGGCCGTTGCATCACTGTAAAAATGTAAGCAGATACACTCTGAAATCAGACCTGCCTCTCCCTGTGATAATCCTGCAGCCTGCGAGCACAAGCCTGTGAAGCAGTCCGAGCAGCTCTGTGGATCTGATGTCTCGGTGCTGTACAGCTGACACCAGTGCTAAGGTCGGTTTGGTGGCCTGACTGATGAGGTTCAGTCAAGATGCCTGTTAATAAAACTGTAGCACCAGCTCCCACTGTGAACCCCAGCAACAGTCTGGGATAAAATCCAAATGTTCCATTGTTTTCTTTCTCTTTGGTTCTGTGACTCTCTCATTAAACTGAATGTGTGAGGGAGAGAGCAAGAGAGAGAGAGAGAGAGAGAGAGAGAGTGTAGCTCCATGCATGCCAGTATGTGTGCTTGCACAACATGTGAGTGTGTGAATCTCTACTTATGAGACTCAGTGTCTCAGTCACAAGCTGAAATGGGATGTAAATTTATGAATACTTTGTGCTGAGAAGCTGGCAGCACGCACAGAGAGAGACTTTTTGTTTTAGTTGGAGCGTCGCACTGAACCTAGTCCCAGTCCCAGTCCCACAGCCCTGTCCCTCACCATGACTGTCACCCATGCACCCATGTGACCCAGAGTTTGTTGGTCGCTGTTATCCATAATTATTTAAGATAACCCTTTTTGAGTAGGGAAGGTGTTTGACTTTTAGATTCATTTTTGCTTTTTCTCAGAAATTTTTCAGAGATCCAGTTCTGACCCTCTAAAGAAATTCCTTTACAAACACTCATATCTTAAAGGACTTTAGAAATAGTTTCCTTGGAGTCTGGAGTTAAGTCGTAGCTGCTTGTATCCCAACCTCTCCTGGTATTAAGAGCTCTGATACGGGGGCTGTGGAGGTTATTAACCAGTCCAGTGCCTTACAGTGATGACTTCATTACAGGGCAACAAAAGCAGGGTGAGCCTGAGGGGCCTGACGGGTGTTCGAAGGCTCTCAGGGGGTTAAGCTGCACTTTCAAGGAGCATCCATTTGTTTGAAAAACCAGGGTCTTACAGTCTTCCTGCCCCCTGCCATCTTACTCCCGTCCAGTTGATCTAACGGCATCTGTCCTACACGCACAAACACACACAATGTTCACTCACGCTGTCTTGCTGAATAGATATGAATCTAGGCTTATTGTTATCTGGATGCTCATTTCCTGCCCCTCACACCTCACTGCCCTACCCTTAAACACACACACACACACACACACACACACACACACACACACTCACAGCAAGCCCAGGGGTCGAAGGGAGGGCGATTAAGAAGCTAGTCATAGAGCTTAAAGGTTACTACCTCCCAATCATTCTGGTCAGTATGGTGTGCAGACCCTCGCATATGTGCCCCTGTGAGCATGTGTGTTAAAGGTGGACAAAGCGGGGTTTGTGTGCACGAGCGTGCAGCTGCGAGGGCCACAGCGCATTGATGAGGTCTTAATCAGAGCGCTTACAGCTGGGGTTAGAAGGTCGGCGGGTGACGCTAGGTTTTGATTGGGCCCCTGGGAACCTGACGGAGCCTGGGGGCATGAAGGCAGGGTGGCAGCGGAGAGCCACAGCACAGTGACACGGCTGATTTCTCTCAAGTCAGTGCACACAGCGTGCTTTTTTTTGCACACGGACGCACACACAAATACACACACACACACACACACACACATTTGATTGTCCACCACACACAGACAATAGCCAGAGGTTTGTTATTATAAGGCAGGAAGAGCCTACTGTGAGGCTAAAGCAGCTCCAGCCATCATCTCTTCTACCTCAAAGTCTCCAAACCACCAGACTGGCTCTTATCTCGCTCCTTTCCCAGACTGCACAGGGTAAAGTCTCTTGGAGCAGAACAAAGGCGATCAATCGCATGTCAATCGGCAGTTATAAATGAAATAATAAAGACATGGATGCTATTTTGGGCTTTTATAGGGAGTCCCTCTCCTTTCTGTGCCCTGCTTGATCTCATGCCAAGCCTCTGGAGTCATGGATGATTCACACGGTCGAGGAGAGTTTAGACGAAGGAGTTGGAGATCTGAGTGCATGTTTTCTGTGTTTGTCATGGTCAAAAACCCTTTGAAGATGCATGAAAATGTAATTTCTGTGAATGTGCTAACTTCGAATCAATCAATAACGGCTACTGGTTATTTGGCGCACAGCATTCCTGTTCACATTTATTTACTTTACATTATGTTCCCCTGCAGGATACTGAAGGTGATTTGTGACTGCTTCTTCTTCTTCTTTCAGTCCACTGTGGCAAAAAAAAGTTTTTTATTTATTTATTCATTTATTTTTTGATCAAACTACGGTATGTTTGCTGCCTGAAGCAGTAAAAACTGTTGCCAGAAAACAGCATCCGAGCACCAGAGGATGGGAAGGTTTGTTGTCAGAAAGTGGAGAATCGTCACAACATACTCCTCTGTAAGGCCAGCGGCATTTTCCAGCAGTGACAATTCAGTCACAAGGTGCAATTTGAATGTTTATTTGCTTACGTGCAATGCAAATATCCTAATTAAGTAATTCCATAATTCAGTAAGTTGCATCGGAAAAGAACAAATTGCACCAGAAGGCAGAAGTGGCAGCGGCCTCCATTATTTGTTTACCATCAGTCAGTAGAGGCACCGTTTTGTAAACTGTGGTCAGGTTCAGACTTCCAGTGAGCATCACGTTGTCCCTCTGTGAATACCTCTGTGATGGGCTGATCGTCTCGTCTGGCTTCAAAGCAGACGCCCCCCTCTTTCCACTGAAGCTCTCAAAGGCTAGCGAAGATGACTATAAAGTGAAATATGAAAGAAGTAAAGGTGAAGCAGAGGCCATTGCAGAGTGGTTCCTCTGCACTGACTCGTTTTCCTCCGTCCAGCTGACTTTCATGGGAGGGACAGCTGCAGTCAAAGCCAATCAGCTTCCCTATGTCTAATATGTATGTATGTTCTGAATAGATATCAGTGAATATACCTTTCATACAGTGACATGCCCAAATCCTGTCATGTATATATCACGTATAAGCTTTAACACACAGTTTCAGATCCGCATCACATTTTGTAGTGATGCTGAACATCTGTCTTGTTTCAGGAGGCAGATGCTTTGCAGCGCTTTGACCTTTTCTTGGGGTCACATAATATTAGAGGTCTTTTCTTCTTTTTCTTTTGTGTTAAATATTTTCATGCTCTTGTTTATTCTATAGTGTTCCTCAGTGACTCCCTGAAGATAGATAGATGGGCAGTGTAGCGATGGCTCAGTGAACAAGGATGAGTGGATGACGACATGCTGGGCTGCCAAGAGAGTTTGAAAACGTCTTCTTTCTCCTTAATGGGCTCCACTCTGTGAACAGTGGAGGCTATATACAAACTCTCCAACCTCTTTATTTTCCCATGACTCAACGGTCAAAGTTCCTTCAACCTGTCTGCTCTTGCATTTTTTTGGTTTCTCTTTGCAATTTCTCTCTCTTGTAAACTGTGTCTGCCACAAGAATATACACGGAGCCTGACTAATTCAAGCATTAGCTGTCCACGTGAGGTAAAGCAGCACTTCAGGTGCCATGGTTTGGTGGTTTTCATCTTTTTAGTCTTCGGCAATGTTCATATTTTATATAGCATCTTGTATTTTATTTATTTTATATTTGTTCTATGAAACACAAATTAAGACCTTGATCAGTTTTTGAGGTCAGTTAGTCATCATCCACTTGTGCTGTATGCAGGACTGCTGCTGACATGTCATCCCAGTGGTACACACAAACACGCACACACACACACACACACACACACACACACACACACACACGAACAGTGATGTAGTGTGGTACATGATATGGAAAATTGTAAATACAGTTAGAAATAATGGCCGTCAAACAGCTGTGTTAGATCAGTCACAGTAGTAAAAGCTACAAATCCACATCTAAAACCATTACATTTGCCTCTCTTGGCACAGTGCACGTGATACAATACAGCTCATGCAAACAGCGATGTACTTCAGCCTGCCGTGGGTTTATGTTAAAGCTGCAGTATGTGGCCCTCAGTGCTTCCAGTCTGCTGGTTTGGACTGCAGGTTGTATCTATAGGGAGATTAGTCGCCTTCCGCTCGCTCAATGGGCTCCGTTAGTTTTAGGACTTAACATTGTCACGACAGGCGGGCGAACTGCTTTCCAAACAGCTCTTTCTTTCAGCCCCAGTAACTGGGTGACCCACAAACTGTGCTGGGAAGAGAGGAACAGCGGAGAAAAGAAAGGCATGTGGGAAAAGTGGAAACTGTAATGACATAACCATCCTGGTGAGTCCTTTATTCAAAAGAAATGCCATCAGCTGGCAACTGATGATCAGAGTTTCAGAGGTAGAGCATTATATTAATCACTGATTAATTGATAATTGATAAATGCTGTGTTGCAATGTAGTGGTGAAAAGCCCTTGAGCAAGAGCATGTGTAACCTCTGCTCAGCTCCGAGATGAAAGACAGACCTCCACTCAGTGTTTTGGTTCTGTATCGGTTTTGTTTTTTCAGGAGGCGTAAAAGCCAACGAAAGATCTCGATCCAGTCAGCTCCATAAAGGGGGTGGAGGCTGTGCAGGGGACTTCCCTGCCAGGGGTTGCCAGATGTGTGACCTGGCCCATCACTCTTCGATAAGAGCGACAGCTGACTCTCAGCTAGAAGCATATGGGACGCTGAACTGAAGAAAGCAAAAATGATAAGTACAGGAGGAGATAATGGTGCTGAGAAGGAGAAGATGACTAATAAAATGACTAATAGACAATTGAGAAAGGAAGGCACGGAGAAAAGGGTTTGAGAGAACAAGAGAGAAGCTTCTGTTACTCATCTGCGGTTCACATGTGCCGTCCTGTTCCACTCGGTGTACCAGCGGAGTGGGTCCTGAAGGCATCCATAACCAGCCTCTCACTCAACACAAGAGTTTCATCTCTCTCTCTGTCTCTAACGGGCTGTGTAATAAAACCAGTGTGTTTCATTCACCCCCCTCCCTGCATCCCTCCCTCTGTCTAATTATCTTACTAACACTGAGTCAGGCTGTGCAGGTTCACCAATTTGTACAGGACAGGAAAAAGCGATAGCAATTTATTAGCCAAGTTTGTTTTTTAATAGACTGCAGACCCTGCATGACACGGATGTGTGCTCCCATTGGCGGAGGGTTTTTTTTCTCAGGCTCCGATTGGTCACTTTGGAGATGCCATCAGTGAGCTAATGGCATGCTATCTCTGTGATCTGTTCAGCATTAGACCCCCCGCTGTATAGAGAGCCTGGATGCTGTAGAGTAAAAATGAGCCACATGTTGATCCGTGTTGTTTTAGCCCTCTGGGGAGAGGGAAGAGAGGTGATAAGGATCTCTGTTGGGTTTAGGCCAAACCCTATTGTTCGATAGGCCAGTGTGTGTGTGTGTGTGTGTGTGTGTGTGTGTGTGTGTGTGTGTGTGTGTGTGTGTTTAGGGGGGGGGTCTTAAAAAGTAAGAGAGAGGAAACCATCACTTCATCATTTCATTGCATAGAAAGTCCCTGCAGCTCCAGTACTGATGTTTGGGGCCAGTGTATAGGATATTATTTTGTATGAGCACTGCAGGTTGTGCAAGACTGAAAGGAGGAATAAAACAAGCTCTTAAATCGCAATCAGTGTACGAGTAGATTCATCTGTGTTACGTTACTGAAAATATATATAACACACATGTCCCTGAAGTATCAGGTGTGGCAGCAGAAGAGCCCAGGAGAATGTTGTGATTTACTTTATGAGATTTAATAATCATTATGAGTTACACTAGATGGAACCAGGCCTGCAGCCGCCACAGGACCACCAGCACCACAGGGCTCCCGTTCAGAATAAAGCTTTTCATCTCCTCAGTCGTCCATTATCCCTGGAAATTACCTCTGTGTCCAACAAAATGATTCACCCAGCAACACCGAAACAATAATTTATAAATCACATCGGAACACAACAAGTTCAAACCCCCCCGCACGATTGAGGGGTACGACAGAAAGCAGAAGAGCCCGCGGAAGAACAGGCATCTTCAGTTACAGCTCTGATGGATGGAGAGGCTCTGTGTGTGTGTGTGTGTGTGTGTGTGTGTGTGTGTGTGTACGTGCGTGTGTGTGGGTGTGTGTGTAGTCAAACATTTGAGCGCCTCTCCATAAAGTAGCTGTAATGAGAACAGCATGGTTTAGACAGCAGAGCAGAAGACGACTATAAGGGGGGGGGACAAAAAACACAATGCTGGTCTGACTTGCTGTTATGATTTAATTCCTAAGTAGACTAAACAATCAGTCAAGTATCTGATAATTGAAAAATATAATTCATGTATTAAGGAATACCAACCATTTTCCGAGGTACCTCTTAAATGTGTAACTGTTTGAAAGCAATCGAGCATCAAGCAATTTCAGAGGCCCTGAGAACATATTTTCTCAATCAGCCTCTTACTATGAGCAGTGTTTTGGTTATTTCACCTTTTTGTTTTGTCTTTGCTTTTGTCACTGATTTGAAGGCTGGAAGAGGGGATGTCTTCTGTGTGTGTTGCCTCAAGTGCTCACACCCCGATATACCTGCTTGCAGGTCTAGTTAGTATGGACAATGTAATGTAACAGTCTATATGGGCGTGTGTATGTGCGTGTGATTTTAGCATAATATTTATGCCATTTTAAATAAACTTTACCTTTCAGGCTATATGTGTTGTTCTTGAGTGATCTGTCTGGCTTCCATTCCTCATGTTCGTCCTAATCTCTCCCCGATCTTCGCTCATGTTAGACCTCTGTAAATACAGCTACCTTCTAAGTTCGTGGAAACCACAGCATGCTTTTGCTTTTACAATAAAAGCCACAAACCAAAAAGCACAGGCTGAAAGATAAGGGAAGAAGGAGCTGGTGAAATGGATGGTGTGTGATAGTGACTGCCCCTGTTATTATTAACTCTTCATGCAAACATAAAAAGGCAGCATAAAGCTTGTTGACTCTATTGTTCCTTCTCTTTTGGAGACATTTGGTTGTTTTATTTCAGATGCTTGGTGCATGTGTGTATGATCAGGACACCAGACTGCAGCACGACCAGAGGAAATACAGCTCAATAAAGTATGCAACCCTGTCGAATGGAGGACTTACATACAAGTTCTGTGGAGCACCGAGAGATAACAAGACTTTGGATCATGGGATTGACCCATAAAATTGGATCAATGCACCAGATGACAGTTGAAGTCGTCTCCGAGCACATCTTCAGCATGTGTCATCTGCTGTGGTCCTCAGCTATACATACAAGCTGTGCATGTGTCACCGCTGCGTGCCAGTGTGTGTTGTTCTGGCTCAGCTTGGTCTGCAGCGCAGGTGTTGTATGAAGATGACACATCTGCTCATGGATGCTCGTGTCGGGTTGTTTTAAGTCCGGGTAGATTCCCGTCCGTTTTATCTGAGCTCCCTCAGAAGCTATTTAACCTCTCTCTCCCTGGGCACTTGCATTGTGGAGCGGATCCTTTTTTTGAAGTTGATATGGACGTGCAGATCTTGGTTGATCCTCGCTGATCCAGATTCTGAACTGTAAAAAGCTGTAAAGATTCTGACTTTGATGAGCTGCGCTGAAATAATATGACTTTGATGAACTGTGCTGTGGTAATCTAACTTTAATGACTGTCAGAGGCTCTCTGACAGTGTTGCTCATGTTCATCGAGACCGACAGAAACACTGGAAGTAAGACGGAGGGAGCCAGCCTTCACGGAAGGATAAAGGTGGACGGAGGTTCATCTAGTGAGCCAAAGTGAAAGTGAGGGATGAAAGAAAGAACTGATTTGGAGGAACATCATGGTGGTAGAGATGGATAGAGAAAGACAAGGAGGAGAAGAGGGAAAGAGCTTGAAAAGCAGCATGAGAGAGGTCTGTACCAGTCCTCTCAGGCTGTTTAGAAATGTAAAGTAATATTTACAGTCATGTTATTATCTGCAGGTGGAGACGCTGAGGTCGCTGTGTTGCCTTCTCTGCCTTTTTTAGCCAACTCCGTCACTCTGAGAAAGAGCCTCTTCATCCATTCATAACTTTCTTCTTCTGTTGCTTGTAAATCAGTCAGAGGCTAGAGTTTGCGTTGGAGTGACCATTAAAGTGCCAATGTTCCTGATTAATGGACGATCTGTTATGTAAAGCACTCTACAGCACTGTTTATGAGGCGGTGGACGTTTCACCAAAACATAAGAAAGGATTTCAGACATGGTCTCCTTCTGTCACCGTCAGACTTCATGTCAGTGCAAGAAAGATTCATGTTTAATGCAGCCGCTCAGCTGCCAAAAGGCTCCCCCTTGTGTCCAGAAACGTTTCAATGGAGGATCCAAGATATCACCTGCACGCAGTTTGTTAACAGACTGAAATCAAACACCAGGTCAATAAGTGCATGTGTATGTGAAACTGGCATCTTCAACACTTGAACTCAGGCTTACTTACTGTAAGGCGACTTTCTGCTGGGAGTATGTGGAGGTGGGTGGTCTATGGTCTGGCCGATAGAGTATATTTGACCATGCTCAATCTCAGACCCTGTAGCAGATGCATGTTAAAATGTGTCTTGTTCTCTCAGTGTCTCTGTGACGTCCTTTAAATCTCAACTGACAACTCGTGTTTATATTCTGAAGTTAATAACAGAGGCATCGTCCTCAGTCCCTCTTTTCTTGTCATCCTTTGGTTATTTGTGTGTGTGTGTGGGTGTGTGTGTGGGTGTGTGTGTGTTCTGTCGTCATGAGGACAAATTTGAGTTTAGGACGTGGAGAGAAGACATGTTATTTGAGGGTTAAGACTTGGTTTTGGGGTTTAGTGTACAATTAGGCATAGGTTGAGGTTAGGTTAAGCATTGGGGTTAGTCACGTGGCTGACGGTTAAGGTCAGGTTTCAGGTTTAGTGGCTGGAGAATGCGTTAAGTCAGTGAGGATCCTAACAAGTGTAGAAGTATAAGTGTTTGTGTGCGTGTGTGAGATTTGTAGTTTTCAGGAGGTTTATTTTGATTGGAGAGCTGAGACATTGGTAGACAGCTGGGTATGTCGCTGTTAACCTGCTGAGGGCTCAGGGTCACACACACACACACACACACACACACACACACACATCCACATATACACACACTCCAGCCTCATGCATCATATGCAGGCGTACATTTATGCATGCTCACAGACACACTGCTGAAATTCATATTATTGTTATTCTTTACCTTTAACCATTCTCTCTTTTTTCTCTCTCTCTGTCTCTCCCTCATGTCGTGATGATGTCACCCTGCGGTCCACCTCCTGCCTTCTTTCACATCAGGTATGTGGTTCAAGTTTTCCCTCTCCCTACTTCCCCTATCATTCTTTTTATCAAACTCGCACATATTCCTAATTTTCCAATCACTGCCTCTCTGTTCCTCACTGATATGTTAAACCACCGCACTGTCAAGACATTCAACACATGAGAATGAATGACCTTTATGTGTTGAGCCAGCGGTGGTATGGATTGGGGCATATATGGCTGCGGTGCATATATTGTATGCACATTGAAAATGTGCCAGTAAATATCATTAATCACAGCCTTGTTTTGGCTCCTCTGAGTCAGCCATGTGGAAGTGATTTCTGTGGCTAGAATGCTGTTTAACTATTGGGCCCTGCGATGTATTCTGTGTCTTCAGCATTTGTCTGTGTGTTTTTTATTTTCTGTTCTAGTCAGAGTTGCTCACACTGTGACTGTGCAGTTATTCACTCTGTCTAAAAATACATACTCCTCCCTGGTTCAGCCCCTCCTCCCTCTGAGGAAACGGTGGTACAAGTCGACTATTTTGTTTTCTCCTGTGCTCTTGAGAAATTTCTGCAAAACAAAAAAAAAAAAAAAGTATGACAAGAACAACTTTAAAGCGCAATTACAATATTAGGTGCGGGCAAGCCACTGTGACGCACACATGTCTTTACATGTTTGTGAATCTGAGTGCATGCTAACACATCCATAAGTATTTCCTGATGGGTGCTCGGTGGGTCCGGGTGCACACAAGTGATGAGGAAACCCTTTACTTCAACCAGCTCTTCAGACTTGCTAGCCAGGGTAGGCTCCTGTGGTTGGGGCTGGTGAAGTCAATAGTTCAGAGTGTCTGCTGGTGGGGTTCAGCCGAAGGGGGGGGGTAGTGGTGAAGCAGATGAATCCCGCTCCTCTATCTAGACTATCTCCTGTCTGCCGAGCAGTGACTCATCCATGACAGAGCTTTATCATATCTCCAGTCGACCGATAAACACGCTGGAACAATCACAGCATGCAGAGATAATTGTGTTGACTGTGTCATTACCGGTTTCAGCTACAGTTTCAATCTGATGTTGGTGACAAATATAATCATGTACGTCTGGATTTTTATTGAGTCTGATTGTCTGAGTATAGAAAGCAGATGAAAACGTCTCAGTGAGTCACAGTATGTGTCTGACTTGTAGACAGCACCGCTGACCGCCAGCCATCCACACCTTCCACCAGCCGTTTTTTACCCTTATTTGACAAAATGGTTAAAAAAGCACAGTTGAGTTTTGGGAGCAAAGGGCTCACAGATATTTAACAACTCATATGGGCCTGAGACTAATTAGTTTGCTTCTCCTCAGAATTAAAATGTAATTTTTTTTTGTATGTCAAGTTTTAAGACCCTGACCCTGACCTTGAGTTTAGAATATAAGACTCAGAATACATTTTTTTTTATTCCAAATGTAACTATGAGAGAGCTGAGTGTCCAGGTGAGAGCCAGAGAGTGCCGATACTGCTGGAGTGATGTCGATGTAGCACAAAGTCTGATGGCGCTGTTTCTCAGTGGACGTTCGCCTGGTTTCCCGGCACTTCAAAAGGACATGCATACAGTACAACAACAAACTCAGAGCTCAGCACTTGCGGCCGCTATTGGATACTGACTGTAGAATCAAAACAAATGTGATAAAGCAAATAGGACCCCCTGCCCTGGCCCAACGGATGCGTGCTTGGGGGGGCACAGCTTGGCCTGCTGGGGTGGCTCTTTAATGTGCAGAGGAAGCGTCACGCTGGAATGCTCTGCACAAACAAGCCTCAGCTCACATGCGTTGACAGCCAGTGTGTGTGTGTGTGTGTGTGTGTGTGTGTGTGTGTGTGTGTGTGTGTGTGTGTGTGTGTGGTAAGGGGTAGAAATGTGAGTATGAAAGGGAGGGCTGTGGTGTGTGTATCTGTGTGATTTTTCTGCCAAACGTAGTCCAGGTTTCGTATGGACCTGGTATCAACCACAAACCCAAATTGTGGTTGTCAGTGAAAACACGCCTGCAGCAGCTCTAAACAATGAGGATTTAGCTTGAGTTTTTCCAGGTTTTCTGAAATCACAGGTTCCTCATCTTTTTACAGTACTGTCTTGAATGTTACTGAACGCAAATTACAATTGCACAATCCCTAAAATGCCCAAAAAGATTCCACATTGACCATAGACGGCTGTTTCTGCCCTGACTGTTACTTTAAGCTCCATTATAATAACTTACTTAGAACTTAATTTATATTGCACCGTTACAGTTTACAAAGTACTTTGACAATTGAAGCAAAAACAATAAGGCAAGATAGTTACTCTTAACTTTCCATGAAATAAATTTAAATTACATAAAGTAAAAAAATATATATTATAAATAAAATATAGAATTTTGGTGTTGCACTAACCCGCTTCAGCCCCCACCTGCCTCTCATGGTGCCTCGTGGGGTTCAGATGTGAAGCAGGGTGACGTTGGCCTGGCGTGTTAAACGAGGTTGTGTTTGTGGTTTAAGTGTGAATTCATCCATCCTCTCAGGTAGGAGTTAAATCCCAAAGTGCTGATTTCATTTCATATACCTGGACCCTTAAAAACTCCTATTTTCAGCTGTTAATGTTCTTGAAATGAGTGAAGTCCTTATCTGCTTATCTGGTGTAGATTATCTACATTCTTCATGAAAAAACTGGAGAATATTTACAATTGTAGCTTGTATGCAACCTTAGATGTCCTCGTGGAAATCCAATCCTGACTCCGTAAACAAGTTATCTGGAGTGGTTTATGTTTATGCGTGTTCTGTATTGCTGTTTTCGTCATGCTGTGAGCGCTGCCATTTGTTGTTGTTGGAATTTGCCTTCTTCAGATAAAACAACTACCAACTTCATCAGCCTTGTTTATATCGTGGCGTAAATATCTCATGAACAGCGGAAAATTGAGCCACAAAAAAAAGAGGGAGCGAAGAAAGTGAATGCTTTTTTTTTTTTTTTTTTTTTTTTAATAAGAAAAGAAATGTGTGTAAAAGATCAGGCCTCTCATGTTGTTTGAAACAGTCGACCATCTGTCCTTTAGTGCTTGATGGTAACCATATTGATGGGTTTGCATTTATAATCCTTGCCAAGCACTTAAAGGCAAGAGCCACAGAGTGTGAGGGAGTAACCTTTATGAGGCACAGAGGAATGAAAGGGATGAAAAGACGTTTTAATTAGAAATCTGCCCTTTATTAATGTGTTCATTTTCTTCATAAACATTAAATTATACTGCCTGTTGATTTAATGAATTCATGACAGGGGGGTAAACATAGCCACAGGGTGCAAGTGGAAAAAGAGAAACTCACCATCTCTTTTCTTCATCCTACATATGTTTTTCCATGAGAAAACCTTTCTCAACTCGTAAAGTAAAATAATGTGCATGGGTAAATCAATTATATAAATTCTACCATAACATTAAAGCATTAAGGCCTGGTGATATTCTATATTTTACTCACTTTCAACAAATCCCATGAAAAGGTCAAAACCAACAACTGATCCTTTTAACAGGAGCTTATTCCTCTGTGGCATGGAGCTCCATTGTTGTCCAGAAACAGCCACACACTGACACACTGACATGTTTCTGAATGGATGAACAAGGGCAATCTAGTTTATTTTGAGTCAGTCCCATGTACATTGTCCTGCTGCTGCAAATACTCACCACTGTGCCAAATAAGTGGATGAAAATAGTTGCCAGTAAATTACTCTTGATGGAGTAACATTTGCTTTAAAACAATGCCATCAGGTTTAAAAAAAATGCCATCAGGATCCTTTAAAAATGATGTGGTGTTTTATGTCTTTGGTTGTCATTCTCTCATACACATGATACACATGTTCAAATATTCAACTAACAAAAAAAGAAGAAGAAACAAAACCACAAATTGAATCTGTAAAATGCACACATATTTCATTTGTGCATTGCTTGTGTTGAAAGGAAACATACAGGTGGATTATCACAATATTTAACAGCATGTTCAAACATGCACGCGCATGTAATTGTTACAGAAATCTTTAAACCCAGAAGAATGTGCTCATATTTGGACGTGGTGCAGCACACTCCATCTGTGCATAATTGCCTGCTCCGTCGGCCAACGCTGCTCATAAAACACGATTTACAGCATTTAACAAGAGATGTCCGAAGCAGTGGTTATTATATTACATATCAGAATGTATCCACTGATTGATATCTGATTGCACAATGGCAGCTTTTTTGCTGTAAATCAAGCGTGACAGAATCTGGGACAGCAGATGATGAGCTTTCTGGATCTCTCACTCACTGGCCTGATGTGGCCCCCACGGTCATCTGCTGTAGTTTGTTTATACTTCATAGTGAATTCAGAAAACTCCTTCCCTTCATAAAAAATCATCACTATTTTAAGTTGTATAGTTTTACATCTAATTATCCTCACAGCATGAAGGCACAGTCTGATCAAACTGTACTCTGCAGAATACTGTGTCATGTATGTCGCCAAGTGTGCTGAAACAGTCAAATAGTCCTGATTCATAAAGTGTTGAGACATATGAAGGTGACTGTGTTGACCATGAAACATAATAGCAGTCATACAGTGTAATTACATGTGTGTTTATACAGCGCACGGACAAAGAAAAACATCGGAAGGGACAATTAACCTCAGTGACTTCATACTGATGCATTGGCTCAGCAGCTGTTCATAACCATATGTTGTTTCTATCACTGAATATGAGGAATCCTGAGCTTTCAAGAAAAAAGCCTTGTTGTGCAGATTTCCTTCTCCGGCTCTGCTCGCGGTGGTGTGTCAGAAACAATCGGCTCCCTACTGAGACGTCAGGTGAAAAGGTTAAACATGATCTGATCCTCTGCTCGTTATCCTAAACCTGTAGGAAGAAGTAGGGAAGAGGAACAGAATAGGCACTCGGTGAAAGTAAAAGTGAGATTTCATCCTCAGTTTTCAGTAGAACAGTAGACATAACAGAAACTTGCAAAAGAAAAACCACCTTCTTCTAGACACTACAATAAACAGAAGATACAGACTTATTCCTTCCATATCAGGCGGGATGCAGCGGTTATGTAGGCGACCCAAAGAATTAACGAGCATCCTTTAACTATGCTAACCCCAGCTGTACTTTGTGTTTTGTGCTAATTAGCTAATTTTAGCATGTTATGATGCTAAACTAAGATGGTGAACATGGTAAACATTATACCACTGATATAGCTACTTGCTGAAGATGCTAGCATTGTTATTGTAAGGATGTTAGTGCGCCAACATTAGCATCTAGCTCAAATCTGTGTCTACAGCCTCACAGAGCTGCTAGCATGGCTGTAGAAGTAATTTTCGCCACAAAATATATGAACTAGAATGATTGAGAGAAATGTATCCACTTATCAAACTGTATCCACTTAAAATGATCACAAAATGAGGAAGGAAACATAGCTAGTGAGGGAAAAAATATAATGAGATTTAGAGAAAAAGCACAACACAGGCAAAGAAAAATAGCGGATGCAAGAGTCAGGTGTAACAGTGTTTAAATCAGACTCGTTGAGAGATGTTTGCCACATGTCTGCAGTTCTCTGGCTAAGAGACAGACGTCAACACAGATGGATGTTGTGTAAAACACTAATACACTCTGTATCTGCAGGGTGGAGTCCTAAATGCTGCTGTCTGATGGACTTGTTCCCTTTATGCACCGAGGCTCCGTAAATCTCAGCCCACTGCCCAAATGAGAAACTTTGGATCTCACGCTGGGACTTGATCTCATTAAAGCCTTTTTCTCCTCATGTCAGCAGGTTCTTCACTGTCATATTTATTCATGCAATATCCTGTCCTGATTTCCTTTCTCAGCTGTCTTAAATCATCATATAATACAGTCTCTGAAGTCAAACACGTATCAGGAAAAATATCATCCAGTGTCAGTAGTATGTAAGGTAAATGTCAGGCAGACTAATGCGGTATCAGATGGTACAGTGATGTGGTAACAGATTTCCCTTGTGTTGTAAGACTTTGGCTCCTCGGGCAATTGGAAAGTTTCAGATGAATATCAAAATGAAACGCCATCCCAGCTGGTCATACAAGGATATGAAGACAAACTTGTATATCCATGTAGGCTATGTGTATGTGGATACACAGTATGTTTAGAATTAGTAATGTACCACAGAGGTTTGCACGTGAATGGGGAGTAGCGTTTACACGTATGTCTAGTGTACAGAGTGAACAAAATGTCTCCTTCACAAAACATAAATTCAAACTGCGAGTCATTCGCGAAGGATGCAGCGTTCATTTTCAGTCAATATTTGTGTTTTGGTGAAAATCCCTTTTCTGAATTGATTACATTGTCTGTGAATTAAACCCAGCTGTAGTGTAGCTCACTGGACATGTGTGCCTCCAGTGAGCGCCAACAAACAGTCAAACACACAGGCAAGCGCTCATACATCCCTGATTAAGACTTGCTGGTCCTCATTCGTATAACACCAAAGGTATACTTGATGACATATTACTACTTAGGAACTACAAAGAGAGCAGCGGGTCGGTTGTAAAGGGGGTCCGACGGTGATGTATCGCCTTTATTTAGCAGGGACAGATGGCCCATTATGGCTTATTACAGATCGTTCCCTCTACTTACACCATAATTTGTTTCAGTTATTTGTACTGTAACTCAGGCTTTCCTTAAACACAGATATTGGCACATGTACACACACCCCCATTCCATCTCTTTTTGCTCTTGTATCAGAGAGACCTCCTCTAAGACCATAAAAGAGGCCCCTTCTCTCTGTAATGCACGGCTGCAGCCTTAAAAAATGTGTCTGTCTTGTCGGACGTTGCCATCTGATTAAGCAACTCCTCTTACTGGTGTGTATCAAGTTTAAAGTGTTTTGTATGCATGCATTTTGTTTGTCAATGAGGGATGTGATGTTAATGTTCAGAGCAGCTGCTGTGCATGCTGCCATTTCCACCATGACCTTTAAGAAATTAAGTGCTGGAGAAATGATGCTGGAGGCGTTAGATACAGATACTGCAAAGGATGAAAGCGGGAAAGAGAGCAAGTAAGAGAGGGCGAGGACAAAAGACACAAGATGGAAAATGCAGGTGAAAAAAAGGAAAATGTAGGTCGCAGAGTGGAAATGGTGCAAGAATGCCAAAAGTTAGGAAAGAGTGTGGCAAAGAACAAGCAGTGGAGGAGGCAGAATAAGTATCTTTGGTCAGTGTATCCAAAAGCTGTGCCAGATTCACATTAATGAGCCGTTCACTGTCGGCCAAAGACAGCCGAGCCAGGGCTGTTGATGTCACTGACTGTTCCCGCTCTCCCTTTTCACATCAGTACTTCACTTTATGTGGAATATGATTTTGAGAGTGATGTTTCACAAGCTGCTTTAATGTATTATAGTAGCTTTGAATATTTACTCCCATGCAGCTTATACATTTATAACGGTTCATATTGTGAATATACAGCAACATAGTTTTTGTGTCAAACTTAAAAAGTCACGTAATGTCTCTCTTTTTTTTAAAATGGCTCTTAACAATCCCGGTCTAAGATGCAAAGGCTCAAAGGCTGTCATGTTCAGACTGTTAGTCTGGGTTCAAACATTTAAGAAAGTTGCTGTTTTGTTTTTTTTTATAATAGGCCTACTCTTAAACAGGGAGTGAGATGAAGTAATATTATATTTTTGTCCAGATGTGGCTCTTTTAGAAAAAGCTCTCCAAGAAGTACACATGCTGAACATCTCCCTTCATCACTCAACACATTTTAATTTTCTTTCACATCAGCTTTACGATACGATAAAACAGTAATGAATTGGATCGAACTCAGCATCAATGGCGCCAAGGCCTGTAACGCTAATTGATGAAATATTTCCAGTAATAATATGCATCCATTCTGATAAATGCAGGTCAGATCTGATGAAGCAGGTGATGCGGACAGTGAACAGATATAAGTGACTGCCAAGTGAAAGTCTGGTTGGATCTACAGGCAGAGCATACTCCATGCTGCATTTTTTAAAGCCATATAACATATGACATATATGGTAATGTTGCTGTTACCAAAAAGTAAAGCTGTTTGCACTTCTTTACTGTGATTGAGTTATCTATACTTTTTTTCCATCAACGTGAACTGAAAAAAATTGTCTGTCTGAAAGTTGTGAAATCATTTGGTCGACAGTTGAATAAAGTGTAAATGAATTTGGGGTAATGGCTTAAAATCTGAGAAACCACCACTACAATCCTTTTCGACAGGCTTCACTGAGGCTTGACACCCCCCACACACACACACACACACACACACATACACACACACACACACCAACCCCCCACCGCCCCTCAGTGTCAGATATGGATGTGTGTTGTCCTCCCTGTGGACTAGAGGGTGATGTAGGAGCATGTGCCACAGTTTGATCCCCGTGTCAGGCGACTCCTGTTCAGGCTACAGGTCACCTCAGCCCTGCCTCCTCCCCGCAGGGAGAGAGGGACACCTGATCTGAGGTCCTGTCAAGCACGGTTAACTAACTCTACACCCGAGGGGCTGGAGAGAGCGGTCACTGAGGAAATATAGACTCCTTTTTTTTTTTTTTTTTTTTTGAAAAAGGATAAACTCGTGGATAAAAGTAAAGCGCTGCACATATGCAAATAGAGTTACATTGTTGTTGAAAGCTGTAGTCACTTAGCCGTCCTCCTCTAGGGAGAAAACCATAATTGCCTGTCATGCTTTTCCACTGTAAACAATGATTTTACCTGAATGAGTCAGATCGCTTAGCTTTTTCTGGAGACTAATTTTTCGGTTAACTGGCTTTGATAGGTTCACTCAGCCCTGCTTTGTGCTGTGACTGACGTCAGTACCTCATGACTTGAAAGAGAAAAATACTAATATAATAAGTATATTTAATAAATGAGGTAAGCGTTTCTTCTTTGTGTTTTTCATGATCAAAGATGAGCAAACAATGGCCACAAACTGTTCGCTAATTATGTTCAGATTGACTAACATGTCTGCGGTCTTCATTTAGTTCATTTAAAAACAGGTGGCGTGTCCCTGTGTCAGACGTGTAAACTGCCTCCTCCCTAAACAGTACTGTTTCCATCACTCTCACTCCGTCATTAAGCAAGAGATGGGGACAGGTAATGGTTAACGTATGATGTTGATGCCAATAAATAATCACAGCTTGCTATTTTCTGTAATGAAAACCGTCTGCAACTCTCACTGACTTCATTTCGCTAAGCCTTGCAGAGCTTGGCCGGCGTTCTAGGAGGAAGATGCAGTTTAAATAGTGATTAGCGTATTTAGCTGGAGCTGATGTGTCTATGCTCTGCCTCAGAGCTGCTCCGTTACTCAGCAGGAACTGTCTGGACTTTAAAATACTGCTGTACAGAGGACAGGAGGCGATGAGAGAGAGAGGGAGAGGAGGCCGAGAGGTTTGTAGTTTTAGAGTTTACACTCCAGATAATCCATTACCATGCTGTGTCATTTCTGTGCTTCCTAACAAGTTTACTTTAATTGTTTCTTCATAGCCTTTGTAGCTTCCTCTCAGCTCATTGTTCCTTTGGCTCTAGTGCCACTGTCTTTTTTGGCAATCCCACAGAGGAATTCCACTGTAAATTATTCATCTTTGTCATCTGTTGTTGTCAAAGCCACATAAAGAGCTTTGTGGGTGAAAACTGAAGAGGTTTCCTATTATGGATAGCAAATTAAAACTAGCTGTCAGGTTGCACAAGACACTGATGTCTGTGCATCACAAAACTGAGAGTGTCGGACTTATTCTTATTCCACATTTTATTCCTATATTTATGTATTTTATATGTGACCTTTAGGTCGCTTCTCCATTATGAATGCCTGCACAGCATATTTCAATACTCCCTCCTTTTTTAGTGCAGTTACAGATGTCTGTGTGTTAACCATGGTATAATCACTAAGCACAACACACACTCCTGCCAGTGCTTTATGATCACTTCAGGACCTGTCACTTCATGGACTCTTCAATTCAGCAAAAGTCGTCAAAATGAAAAACATTAGATGTCCACAGTGGAGCCTCTGTGTGCCATAAAGAGAAAGTTAGAGATGAAAAGTCACGACCTTAGTTTTCATAAGCTTGTCGGTTTTAACCGTGCAGAAGACGAGATAAAGGTTGAAAGCCGCTGTCATCTCCAGCGCCCCCGCCACAGTTCAGTAAATTAATCCATCAGTATGTATTAACTTCATGCTTTCATCTCTTTTTTTTTTGTTGTTTTTCCTTCAATGAGAAATGCAGTTTCTCTCCTCCTCAGTCATATCTCTGTGTTTTCTTTTCCTCTTTGTCTCTCTGTCTCCTGTGAGAGCATGTCCTCTGCAGTCACGATGAAAGGCATCTGCTGCTGGCTGTAGTTTGATTGTCTGGTTGACAGCTGGGCCGCTTGTTTATTTTTCTATTTATCTCCGGCGCCCTGAACCGACACATGCTCGGCCGCTCACAACGTCGGCAGGCACGGGTCGGTGAGAAAGGGGAGAGATGGATGGACAGATGTGAGGACTGTGATGTTTGTTTCACATCAAAGATTCACTTCTTGGGAGTTGTTGGATTTGACACATCTGGCCTTGATGGACTCGTCGGGCAGGCACACATATATACTGTAGACACACACAATAAGACACAGATGAATACCTTCAACCATGTTTACACGAGGAAACATTTGATTGCTTAATCCAGAAATGGGCTTTTTTTCAGTCTTTATCTTTGTGTTACATGCTCAGAGCTGTTTGGGCTTCTGTAGAAACACAAGCTCATCCTCTGACTCCGATGAAGCTTCATTTAGTTCCCTGTGAATCCTTGGTAGTGTAGTGCTTCTCCTCACAATAGTTGTAGAGATATTTCAGTCCAAAGTGGTGGAATGATCAACGGACCCCCCCTATCCCTGGAACCGTGCTGCTATTATTGTTAAAAATGTCAACGCATATAGAGAAATTTCAAATCAAAAGCATATGCACACAAACAACCATCTCTCTTATTTCACCTCCCCAGGCTAGCATACCAACAAACCCTTGTAAAAGTGTTGTCTCTCCTGCACCAGCGCACATATGCAGCATAGCAGGGAGTTTCTTCCACCCTAGCGTGGCATGTTTTGTGTCTGTCCGTCCTCAGGCGTTGGAACAGGTTTGTTCCACTGGCTGGAACTGAAGAGAAGGGCAGGTGAGGTTACACGGCTTCCTGACCTTTTGACCTTTGCTGTGTTAACCTCTGGCACCGGCTGTATCTCCTTTAGCTGCTAACAGGATGCAGTGTTCGCCCCGAGAGGTGGCTGTTTGCTCTGTCCATCTGTGCCGACGCTTTGACCCTGAACGGACATTCCCAGACCGTTCCCTCACCTCTGACCCCGATGGAAAGCCTCTCATCCTTTCTCTGCTGCTCATCCCTCCTCTCCTTGCCACTCACCGGACCTCTCCGTTGGCTACATTCTGCTTAACTGAATTACATCGTCGCTGCAGGGGGGGGGGGGGAAGAGCCAGCCGAGAGGGTGGACAATCAGTGACAGACCGAAGCATCAAACAGAGAGATAGAGAGAACACAGTGTCTTCTTGCTTTGTATTTAACATTTTGTTCTGGAGGGCTGATGATGATGATGATGGTAGTGATGATGATGACGTGAACAAATTTGTGGGAGCAGGAAGCGCTGTTAGTAAACTCTGCCCTGATGGTGAAAGCCACAACTGAGCTCCAGTAAAATGTTGTGCTGACTGATTTGTCAGAACAAGCTTGTGATCTCTCTCTCTCTCTCTCTCTCTCTGAAGAAACAATACAACAGATCTCTAAATGCATTTCTGTAGTTCTTTGTTGCATTGTGTGTGTCTGCACGTCATTGCATAAGAGCACCATGAAACCTGAACCATACGTCTGCAGTCTCTTTGCTCCACACGATGGTCTCTGGTGCTATTTAGAGTCGAGCAGACAAGATCTGTGTTGTTTCTTCTCTCTGGGGAAGGCTGAAGAAGAAAAGCCCCCAAAAGTACAGCCAGTTTGCTCTCTGAGCGCTATCCATCCTCTTCATTATGAACTCTGATTTGATCCATTCAGCTCTTGTTTGTGATGTTCTTTCGTACAATACAAGCCTCCACAGCCACCACAGGACGGTAAAGCCGGCCACACTGATCGACAGGGGAGCCATGAGGCCATTAAACATGACCAGATCAAAGCCAGACACTCCCTTCTGGGAGTAGAGCGAGAGTTTCTTTATTATTTCGCTGTTGTTTTGCTGAAATACGAATGGTTGTGTTTGTCTCGTGTTCCGTTAATTTATCTTTGTGTCTGGAGACCTTTGGTCGGGCCCAGTGGCCTCAAATATTCGGAGGGATTGTCAATTTGCCATGTTTGCTTTGTGTCAACTGTCTTTTTGTCGTTGTTTGACGTTCATCTTTTAGCACATTATTTTGGTCTACTTTACTGTTTTGAACTGGTTCAGCGTCACTGTGACACACAGCAACCGACTTCTCTGGAAGCTGGAGTCATGTTGCAGAAAAAGCACCACAGCTTTTATTTTCTTAAACTTGCGCTCTGTTTGCTCTTATTTAGATAATATGTCTGTAAACTGTAGTCAGTGCAAGCCAGTGCTGATGGTTGTAACTAAAAGTCCTGCTTTCAAAATGTTGCTCAAGTGAAAGCACAGAAGTATCATTAAATTTTCTTCAAGTACTAAAGTACTTTTTTTGATTGATCTATAAATCTTTTAGCCAATAAACTGACAGAAGACAGTGAAAAAATGTCCATTGCAATTTCCCAGGGCTCCAGATGATGTCTTCATCTTGCTTGTCTTGTCCAAAACAAGGATATTCAGTACCATGATTTAAAAAAGAGAAAAGCAGAAAAGCCTCACAGTTGAGAAGCTGGAACCAGATACTGTTTGGCAGTTTGTGCTTGACAAATAAGTGAAATGATGGACTGAAATTGTTGATTATTTCCTGTCTGGCCACTAATTCAGCACCAGTAGAGTCTGAAAAATAAAGTCTTTTTTGTTCCCTTATGCGTGTGGAAAACTTTAGCAGCACTGTAAGTTATTCCCCAAATGACAAATGAAAACAGGTGAGGACCATCGGGAATCATTTGTGCTGAATGCACTTCAACCATGTCTGTTAGTTGGACTGTGCTTGAAAAGTCCTCAAGGTGTCTGTGCAGGAGTTCAAGGGATAAATTCAATGAGACAAGGTTATACTTGAGGACAGAGGCTGAATGAAGACATGTGGTGAGAGGTGATGCACTTGGCCAGGTATGTCGCTGTTCCACCGACTGTCTGCACGGTTGATTGGGTGAGCAGCACCTCAGGACAAGCTCACTGTCCGGCTTTCCAGAGTCTCCGGAAAGTAGGTGATTCATGTGAAGACAATACTTCTGTTTTGGAGCTTCTCTGCCTCGCTGCTCACATTCCTCCGTCCCTCCTTTTTCATTTGTTCCTCCCTCTTTTTGCCTTTTTCTACCTCTGATTCATGTGTAATATCCATTTGTATGACTGACTGATCAGACCCAGATTAAACAGATGTTCAAATGACAATATCTGCAACATTAATCATCTCTGTTCACACTTGTTCCCCTTCCCCTTGTTTACATCATTGTCAGTATGTCTCTCATGTCCGTTTACCATGTAACTTTCTGTTTTATGGAGGAGGAAAAAAGGCCTCTTGTTTTTCTCCCCAGAGTCCAAAAAACAACAAGACTATTACTGGAAAGAGACCTTCCAAACTTCTACACATGGCTTAAAAATGAGGAAACCGTGTATGATATTTATTACTTTCAACGTTAAACTGCTGTCATACTCATTTAATGAAGGTCAGCTAAAAAATGTCCATTGACACCATGTCACAGGAAAAAAAGCATTATCATCTAAAATAGCTGCCTTGAAGAGGAAATATTCCTCTTCCTTTTGTTTCTTATCTTTAGTTCTTTCCCATGATGATGCTGTTATCAAACAAGAGTTTGAGGACAGTAGTTAGGACTCGATGGTCTCGATGGTCATGTTCGTCATTCACAGAAAACGGGGCCAAGAGATGCACTAAAGATAATACAGCGCTGGTGACTTTGGCAGCAGGCCTGCAGTCAAGATAATCTAATGCCACCAAGATGTCTGGAATGGCCTCATGAGTTTTCCCAGCAGCATGCCTCAGGCCTGCAAGTGCTTTCTCTAATTCACTGGAGAGAATTAAAACTGATATTCCCCATCAAAGGAACATTTCTCCCTGCAGGCTATAAACAGACACAACTTCCTCACTTTCTTCATCTGAGTCCAAGGTCTTCTGCAGGACTGACACTGGCTGGGACACAAGGTAAACTGCCTGTTGCCTCAAAAAAAATGTTGCTTTATTTGAGCTAAATTAGAGCAGAGAGGAGCAAACAAGAGAGAAAGTGTTAGTGTCACAGAGAACGGACCAGGGCAGTTAAAACTGAGGTTTTGCTTTCCTCTTCAAAGTTTCCTGGAAGCAGACGTTTAACCCCTTGCCACCGAGTGACGCAGTTTAGCACAAAAAAATCACACTCAAGAGTCACAGGGAGTCATAACTCATTCAGATCTGTATAATGCACATTCTTTAGACTCGTGGTGACTTACACTTTCTGGGGGAAGAAAAATAATCTATAAATTCCATTAGAAAATCAAAGGAAAAAGACGCTTCTCATAACTGCAGAACTTACCTGAGGTTCTTCATGCTTTTTACTTTTCTTCAGTATCAGAGTGATCCAGTGATAGTTGTCTGTACATCCATGAGTATGTTGCAAAGAGGAACTACAAATAGCTAATTCAGTGTACAAACAGAAACAGATATTCTTATAGTCCTGGATCATTCTCCCCTGTACTTCTTCTTACTGATATTTGCCCTATGCTGAAAACCTGTGAACATACAGACAAAGGATTCAATTAAATAAAAGTAATTTTGTCCATAAAAACTGTCATAAAATATGATTAGTACAACTCTGATGCAAATATGGCATGTCTGACTAATATATGTAGTGACTCTGCTAAAAGCATGTGAATATAGACAGGAAAAAAAGAAAACACGCAGCAGACGGGTTGACTTCCCATGATTCTCATTTGTGAACATTGTTCTCTTTTATGTTTTTTATGTGGCATTTGCAGGTGAAACGTGGGTAGCAGCGTTTTAGTCCTCCACCAGAGTACAAGAGGCAGCTTCAAGGTTTTGCGTGCTGCAACAGTCTGTTTATCCAGTTTGCCAGACCTGTGTTCTCCAAACACATCTGATGGTGCTTTGATCCATCACAACTGTCATATCCTTAAACACTTGCATCATCTGATTCTTCTCCATCCAGCCACATGTGGTCTGCTCTGCTCTCTCTGAAAGTTTTCCTGCGTCCTCTGCCACTCAGGCAATCCCAAAGGACCGATAACTTTGCTGGTTTCAAATCTTAAAATTTAAAAGTCACTAAAAGTCATGAAATGAACCATGTAATCTCCGATTATTATTGTCACTTTAGATTTATTGTTAATCACTTAGATGATGTAATATATTTTTCTTTGACTGATATTGACACTAATGATTAAGTCTTTACTGCTTTACTGTGTCAGAACTTGTTATGATGATGAGTAAATGCCATTATCTCAATGAAATATGAGCCTCATACTTCCTTATGTCTTTGTTTTTGTGAGAAAGATTGACAGTTTCCCTGGTTCAGTGAGAATTGGTGGTAAAATGGTTGTTGGGGCCTTTAGATCTGTAACTCATGTTTCTAAACTCTTTAGGAGTACCTTTTAGGTTTGATCAGCAAAGAGCAGGAAATGACTTGCCAGGTGGTAGAAATGTAAGAAGAGTCAAGGGAAAGAATTGGGGACTGGGAACGACAGGCCACCATCACTTTCTCCAATAATCATGTCCACATTTTGGAAGTTTATGCAGGTGGAAAGAGTCTGCCTCTATATGCTTTAGGTTAAGAGTGATAGGCCGAGTATGTGTAGGGAAACCCTTTCCAAATATACAGAGCAAGTCATTTTCAGTTCCCTGCTTACTGGGCGTGGGGCGCTGCAGACCTGAGTGGCCCGTCATGTACGTTAGGTGCAGGGCCGCGGTGATCAGAGGCCAGCTTCCACTCACGCCCTGCAAATAAACATAGAGAAAAACAAGGCGGAGGGAGGAAAGACACAGGAGAAATTACAATGGGAAAACAATAAGCGAAAAGGAGGAGCTGAGCGGTGAGGGCAAAGAGATGAAGAGATGATGGAAGGATGCAACCAAAAAAGGAGAAGATAATAAAAAACATCAATAAACAATGGCATCCCAGGCCTGTCTGTGACCGATTATGGATGGGTTTTCTTTTGTTTGTTGATAACCCCGAGAGTAGCACATTGTTTACCCGCCTTACCGCATGGCACCGCTTATTACACATGGCATTTGCTAAAAATGTGCTGGCAGGGAACTTTTACACAGAACAAAAGGTACAGGAAAGGTCAGACTGGTTGCCGTTGTTGGTTTAGCATCTGGCTAACAGAGGCTTAGCCTTCCACCGTGTGTTTCACTGTTTTTGTAATATTCTGCTGAGCTTAAATTCACCAGAAGTGGACGAAGTACACAGCTGCATTACTTGAGTCAAAGTATAGATCCTGCTGGTCAAATATTACTCCAATACAAGTCAAAGTTGTTCAGTCAAATTTTATACTTAAGTATTTTTAAAAGGAAGTACTCCAGTACTTTAACTTCAGTATTCAAAAGTACTTTTTTTGTCAACACATTATTGCATTGTTCCACAGTGTATTTACGGAATCTAATTAATCTAATCATCTAATGTGCTACAAAGCTGATAGAAATGGCCGTTAAAAACACAATTGAATCAATAAAACGACGCCAACTACAAGTTGTTTACGTGGAATTAAACATTTAATACCTCAACATGCTTTCTAATGTTGGACGGCAAATTTCTATAGGTAGTGATGAATTTTGGTTGTGTTAAATACAGCAAACATTTAAAACAAAAGGAATCTTTATTTTGTTTTAAGATGTCAAACGTGGACTTGAAGCACCTTCTGCCTCGTCTTTATCCGTCGTTAGGCCACTGCAGAGTCCAAACTGAGCTGTTCAAACATGCAGCAACATGACTGACTGACTGACTGGTGCAGGAGTTGACTGTGAATGTTTTTTCTCCTGTGATCAACACAGTGTATGGTCTATCACACTTGACAGAAAATTACAGAAAAATCTAAAAGCTCTGCTTCAAAGTAACAAGTACTTCACTTCACTACAGAAATGTAGTGGAGTCAAAGGTATAATATCTGTCTTTTAAGTGTAGTGGAATAAATGTCATAAGTTTCCACAATAAATAATACTCAAAGTACAGATACTCCAAAAATATACTTAAGTACAGGACTCAAGTAAATGGACTTTGTCACTGTCCACCTCTGATATTCACAGCGTTGGTGCAGCATGAATGCCCAAGTGTTCACCTTGTTGCTGTAGCTCCACAAGACCTCTAAGAGTCAATGTAATCATTTAATCTCAAACCTAAGTTGCTCCGCGCCTTTCAACTGCCTGATATCTGTGGTCGCCCCAACTTCTGTGCAGGAGCTTCAGAAGGCTGCAGTGACGTCATATCATCTTTATCACTGTTTCCCCTCAAAGGATGGGGCCCTGACAGCTGAACAGTCCATTCTTTATTTCTGCAGACTCAATATCACCATTAGACCTCCCTCACTGTAAGAGTCTGTGTGTGTGTGTGTGTGTGTGTGTGTGTGTGTGTGTCTGCACTCCGTCATGCACACACGTACAATCCTGCCTCAACGGCCCTCGTCTCCAGTAGAATAATATTATCTCAGTGGAGTGTCCGACGTTCATACGATCTTCAGCATGGGACTGTAGTTAACCATGTCCAGACCGCTCTGCTACTTATGAGGCTCTCTCTTCATTTCTCCGACTGTACCGCAGGTCATAATTAACCTGGGACAAAGCACTGACCTGTGACAAATAGACTGTAACACTACACCCCCTCTCCTCCATGCTCAGCGTAGCACAGTCCGGCACGGCACGGCATGGCCCACTACAGTGTGATGGAGATGGAGGGGTGCTGCAGATCAAACCTGGCCTAAAGGCAGAGAGGGAGCATTCCAGGGAAATATGTAGACGGTGCAACAGAGGAAAAGTTTGGGAAATAACCCTGGACCTGCAAGTATATTACTTCAGACTTACATTAAGTGCTGCCCCCCACAGCCAGAGTGAAGTGGATGAGCTCGTCCTGCACTCACATGGTGGTTATTTATATTGCAGCTGCAGTGAGGATTGTTTGGAGCACCTCAAGGACAGCTCTCTGTTTGTCTGGTTAACAACCTTTAAACACCTTTCGTGTAAAATTGGCATCTCATTTAAACCATGTTACTAGTCCTTAAATATTATTTCAGAAGGTGACAAGAGTGAGTCACTGTATGCAAGTGTTCATCATCCATTCTCAATTGATTTTCAAAGTATTTCCCCCAAACTGTATTATATTGTGATATCGTGATAGAAAATTACATACACCATTATTTTATCCATATCACTCAGCCCCAATACAGAGCATGTTTCTTACGACAGGTTCTCATTGATACGGGTGTAAAGAAAACACAAAGTTTGGTGTGGGGAAAAAAGCAATTTCGTAATGAAAAGACGATGATGGATGGTTAATTAAATACAGTAATAAACACAAGCCACTTGCATTACTTACAGTGAAATGAATGACAGCTGAGTGCCAGCAGGTTTTTTTTTTTTTTTTTTTTTTTTTTTCCCCAGACGCTATTTATAGCATCCGTCATATTCCTGCTTGTCCCGTCCTGTTACTGCTGTTCTTCCCTGGTGATGTGGTTTGTCTGTGTTGAGGGTTTAGACTGCTTCCCTCACATATCCAGTAATTTCTCAGTTTTTCAGAGATGCACCTGCTGTTTTTTTGGACAAAAAAACTGTTTCCTGAGCTGCGAGTCACTTGCATGTGAAAGAGCTGATCGTCAGATGACGCTCATAGTTGAACTTACTTTGTGTCTCAGTCGAGGAATGTTGGAGATTTAGTATTTATTATGAATATTTTTACATAAAATTTGTCTAAAATTTCATCATGCTCCTGAGAATACAAAACTTAATAGTCAGGTGCTGAAACTGCACTTGGCAGCTCTGCACTTGAAGGGTCATGAGAATATGTGGACCAACGAACGGAGTAATGGAGCAGAGACGCTGGAGAAATGCTGGTTTACAGTATTAAAGCAGTTTAGTCAGTTTTAGTTGATCTGTTGTATCCTTCAAGTCTCTCCCTCCTGTCATCCCTTATTCCCGTCCTCAACTAATTGCAACAGAAAACACACGCAGACGCTCCCCACAGCTTTTAAACATGCAGTTACCGCAGGTATGTTAACTGGGCCTGGCTTTGGTCTCCCTGCATTAGCTGCACATTCCAGCGGTGCAGATAATGGGAAGTTCTATTAGAAGTTATTTGTGGCCGTGCTGTGGCGTGTTTCACCAGATTCCAACATTAGCCGGGGTTTTAACCTCGTCGGGTGAAGGATACGAGGGGAGTGAGGGACTGATGCTTTGTGACCATTTGTCTTGTTTGTTTCTGTTCTCGGCCTCCCACCCTTTATATTTGCTCTATGTCATTGCAGACTGTCATGGGAATGCGTGTTTGTTTACTGTCTGTGTGCGTGTCGTCGTCGCTCAGGCCTCCGTTTTACTTTCTGTGTCACCTCCTTCATGTACATGTCTCATACGTGCATTTCACAGCTAAAACTCCCTCTGCATGCTCTCTGCTCTGTACGTTCATACATGCGTGTACCCCGTGACTCTGTGTGTGCGTGTGACTGTTGGAGACCTTGTGGCCGCGGCAGCGAGGGGTGGCCTGTTGACACTGAGCCGTAGCAGGGGCGCTTCCTTCTCTCCAGCTTATAGAAAGCAAACAAGCTAATCAGAGCCAGCACTGCAACCCGC
Source organism: Seriola aureovittata (assembly GCF_021018895.1). NCBI lineage: Eukaryota > Metazoa > Chordata > Actinopteri > Carangiformes > Carangidae > Seriola > Seriola aureovittata. Next base: position 17,004,730 of record NC_079371.1, read on the forward strand.
TTTCAACTCTGCAGCCATTCAGTCAGCCGGACAGAGGAGAGAGGATGACGGCCGTCCTGCTGCAGAGGAGTTACAGTTACAGTGAAAAGTGTGTGTGTGTGTGTGTGTGTGTGTGTGTGTGTGTGTGTGTGTGTGTGTGTGTGTGTGTGTGTGTGTGTGTGTGCAGGCGGTGGAGGAGTGGGGAACACGCAGATGTGCCCCCAACAACCTCTTGGAAAAGTGGGTAGTCTAAACTGTCTTAACGCTTCACCAACCACGTCCTGATTAGCGGCCCTCATTACTCAACGATTAGCATTGAAAAACTTTTTGAAAGGAACGTAACAGCTTAAACAATTGGCAAAACAATCTCACCTCAAGGTCCATTTACTAGCTGTTCCGGAGCCTTCGATCATGTCGTGTGAGCTTCGTCATCAGTAGGAGTGTGCCAGAATTTTTACAGTTTTTATGTCTCCTCAAAGATAAAAGACAATGATCAGTGTAAGTCAGAGTAAGTGACCTCTGATTGCTTTGAGTTATGAAATAAAATGGAAGAAACAGAAAGAAATGCAAATAAGTTGCTGATTATGCTCCAGATTCCCTAAAAACATGTATAAAACATGTATACATCTATAATAGTACTAATATTTACTACGACAGGGCTTTTTTAATCCAGTTCATCCATTTGCATTATTGTTTTTTTTTTTTTTTTAGATCTTTGCTCACATTTTACTATTTAAAATAAGCAATGATAAATTCACAAATTTTCGGGTTGTCTTTGTGAACTAATGGTTAAGACACACACATTATACTGTGATCTCAACGTGCCAGTTCAGTTTTGTTGCGTGTTGTTTCCCATCATTCTCCGTTCAGTTCTTGTCACCTCTTTAGTGTCCTCCTTGGAATAAAGGTAAAAAAAGATTTTTCCTGATAATAATGATCTCATATTTGTTATGCTTTTCCCACGATAGTTTATTCAGGTGTGCTGATATTTTCTGAATCACCCTCTCTACCAACCAGCTTCTCTCTACCTTTCCCACAGCTTCCCCTCCACTTCATTCATCTGTGTACTTTAGGTGACCTTTTCCCAAGTCAACAAATATAATATTCCACTCCACCACCCCGCTGCCTCTGTCTGAAGTTGACTTGTTGTGTACAGGTTGCAGTCAGAGTTACGTAGTGTAATCAAATGTGTGTTTTTTCACACACACTTTAATCCCTACCTCCTCCGTTCAAATGCGTCTTTCCAGATGGGGTTTGAGAGTTCAGTGTGTGTGTGTGTTTGTGTTTGTGTGTGTGTGTGTGTGTTTGTAACATCAGGAGCAGGTTTAAACTCTTCCATAAACCTTTATAAACACACTTTCTCCTCCCTCATCTGCTCCCTTCAAACACCACAAACAAATAAATCTCAGAAAGCTCATAAATCTCAATCTTCAAATTAGCATCAGTCTATACTTCACAGCATGCAAACCTTGACACGAGATGACCTTCATCTCACCTGATCACCCCCAGAGAGCGGTAAAGAAGCCGCTTTTAGACAGGTTTGTGATTACCCATGATCCTCCTCGGCCATCCTTGACCTGCTAAAGGCTAGCAGGAGAGAGCTAGGAATAATTTATGTGAACCCTGTGCTTGTCCCCCAAACCTTTTGCTCTGTGTCAAGTTGTGTCCGTGAATTTTGGTCCCGGCCATATCTTCTTCTGTCAACACTCTCACGCTCCACATCCTGACCGCCCTCCACCGGGGGAGAGGAGAGAGACAGTGAGAGAGACAGACGAGCGCCGAGAGGGAGAGATGTTCACAGCAGCTTTCTCTCTGTCTCTCTGCTTCATGACAGAGGCCATTTGGCAGCTTTGTTATCTGTCTCTGCTCTTCTTCACTCTTGGTCTGGCCTCCACCCAACACCAGACATCACACGCACATGAGAGACCATAAGAACATTTATCATGTTTTCTCAAGATGCAGTCGGAGTTTAGTGTAAAGTTCTGTACAATTTGAGTAATTGAAGGTTAATCACTTTATTTTACCAAATTTCCCAGAAAAATTGTTTTTTTAAAAGCTGATTTTTGGTTTTGAATAATTTTCACCCAAATTAATTCGGTTTCCTGCTGTGAACACAAAAATGGGGAGAAAATGAAAAAGGAACAGTCTTTTGAAAATGTAATTTCACTTATTTTGTAATATTGATTTTTTTTCATAAAGGCTTTTTTACTACTTTTAAAAGTAAAGTTTTATTAAATAAAATAATAATAGACTCTATAGGATCATTTCCAGCTTATATGTTGAATTATTTTAATCATCAGTCCAGTTACTCATATTTCTGAAGCAGTACTTCAATATTGTGAGTGCTTTGTGTGAAAGGAGATAATAGTAAAATAAATCAAACTGTGCACGTGTGCGTGTGTCTTAGCACTTCATCTGGCAGCAGGAAAAGGAAAAGGCTGTTACAAGTGAGGTCTGTTTCTTAATACTAATGTTAATGTACTATGGTTTCCTTCATTACATTAAGTTATCATTGTTAATGTGAAATCATGAACTCCCTGATAAGAGTCCCTGTTTTGCACAGTTGAAGAATTTGTTTAGACTCAGCAGTTGGAAATGAATATGTGAGAATATATGAGTTTGGCCTGTTTCTTACTTTTCTTCTGTATGTGTCCAATCAGAATTACAGTCATGTGTATCCAATGCCAAGAGAGAGGGAGGGAAGAAATAAGGAGGAAGTCGTGAACAAACACACATGCAGTATTCATACATACATCCACATTGAACACAGTCCTAAGTGGAAAAAGGTGACGTTCCCTGTGACATAAACTCTCTTTTTCACTACCGTGAAAATGAAAGTCCTCTCAGATGTCTACACACGGCAAACACGCTCGTTATCAAATCATCGGCTGCCTCTGTTCTGCCCGGTGTTTATGGCATCGGTAACTTCAGAACACCAGTGAATAAAGGGAAATAAGCCTTGCACAGTGTGTCAGTGTCAGATGGATTACTGAAGCATATAAAAAACACATCACAACACACATATGGTCCCTGAACTCTCTTCAGGTACTGTTGCACAGTGGCCCAATCTGCTGCTTCGGTCAAACAAACATCAAAGAAATTGGAAGTTTAGACAACTTGATAGTCTGTGTACCGCAGCAGAGGAAACCTCAAACTCTTTTAACCTGAGACATGCACTTCAGAGCTGCTCTTATTTGCTTTTACACACATACCTTCCTCTTTCCCGTTCCCACTGATACATTGCAGGACTGACACACCTCAGTAGGATTAGTGTGGTGTGAGTCTGTACAAGCTGCATTACTGCGCCTCCACAACTGGGAAATTAGGGCTCACGCATGTGGTGTGTGTCTGCTGTGTGTGATGTGGGTGTGTGTGATGGACAGCATGTGGAATATGTCTATCCAAGTGTATCCCATGTGAAAGTTTGTGCGCGTGGAAACGAGCACACCTCCCAGACTCGTAGCAGGTACTCGTGTCATTGCGGTGAGTCATAGCGCAAAGACTGGGGGATGCTGGAAGATCTTCAAAGAAGTTGCTGCTTTGGTGAAATGAGCTGAGAGGATCTGGACTCAACAGATGAAAGGAGCAGAGAGTGTGGTGAGACTGGTACATGGCACGGATCTGAGTGGAGGAGATGTACGCCACAAGAAGTAGCACCCACCTAAGCAATGGTGTGTGTGTTTTGTGAGGCCTTTTAAGAGGGTAAAATGGCAGGGTGAATTCAGGATAGTTCTTGCTCTGACGACCTATAGTTCTGGTTTATGTTGGGTGCAAAACCTGCTTACAGAAAAGGAAGAAAAACTGAGACCAAAACAGAAATAAATTATCCAGAAAATGACAAAAATACATCTCGTGTATAACACATGATTTTATGCCTTTGATGTTTAGAATAACTCGCACAAACTTACTGATCTGAGTGAAAGACCAAAGATTTATTACATTTTTTATGTATTATGCTTCATTTAATTCCAGCACCAGGAAATGTGATATTACATGCAATTACTCTGAGAAAAAACAAGCAAGAAAGACTTGTATTATTATTTTGTAAATGTATTTATATTCATTTTATTAACACTACAAGGAAATATCTTTGCAGTGAGAAACATGAGATGTGGCAACAGGAAAACAGCAACCACAACACTGTACAGTGTTTCTGTGGCACATTACTGACATATACCAGTGTATACGGCTATAAACAGGATACGTATTTGCTTTAACTTTTATTATGTAGTGTTTACTGTACATTGAGATATAGACATCCTGAATACTATAGCGGCCACCTGGCCGCCTGTGCAGCTGCGCTGTGCGACACTGGCCTTGAGTGCAACTGCGTGACTGCGAAGCCTGCAGAGCTGTAATGAGGGAATCCATCAACAAGGGGCAAAGAGTCAACGCAGGAAGAAGCAGGTGCGACTGTATACTGTGCCATAAAAAAGAGTGTTCTGGAGAATCTGGAAACTTTTGCTCAAGAACAAAATGGAAAGGGAACAAAAAGAGCAACTTTAAATTATTCTTCAGGGCAAACATTTTTGGTGAAAATCCCTGAGACATAAAGTAAATGACTTGTTGACAAATGAGCAAGCTAGATGATGAATAGAAAGACCTCCGGCACACATTCTAAATCATTTCCTTACTTTAGCACTCCAAATTTCCAGGCACATTTTTTCCCTTTTTTTTCCCAAGTAAGGCAGGAACAGGGATGAATGTGAAAAATTATGGGGTCCCCCTTTTTTCCAAACATGGATTCCCTCTATAGTCAGTTAGTCTAGCCTCATATAATGTGTCCTAAACACACTGTGTGTGTTTCCCAACAGCTGGGCTGGTCCCACTGAACCAAAGCACCATGGATGGCTGCTAATAACCCACCCTAATAATCCCTACATTACTTAATGTCTTTCTGCGTTCAGTGCCATTAAATACCCATTCATTATAATGCCAACAGTTAGTTCTATTGTGACCACGGTCCCAGAGGTGGGACCTAACACCAGACGATAGCCAGTTGACTCTGTGGTGGTGCAGCGGGCTGGCTCATGCCCTTGGGTGGTGATGCTTGGTGATTACCAGGGTCCCTTAGAGGTGAAGTCCAGAATGGAGCTCCCTCAGCAGGGCATCTGGTTAATGAGTGCTGGGCGTGCTGCTGGAGCTCCAGACTGGAACGATAGGAAAAATGCACACAAGCTGGATACTGTACTGGAAGACAACCACAACCACACACAAACATACACACACAGTCTCAATGTTCATTTTCTCTGTGCTCCATTTCCTCCTCACAGTAGAGCACAGGGAAAGCCTGCTGAGAGAACTCACAAGACAAGTAGCTGAACATTAAACACACATTTGATGGTTTACATTAAAGTCACATTTTCTGAAACTGGCAAATTTGATGCTAACAGCATTCATATGTAGATGCAGTAGTGTAATGTAGTAATGCACAGGGTTCTGCTGTATATGCAGCAAACCTGCTCAGACTGTGATTCCACATCAAGTCTGCGTTTTAAGATAGCATGAGGCTTAGCAGTACATGTCTTGATTACACCACTCTTTATGTAGGGCCTAATTGGACGCACGAAGGAACTCCCCTGGAGGGTGGCTGGATATTCGCTGGGGACTCTGGGAACTCTACTGGAAGCCATTAAGGAAACAAGACATTTCCGACCGCAGGGAACTAGAAGAACGATTGAAAAATGAAGAGAAATGGAGAAAAAATGAGACGCTTGTGGGCTGAATTGTTAAGAACATGATTGTGTAGTGTGTGTGTGTGTATGTGTATGTGTGTGTGTGCGCGGGTATGTGTTTGTGCACGTGTGAAACTACTTTGTCCAGGTCGTGTGCCAAATTACAGGTTGGCATGGTAACGGCATGGCACAGACTTTCTTGCTTTCTTCACTGCAATGCAGACACACTAACTACAGAGAAATGCACACATCGACACTAACATACACTACTGTCGTGCTGTTAGCTAACCACCTCTGTCCAGTCAGGTCCCACATACATACCGTCATCAATCAATCATTTTTTTGTCATCAGGTTTCAATTTTAAATGTCAACTTGTTCGCCCCCCGTGGCAGCGCCTGCCTCTATCTTCAAAGCTCAGTGTTTTCTGCGGGCAGGGGGCGTACCGTACTGTCGCTGCAGAGTGAACAGAACACACAGTTTTCAGAGAAAGCCAAGAGAACAGATTAAATATGAAACCCACAGTCTTCATGTCACTTTCAACTCCTGTTGGAGAAACTGACGGAAACTCTTCATTATAATTGAAGCGTTACGTGAAGCATAGCGTCGGGGATAGTTAGCAGCCGCACAGCTGAACGGTGGTGAAATCTATAATGGCACCTGGAAGTAATTGTGTTTCTCTCCCTCAAATATTTATGTATTGGTGAATTATTCTAAGCATGTTCCCAGTGTTTATTTCTACAATGATGTTTGGCTGAATGGCAGAGCAGCCGTGCAGCCAGCCTGTCCACTCTGAAAGTGGAGAAATTCAAACGAAGAAAAAACAAAAACAACTGCTGCATGTGTGGGTGAAATGTGCATCCATTGTCAGTGAAGCAGGCAAACTCAGTCCAACTGTATCCCTCATTAAAGTAAAGTCAGCCCACGTCCCCTTAGGCTTCCCTTTTAATATGCACCACCCCATATCCAAACATTGTTAAAGACTCATAAAAGCTGAACAAAATATTTTGATATCTGTCATCTTATGCTGTTAAAAAGGAGCCAAACGGAGAGGAAGTTGCCTTTCTTTGTGGTATCCATTCCCATCATAACACACAAGCTCCAGTTTCCCATGGTTGTGTTTGTTGTGACGTCTTGTGGCACCGTCATAAACAGACGCAGTCTGCACGTAACCTAAAGGCCCGGTGGATTTGTTTAGTCTTGGTGGGCAGGACACAGGAGAGGATTTTGGTAATCTTTGGATGTATGCCTGTTTCCTCAAAGCGAGCATGCAGGGGGTCGCAAATTTCAAAGTGTATTAAGTGATGTAACCCCTCATACTGGCTGCAGCCTCTGTTGAATTGTTTGTCTTTGTGAATTTTGACAATCAGCAGTGTTGAAGGATAATTTTGGTTTATAACTTGGCTTTTTAAGCCATACCAGCAATGTCAGTCTGTTAGTAATCCCACCACTTCACTTTGGTTCAGCTGAAATGTCTTGATAACTACGCCTTTTCCCGAAATTTGGTGCAGATATTCATTTCCCTCTTCGGATGAATTATGATAACTTTGGTGATCCTTTTTCTTCCAGCATCAGATCAAAATATCTTTTTATACACTACTTTGGTTTATGCCTAAATACCTGCAAAACGAATTACATTTTGTTCAGCCGCAGCTGTGTTGTGTTGACTGTTAATTAGCTGTTTACTGGCTAAAGTGAGACAGCTGTGAACATGGTGAACATTGAATCTGAGAAACATAAACAATGTTGTCATTGGGAGCCTGTTAGCATTCTGGTGTTAGCATTTAGCTCAGAGAAGCCCTTGCCAAACGAGTTCCCACAATGCTGATTAAGCTTATCAGCACCAGGTAAATCTCTGCATTTCACAGTGTAACAACGTTTAAACTCTGATGTCTGTGGCGACATTTCGGCCCTAGTGATGAATTTTATGTGTCAACCAGCAATGATTGGTTTACCAGAGCCAAAGAGGGGAGCAACAGTAGCGACAGAGACGGAGTAGGCTACAGCAACTACAAGTATGATGGAAAAACCTTGGAAGCGCCCAAGTTTCTGATGCTCTGTGTTCAGAGGAAAGAAAGAGCTGGACGGCTAGGACAAACACAGATTACCATTGGTGTGGCTTTTTCTCGTTGCAGAGCGCTGTTTGTGTAATTACTCTCACTGCCAGAAGGGGGAAGCAAAAGTTCCGCACTGCAGGTTTAAGTTAGCCATTAACTTGGAGAAAGCCCGGGCGACCGGGAGATAAAAAGCCTGTTATCAGCATAAACTCTAGGCTCTAGGTATTTCTTTTCTTTTCTTCTGCCTAACAGTGCACAATTTATTTGTCATATTTCACATGAAAACATGGTTATAGTATATATATTTTAGAGAACATTTCTAAAGTATATACAATGTTATAATCAATGTTTTTTCTTTAGAGTTTGCATATATATGTTTGACTTTTTGATGTTTGTCTTTCAATATCATGTGGAATGAACCAAATATCTGGCATAACTTTAGGAACTCACACACAGCGAGGGGCAGACCAGAGGGGGCTGAGTGAAACACATCTGCTGTCTTGTGAACCCTGAAGAAGGTGAATTAGGCGAAAAAAGGTTTGATGAAAAATTAATCAAGGTTGGAGAAGAGTTGTACAGTGCATTTTGAAATACAAAGCATTTTAAGATAAAAAACTAAAAACCAGAATTATATTTTAACAGTTGCCCTCTGTAGGATGTTTCTTTACTAGGTTGAGGGATGAGATATACTCAAGAGCAAGGAAGGGAGCCTGTTTGTGTGTCAGGGGCTGAGGTGGGTATGTACCGTATGTAGAGGGGCAAGGAAGGTGCTGGAAGGATGGGGGTGCTGGTGGGTGAAAGGTGACACCCTGACAAGTGGTGTTTATGAGAGCACAAAATACCAAAGGACAACTGTGGGCCGCCTTGAATATGAGAAAGAGGGAGAGAAAAGAGAAGGAGGGTAACTTAGATAGAGATGTACATGAGTGAAAGTGAGAAGAAGACGGAAGTAGAGCGCCAGGCGGGAAGACGTGACGTGACATGAGGATCCCTCTCAGACTGACACCATCTCTTAACCCAGAGGTCAGAAAGAGGGAGGTGCAGAGAGATGGAGTGAGAGAAGATTTGTTATATATAGCATAACCAACAACCACAGGGTGATACTGGGAGAAACCACCTACAACATGTGTTTGCATGTTAATTTCACTATCAAACTCCATCTCCTCTCTCTTATATCGGTTGAGTGTGTGCAGGGCTGCTGGGCCTGCAAAGAAAATGTGAATGGGTATGTGTGAGGCTCACATGTGACCTGTGTTGGAGTACAGTGGCAGATTTATGGCTTTCACCAACTCGAAGGCTGGAGGTCACACGCTGACTTTGTTACACGCCTTCACCTTCACACACACGCACACAGAAAGCGGTAGTATGCGCAGAATACCAGGCTGATGATGCCAGGTCATGTGTGTTGAGCTCAGGGTAATAGATAAAACAGGGAATGAGGCTTGACTGACGTCTGTGTGAGTCAGTGGGTGTGTGCGAGAGTGTGAGCTTCCCATCTGGCCTCAGGGTTAACCCATATAAAGTCTGATTAAGATGGAGGACAGGGGACATTGATCAGTAACGAAACAAGCTCTGGACCAGGGAATGAAAGAACAAAGTGGGATCGTGTTGCTCAGTATCATTAATATCTATCAGGAGAATACAGAGCTTGAAACAACCAGACGTGGATGAATGTGAGGATGAGAAGCCGCGAAAGTTTCTCAGGGTCATGCAGTTGCCCCTCTCTTCCTCACTATATTCATTCATTACCTCCCCCTGCTCTGCTGTCACTTTTATAAGAGTGCTTTTATCTCCTGTGGGGTGGGTTGGTTATGAAATCCAAACCTGCAGGAATCGTGTTTACATCAGTTCAAGGCTTAACTATTTATTCTGATGTAAACCTGTGATGCTTGTTTCGGCTGCTTTATCTTCTTATCTTTCCTTTGCTCCGTGTTTATTCCAAACGTTTATCTCATCTGATGAGCTCTAAATATTTGTCTACTTGGAATTGACAGATTGGTTTAAAAAAAAAAAAAAAAAAAACAGCTCAACATTTTGAGAGATGTGCTTATTCGTTTTCTTACCAAAAGTTAGATGAGAAGATCGATGCCCCTCTCACGTCTGTTTACTAAATACGACCCAGGAGACAGTTCACTTAGCTTATCACAAACACTGGGAACAGGAAAAACACTAGCCTGGCTCCGTCAAAAGTAATGTTTTCAACTCAGCAACTTTGTCACTACATTTTTTAGACTGCTTTAATTCATGTTTTATGATAGCAGCTGTAAAATGATAATGACAAAGCTAGTCAAGTCAGAAAAGCTTAGTTTAGTTTAGGTATTTTTGCACTTGCAGTACCTAAATAGTGACATTATGACATCACAGATATGCTGATTAGTGTATGATATAGCTTTAGCTGCTTTGATTGAAAAATAGTTGGTAACAAAGGTCCAAAGGCAACAAAATCCACCTAACACTATCTCGCTAGTGATCGCTAATAAAGTAATTTGTGCTAAGCTAAACTAACTGACTCCGGGCTAGATTCATATTTGTTGATGCAAGAGTGGAAACAATCTTTTCATCTAACTCTCTGCAATAAAGTGAATAAGCATAGTCTCTAAAGTATCGAACTCTTCCTACACTACAGTGGGTTAAGTGGGATGGGCTACGCTAAGGTTTCCTCGGTCGACTGTGTTTCTGGAAATGGAAATGACTGCCAGCGATTCACACTTTAAGCAGGTGTGCACATGAGTTTAAATGTCTGGCATGCATCTGCAATCCTCTGCCATAAACAGGTGCTTTAAGTTTGCCCTGCTCCTCCACTGTAATCTCTGGTCAGGTAATTAGATCCTGTTCGTGCTCCCGGGCTAAAATCTGAGTGCCGTTCTTGCATAAAACAAACTGAGTGAATTTTAATTTAGTATCAGCAACTTTTTAGTCCCTTGTTGCACTTTAAATTCCAAGAACAATGGATCAGTTAAAAGTGGGCTTTTAGAAATGGCTTTAACAGAAGGCTGATTGAAAGAGGAGAAGTGTGCTGTCAGAGCAATTTGACTGTATTTGGCTTTGTTTGAGGCCGTATTGGCTTCGCTACAGTCAGGTGGATGCACACAAAGCCTCCATTGTTGGAAAAACCCAGATAGTTAGTTTTTACTGCAGACCTCCTCTGATCGATTTATGAGGCAGCCCCCATCCAGTGAATAAAAATATGAAACATTTTGAAAGCACTACCACTTGGAGCGGATGACTTGGGGCCTAAATCACTTTCAAAATAACAGCAAAATTTACTTCTTGTACTGATGTATCACTTTACCCACAACACCCGTTGATCTTGGATTCCAGCTAAGTCCAAGAACCTGTCTGTTGGTCAGAGGGGCGTTACAACCACAAGCGGTTTTCTTCTACTTGACCTGGCAGGCGAAATGCTGAAACCTGAAGCTGTTCTCGTACGGCACCTCAGGGTGACTCCAAATCTTGATTAGTATTTGGGTTGGGCTAGGGATGGGTCCGTGTCAGTGTACCATTCCTTGGTTTCGGTTCAGTGAGAAGGGTCATTAAATGATGTTCCCTCTGATATCTTATCCGAATGAGTGCTTCTATCACTGAACCAGACAAATTCATGTATACAGGGACAATTTCCCTACTTTTTCCGCTTTCCACTCATTTGCTGGCGAGCTGAGAAGAGAGGTGGTTTGGATTTTAGGCCAGCAGCAACTGATTTTGGCAGCAGCCAGACACAGCAAGGGCGCAAAAGGCTGCTCGTATTGGGTGTAAAGAATAAATCCCATTACGTCAAATAGTAAACATGTGTATGGAGCAAATGAATGTGGCATGACTGACTCTGAATGAGGCGTTAGATGAGCGTGTGTTGAGTGAAATGAGGTAAACGATGGCTCGTGCGTCGCTCTCTCTCTCTCTGCAGCTGTGGTCCCCTATCTTTTGCCTACGTGCTCCATCTCGACCCTCATGCAAGGTCACTGCGTTATGAACACTGGTACAGAGATGTGATTGGTCAATAGCAGTGAAGGGGGAGCACATACCTCTGTCATGTGCCCCCAGCTGTGTTTAACTTTCATTACTGCACATGAAGGCTATCAGACATATCAGCTGTGTCAGCCATCTATCATAGTCGCAGCTGTTTGGCACACAAACTAACACAGCTCGAGACACACACCTTCTACGGACACACATCCACACACACATACACACAGTGGAGGTCTCAGGGGCCATCTGCTCAGAGCAAGGCAAAACTCCAGACACCTTGATGGGATATTTATTGAAGATGGTGTTATATTTTGTAGTACACGAATGGTTGAATATAAATTCACAACAAGCTGAAACATCACACTGATCCCAGTCTGTCACCCGCTGTGTTGAAGCCGTCGAAAGCCATCCCAGCCATATTCTGAGCCCAGGAGCCTGAGCAGCTGATTGGACCAAATATGGCCAATCGGATAAAGTGACGCATGACCCCATCCCATAAAGTTCATACTGGGGCAAGTCTGCACCTGCCCCAAGAGCAAGATCAACACAACACACAAGCATAGACACACTACACTGTCGCAGCCTTCGAACCACGCAGTAGTAAAAGGGGACGTGGTTCATGTTACATCAGTAGCGTCCCAGCACAGAGAGACATCCTGCAATGATGCCATCATATCGTGAGGCACTATGAAATTATATCCTCCTTACACAAACCTGTATGTGTAAGTCTTTGAAATAAACGGATGATCATCTTTAAAAGAAGCAGTTGATAACCCGCGCATTGAAATCTCAAAGAGTTCATGAGTGATCACAAAGGCAGCAGCACTGACGTAAGTGACAGGCTGAGGCCGTGTCCCGACAGGCTGCAGCCGCCGCTCAGGTGACGTGATACCACAGTGTGTGGAGTGTGACACAGTCAAGTTGGCTGGGTTGGGTATTCAACATCAATAGTTTTGACGAGTTCTGATTGAAATGTGTCCCAAGCTTGAAGGGATAGTTTCTCATCTTAAAACATAACTTTGTTAATTTTAGATTTAGATTATTATTATTATTATTATTATTATGCAAAATTCATGTACTGATAACTTTTGAGGACAGTTTTAAGACGGCATTAAAAATTAAATTTGGAGTTCTGTTAAATAAAAAAAATAGATTTTAGAAGATTTCCCAAAAGGTTAAGTGCTGAAGTACAGTACTGAAGCTCTTATTGAATCTGAGGTCATATTGTTACTGTAACCAAAGAGACTTCAACGATACCCAGCTCTGCTCTTTCTTGTTTGTTTCCCATAGATAAAAATAAAATAAAATATTTGCCCATACTGCTTGCTAGTATATAGGTAGGGGCAAGGTACTTATAACACAATGAGTACTATTTTTCTGGGTCCAACCTCCTTCCCTTTTTGTCTATCTTGCTATTTTGGACTATTGATTTTTTTGTATTCCAAATCATTCAGAAGAGGCAAATTTTACTGATTTACAACTATTATTATTATGAATATTAAACCCCTAAAGCCCTGAAGGTCTGGCAGCATGACATTTACAGACAAGCACTGCAACAGTACGGAGGTTCAGATGCAAGCTGATATCTTGGAGATGTGTTGTGCACCGGTGTGTTCATGTGTGTGTGTGTTTGTGGTGGATGTGTATCTACATATTATGTATGTGTCCTGATGAGCCAAGACCCCCACAGTGTAGATGCATTCACTCATCCTTTTGTTGCCAGTTCCCCTGAAGTGCAGAGAAATTGCTTTAGTCCAAACCCTCTCTCTGAGTAATCCAAAAAGATCTTTACATGCCATATGTTTCACAAAATAATATGACGTTCACTGATGTTTTGACTTGTGCATCTCATGTGGCGCTGCTCCACATACTCAATCCCATCTTTCCATGATTGGCCGGGGGCAAGTAGTTCCACATTAATGTTGATTCTCAGCCATCGATTCTTGATCCACAGGTATCGGATGGCGTTGGAGGTCATTTGCTTAAGTCAGAGTGTGTTGGCAGAGCAGAGGACTTGGCACTGGGATATAATTACTACCAGACCAGAGACAATGGACTATTGGCACACAGTGGATAGATTAAGCCAGGTTTGTCACGGCTAGTGAAATGGTGGAGATAAGGAAAATAGAGGGCAGTGATGGTGGTGGTGATGTGGAAGTTTAGACAGGAGCCTAAGACATAGGAGTAGTGTAAAATGTTCAGTCGGTACATTCCTAAGATTTTAGCTTCATAAAAATCCTCAAATACTGAGCTGAGAGACGAGACGTGGCCGCACTATGGAAATGTAAATATAGTCAAATTCATCTGGGAACAGGAACGTTGTTGAGTAGGTGAGTAGGAAGTATGAGGAACACATTTGACTACAAATATCTACTTACTTTTCAATTTATTTTATGTGTAGCCGAGAAGATAATGCATCTAATGTTACTTCAAAAAGTACATGTCTGCTGATCCATTGTGGTTGATCACTCTGCCCCCATTATTTCTGTGCTCAACAGGCCTTCATCCATCCCCTCATGTAGCAACCAAGTCAGTTTAGTGTGTTTTATGGCTCGCTTCATGCCACGCCACGCCAAGTCATGCAGTCGTGACTTGGCGTGCCATAATCAGCCTCTGGACCACCTGCTCCATGTTGCCCATTACCCATAAACCACTGAGTGCGTGGCTGGCAGCTCTGAGATTGCTTGATCTCACCTTGGCTTCCACAGATGCTGTAATTAGCCTGTCTGTTTCAGGTGTTTGAGCAGAGGAGAAACAAACCAGAACAAGAGGCTAGCTTAAGGTGAGGGCTAAGGGCACGAGAGGTGAGACACATTTGAAAAAGAGGAGAGCTAGAAATTATGTTGGAGATTTGAACTGGATTTCAAATGGCAGAAATTGCACAGTAAAGCAGAGCTGGGATTTGGTTTGAAAAAAGCCAAGAGAAAGGCAGAGGGTGGAATTCTTTCCAGAAAAGCTGTCGGGGTTAAAGACGGAGGCTAGCTGGAAATAAAGCTCCCTTTTGAACATTCACACCATGTTTCCTCAACCATGGCCCACACATTGCCCTACACACTGTCTTCTGTTACAACCACACGCACGCACGCACACACACACACACATATACACACAAATACTTAAGTTTTCGTTTAAAGTCATGGTGATTAGTACACTTTTCTCTTTATTCCTTTACAGTGAAAGACCACCCCACCCCCATGCCCTGCTCGCTGGTTTTGCTCTAACATGTTCCAGAACGTCAAACTAGAACCACATTTTATGAATGAATAAAGGATACAAAGATAAAAGAGCATTTTATCCTGTTATAGACCACCACTCGACATAGACTGGCACTGGACGACACCGACACTTCAAACTATCCTTATCAAATTACCACTGAGCGCATTGATGCTGCTGATGTTCGTCACGTTAAAGAGTCTGATACCTCTGTTTTGTGTCGGCTTTAAAAACTTCAACCAAATCCCCTTAACGGCAGTCTGTTATTCAATGGACAGTCTCGCCACGTTAAGGCCCATGCTCCTTCAGGTGACCCGAGTATTTTCTCAATCCCCGCTCTACATGTGCGTCAGTATGTGTTAAACCTCATGTTTATCCTCCCTGATGACTGGATTTCACACCTCCAGACTTCCTGGAAGTCCTTGCAGCACCGATGGCCCCAGTCAGATCTGATCTACAAACATAACCCTCATTTTCACCCCGACATTCCACCAATGGCTGCTGTCGCCTGCCTTCAGCCACATCTCCCATTCGTAACGAGACTCACTGGTTCCCACATCTGAGGGTGGCGATTGGTCACACCAGGTTTGTCAATAACCAGTGCTGCTTATATCACACATGGCTGACCTGTTTCTAAGAGAGCAACACAGAAAATGTGCAAGTATTCTTACTTCTAACCTGCAGCCATAGAGGGTAGGCGTGTGTAGAGGTGTCGGTATTACTCATTTGCGTGAAACTGTGTTTGTGCGCTAAAAAATCCTCTTGACTGCCCAAATTCCACCGTCTGTGGTCACAGTTCCTGCTAATGGAAGTGCCACCCAGGAGCTTGTCTGAATAGCGCCGAAAGCCAAGCCTCTCCCATACACGCCAACATGCCCAGCGTCAACAAACATACATTTGAGTGTGAATGTGTGTGTGTGTGTGTGTGTGTGTGCACCCGCATGTGTGATTCACTTGCAGCCAAGGAGGGTTTGTTTATCTGGGGTCAACTCATTTAAGGCAACGTCACGCAAGGGGCTTTTCTTTTTCCAAAAAAGAAAAAAGACACACTTGCATTAACATGTGTTCATAACAAACTCCAAACACCCAAACTCTCAACATTATCCAGGGTTTCCCGCAGTGTTTCCGTCCACAGTGGTTCTCTAAAAATATTTTACAATTCTAGGGAATACAACAACATCAGGGAAAAAAACTGATTTTCTCTCACACAGCAAATGTTTAAGAAGAAATTACATTTTTTGAAAATTGTCATTCATAAGCAATAAAACAGTGTTGCTGACTTCAGTAAATTTAGTGATTTTGCTGCTACAGTCTTACCTGGTCTGGTATGACCAGTAGCTTAATGACCTCTCTCTTCTCATGCTAATGTTACACTACCCTTCAGTATTTATCATTATCCATAGTAATGAGTGTGTCTGATGTTTCTACTACAACAATCAATCAAAAGACAAGAGGCGTCATGAGCTGGGTGAATCACCACCTCAGCTGGACGGTTTGCTGAGGGGAAACCTGTTTTCAATCCTCAGACTACCTTTCCTGTCCTGGTTTGAGCCTAAAAATACAGCTGGTGCGGTCTGAAGACGAAGCCTTTGTTTCTGGCTCCTGAACTTCAGGTGCTCTGGTCCACTTTGTTGTGATCTGCTCTTATTTTCTGCGCTCGGCTGTGTTTTGCTAGGGCACTCTCATTGTTTTGACTCCGTCTGTCTCTCTGTGTGGGGCGGACCCGTCTCTGCCTTCGCCTCTCATTAGCTGTGACACACGGTGACTACCCAGGCAGCCTTTCAGCACCGGCCTGCCACTCAACGCAAACCACCTGCCACACATCACAACAGCAAACCTGACGCAGAGCACTGCGCCAGCTACTTCGCAAGCTGTGCGCGCTCACGAAAGGCAGAATCTAAACACAGAATCAAAGTTTTCCGCAAGCGAAAGTTCCAGACTCGAAAAACACTAATGAACTGTCAGAGATTATAGCAACGCAAATAAATGAGCTGATGAGCTTTTCATAAACGGTGCTCATTAGGTCCAAATGAATAATGCATCAGACGTAAACACCTAAACAACCCTGCAGCTGGAAGAGCATGCATGCATACTTTTTCTCACACACACAGGTTTACAGCAGCATCACCCAGCCCTGACGGAGCGTGTCAAAATACGCTATATGTTGATCACACTCGCATGGGCATGAAATAGGCATCCGTTCCCCCGCAGATAGCCCCTCACACAGACACCCTCTCACACGCAGCTCCAAGAAGTCCGCACCACTGACGCGCAACACTTGATGCTGAGAGTAAAACAGGAAGGTCGACTTGGTACCGGCGTGTTCTCGGCTTCTCGTTTCCCAATCACAGTTGACCTTTGCTTGAATACCACAGCGATGTTTACTGTATAGCATCTCTCTCTCTCTGACCGTCATCAGAGAGGTGAAGTGCGGTCAAAGCCACAGGCAGACAGGTTGTAGGCTTAGACACATTTAGAAATATCAAAGGAAGAAAATATTAGAAATATGTTCTTTAATTTTGAAACTTTTGTCAGTATCTCACTGAACTCGCTCCCTTCTTGCATGGCTGAAGCTTGACAGTCACTCACTCACTTTCTTTTTCTTTTTTTTTTGTCATTTTGAAAGTTGTAGTTGTGTTGTGGACTGGTATCCTAGAGACCCCGAGCCGTTTCCTCAACTCAAACAACATACTTAACATTGTTTTATCAGCTTGTTTGTGACTTTTGCAAGTTTTATAAGAATTAGCTTATAAACATGACTTTTGAACTGAATACACGTTTCACAAGTTTGCTACAGAAAATGACACGTTGCTCCTGTTCCAGCAGCAAAACCTGGTTAAATACAGTGGATTTCCATATGCTCTGTATCTGTGGTCGGTGTTAACAGTACTTTTTCTGCGACACCACCCCTCCCAAATCCAAAATGAGTCAATTAGAATTCTGTTATTGAAGTTTGATAACAGCTTGGTCATCTCTGGGGTCCAGTTGACCCCAAATATAAGTAACATCACCTTCATCGAATGTCCAAGCCCAGCTGGTGGCAAAGGGAAGGATTATCACGTCATTATTTTATTGTATTATATTGGGTTTTAATGAGGTCAGAAAATATAATTGATTTTGCAGTTATTGGTAATATTTTACCCATACTGCAGTGGGCTCTGTGACTATGCAGACTATGAGGAAATAAGGCCAATATCAACTACTTCCATATAAAGTCTGCTGATGAGACGAAGCCCAGTAAAAGTCATTGTCCTATACTGAATTAAATTAAACTGCACATCTCACAAAGGTGAAAATATATAGAGAAGCAGATGATTTTAAAAGCATAGATAAAATGTGAGACCACTAATCTGTGGATCATGCAACAGGAAGAAAAGTGACAAACACTGATGTTGGATAAATTAAATTTAACACTTTGCATACATGTGGTGCAGATCTTAATGAAATCTAACCCAAGAAGATTTGATCGGATGAAGTTGGTTTTTTTGGTAACTGTCCTTTACCCACTGCGAGACTGAATAGAGAATCTGGTCTGACCCGGGGCAAGAGAGATGCAGGGCAGCTGGAGAATGAATCACCACCATGTGAATCACATCCGTTGTCTTTTTCTCTTTCTGTTGCTGTTTACATCCACAGCATGTGTCCCCCATCTTATTGGAACGAAGGTTTGACAAACACAGGGAAACGATGACAGATCAGGAGACCGTGAGGAAGAAGCAGTTTCGCTTCAGGCAGAGAAACTTAACAGCTGTGCGAAGACGAGATGAACTGAAAGAGGGGGAATCCTCACGATCAGTAAACAATTTCAATGATAGCAATTGACTCGGACGTCTCATTAGAACAAATAAATTAGGTATTTGACATATAGTAAAACAGATCACTTAGTCATTTAAAACAAAATGATGCATGTTTACAATCAATCATTTCTGAATAAAAAGTTTGGGATTTTGTTTCTCAGCATCACTGCAGTCATAGAATACAATGCAGATTTACTGCGTGAACTAGCAATGAGAGAAAATCTCCGGCTTGTTCTTCATCTTTGCGTGTAGACGCTCGTCACTCGACACCACTGGGATTTTTTTTTTTTAAATAGGGAAAAAGAAATAAGAGAGGATGTGCCTTGGAGACACATTGCCTCCAGCAACCATGGAGGCAAGAAGTTGACCTTCGCTACTTGCACCCTTCCTCTCCACACCCCTGCCCAACCTTTTCTTCCTCTAGGTAAATTAAATTTTCCCCTGTTGTATAAGGAGTATGTACCAGTAGAAGAAGGGAAGAGGGGGGTTAGATGGATGGATTGATGGATGTAAGACTTGCGGTTGTACATACAGAGTATCACGTTCTGCTATTTTCATTTGGCTCTTTATTGCTCCCAGTTGTTGGGTTAAACAAACTGAGGCCTAAAAGAAGAGGGGGAGGGCTCGACCAATCCTGTGCTTTGTTCCATGGAAGCACCTTTTGCAAGAAATGTCACAGTAGCTAAATCAAGCCAAGCAACAGCTATGAGAAACAGACTGAGGATGGAAGGGTGTGTGTAAGTGCGACTGTGTATGTGCGTATCTTCTGTCGAGCGGAGACCAAAGGTGGAGCACGATACTGTAGATGCAGGGAGCGTATTATGATGAATTCGGTAACATTCACTGGGTAATCGTTGCTCTCTTTATGGGAATCTGTGTTTGTGTGCGTTTTTCTGTATATGTATATATATGTGTGTGTGTGTGTGTGTGTGTGTGTGTGTAGACAGAACAGTTAAGTGGTATGGGACATTCTCTGCTCGTAACTTCTCATGTAAAGACTAAGGAAGAGTGCTGCTTCTGGGCTGCAGTCCATGTGTTTGTTTCTCACAGGCTCAGGTTTTTTTGACGTTCTCACACACATATAAACACACTAAACAGTGCTGGGAGGGGGAGGACTGGCCTCGTAGCTGGCTTCTAGTCAAACTTTGGAACGCATGCTTTCCAGCCCCACATATAGAGAGTAACTGTGAACTTGAGATTCAGGCGGACACGTACACACAGCCATCCACAGTTCAGATGCAGTTCAGTGTGTATGTGTGTGTGTACGGTATATGTGTGTATTATCATTCTTCGTGTTCATGACAGATGATGCTGTGTGAGTGTCCAGCATTGTTTGTGTGTCTCACAGAGAGTATCTATGCACAGGATGTAGTTTTCTTTCCTAACTGTCTGACATTTGTGGAGGTCCATCTTTCTTTCTTTGGGGGCTTTTCAGCACCTGCGATAGTGAAGGACACTTTTTCCTCCCATCTCTGCACTGCACTGCATCTGTTAACTTTTTTTCATCTTTCCTTAGTCCCTTCTGTCTGTTTGTTTGGCCTCCTCCCATCTGTTTTACGTTGTATAAACCAACATATCGCGCAGTGAAATGTCATGTTTTGTCTTTGAACTGTGTAACCATCTTTTGATGTTGATAACATTTGACCTCTGGAAAGAAAGAAGGGGAAAGAGGATAAGTCAGATTGTGATGCAGCCCCATTACACACATTGAGTAAAACACGATCCTCCACAGTGTTTCTTTCTCTGGTGAACATATACACTTCTCTATTTTGGTGTGCCTGTGTGACATTTTCAGACCCTGGTATGTCACAGCGACACAGGAAGTCAAGACTGACACCCAGGTGATGTCAGGTGTCTGTGTATTTATGTGTGTGTGTGTTTGTTTGTTTGTTTGTTTCAGACAAGTGGGTATGTGTTCACTGCTCTCTCCTGAGATAGGAATTTGAACTACTGCCACACTCACATGCACTCCACTCTGCTGTGCGGCTGTTTTTCCCATTAATTCCTCCAGTAAATCCAGTCCTACATCAGCTTGTCATCGCCCACCTCCATCCTCCCTCAGCTCTGCCACTCAGGACCAATCACACTCCCACGTTTCAGTCACTCTGACGCCTGTTCCTCCAGCATTTGGCGACTGACCTGTGGACATTGCCGACGGCCGCCTTTTATGTCTCAGGCATGGCCCCCGGTGACCCATATCTTGTAATGCACATCCCCGTTTGAGGAGGCACTTCAAATGCCCAGTGACCATGTTGTACAAGGATTTTTAAAGGATTACGAAGCTTTGCATCCATCCATCCCTGCAGACTACCTTTTTTCTTTTTTTTATTTGGTACCTCTGCCATCTTTCTTCCTGGACTCTCCTGTCATTTTAACTTTAGTATATCTCCTTCTCTGTCCCTCCCATTACATTTTTCTACCCTGACTGTCTTTCCTCCTCATCCCACCACTCCTTTACACATTCCTTTCTTACCCCCTTTCCAGCTCATCCTCCCCATCTACCCCCCCCCCCCACACACACACACACACACACACACACACACACACCCACCCACCCCACCCACAGCCCCAGGGAAATGCTCAGGCTCTCTCCGCAGAGACCTTGAACAACTCCATGCTGCTGTTTAAGGCTGTGGGGGCTGAAGCAAGGGAGGTACCCACTATGGAATATGGAGACCATTAATATAAGTTGCGGCTGGCAGAGTGTGTGTGTGTTAGCTGGCATCTGTGTCTGGGGCTTGAAGGTGTAGAGGTGTTAAATGATTAAAACTGTTGAAACATACATTTGAAATGAGAGTCAGTAAGTGCACAGCTGTACTCGTTCTCCATTGTTACATTTTTAAATTGTTTCTTTCGTTTGCCAAAAAAGTTAGCCGGGAGCTAAAAATGGTTAATTGAATCAGATAAAGAACAACAACAGAATTCTGGTTCAGTGGAACTCTGTAGATACAGCCAATCTTCAAATATGGCAATGGCAACAATTAAACTCTTTTTATGCTTTTTCTTTCATCCTTCAATTCCAAAGCCGTTAATAGCTTAGTGCTGTTGCATACAGAAAGGTAAAGGCGGATGAAAGTGGGAGAGGTAGATATGAGGAGGAGGTGGAGGAGCAGGGTTGAGCTCTCTTTGAAACGGCTGGCAGAGTCAGGAAGTGATTAGACCGCTACAACAACTCCAATAATGACAATAGGGAAAACATGTCTGCAGCCACAACCACTTAGTATCAGGAACCGTGCCCAGTATGGTTCCTATTTCATTACAAGAGCAGGACTGAGCGTGGGAGGATGGGCACATGGAGAGAAAGAGAAGAAGTAAGGTGATGATGAGGATCCATGCAGAGGAACATGGAAATAAAGGATTTGAATTGTTCTTGTACTGAGAGGGAAACTTAACATAAGTTATCATAATGTTTAGATGCATAAAAACATATGTACAATTAACATAAAGGTTATAATGGCTGAAAGACTTACGCTTTATTATTTGTAGTTTTAAACTGTTTCACTTGTAATATTACAAAAGAAAAGGAGGACGATGACTAAAGCTATCTTGGGGAATGATGAAGTTAAAAAAAAAGGTTAAAACACACATGACCCTCCAAATTCTTCTTTAAATGCTCAGTATTGTTCGTACTGCAGCTTCAACATGTGGAGAACTGAAAGACCTGACCGTGCCCGGTTACAGTTGCTAAGCTAAAGAGGAGGGATGGACAATCTTTCTGAGCCCGAGTAGAAATTTGTGTATTTTTGTGTGGTCGTTTTCACCAACTTGTTGAACAATACTTGTGTTATATTACCAGGCAGACTATGACGCAAATCAATGGCAGTGTAGAAATGATTCACGGTCTTTATAGCAGCATGAGGTCTGAGAGTCTGGGCCGGCCCTCTCTCTGGCCACATCATCATCATCATCATCATCCTCTGGTTCCTCTGCAGCCCTCCTGGTATTTTTCACAATCCTACCAGACTTCTCCATCAACAGCAGAAATCGTTTTCCCGGAAAGCTGGTGGTACCAGCTGCATCACTGCAGGGTCAGAGGAAGGTAGCTGGATGGAGGCCAGGCAGTGAGTGATAGGTCTGATGAACCTGATATTCAGCCAGGGTGAGAGGAGAGAGTCCGTCTTAAACACGCCTGAAGGTCCAGTGCGTTAAGCCTGAAATAAAATCATACGATACATTTCAGTTCTGAGTGTGACAGGATCTTTGTTGTCATTTTGTTTTTGTCTCTACCATTTGAATCGGTGCTTACATCCCGTATAGACATTTTAGTGCTGTGCCAGCCCACACAGACGTAATGCCAGGCAACACATGACCACCAGCAGTGAAACAGCAAGTGATGCTTGGTTGTTCTCTACTCATCCCTGCAGTGCTGATTCGGGGGATTTATTGCTCCGTCTGTGTGTTTTCACAGGGCCTCCAGGAAAGCGTGGAAGGATGGGAAGAAGAGGGGAACCTGGTAAGTGACGCCCACCACCTGCTTTGTTTGTTTATTTCTCCTTACTCTCTTTTCCTGGAAGACGCACTCTTTCTTCATCTCTTTCTGTCGCTCTCTCCTTCTTTTCCTGGGTGACTGGGTCGGTTCGAGGGCTGGTAAAAGCAGTGACCCATGAGTCAGGCCGGCAGATGATGGGCTGCAGTT
This sequence comes from Seriola aureovittata, assembly GCF_021018895.1. NCBI lineage: Eukaryota > Metazoa > Chordata > Actinopteri > Carangiformes > Carangidae > Seriola > Seriola aureovittata. Next base: position 17,028,048 of record NC_079371.1, read on the forward strand.
GGCCCTTCTCCCTGTCCCTCCCTATTTGCGGCAGCATAGCGCTAACTTTGGCCATGTGGTTGCACTAACTTTGCCCAGATGTCAGTTGTTCTCACTGAGCAGTAGCAGCTGCAGTAGAGCGGGCCTAATGAGATTCTCCGTTGCCAACATCACTACCCACCATTATTGCGTTGCTTTTTCTTTCCATGCAGACCGCAACACACTCATCGAGAAACTAAAACAGTACAGAGACATAACTCTTGTTACAAAAAAGGTCGTAATGACAAATAGAACGGATGTTCTACAAGCTTGAATCATCCTGATTTTAAATGGTCTTTATTAAGTGTGGATTCCAACAAATCGTGGCACAATAATTTTAGAAGATTTTATCAAAACCTGTGGGACTGTAGTTTCTCTGCAGGATATGTGTCAGATGGGAAAATTTCCAGTCTGGTTGTGATTCATTGTTGTGGAGATTAATTAGATGTGATCTGCTCCTGTGAAAATGTTGACTAAGTGGTAGATCACCAATAAACTTTATTGCTCTACTTAGCACAACAAGTCTTTCTGAAGTTATCATCCAGCTTCTTTCCAGCTTCCCCAGCCTGTTTGCCGCTCTCAGTCCCAATCCTTTTTGTTCCTACTGAAGATGAAATCTTCAAATACAGGTCACAAATATATGTTTCCATTTTTAAAAAGGCTCAGTAAGTTCCTAAACCAGCTGGACACTGTAGTTTTAAGCAAACGTTAAACAGGCTGGAGTTAAAATTGTATTCGTCTGCAACTATTTTCAGCTGCAGATTTGGCGCACTAGTGAGTATTTATGGCAGCATGACAGTGTTTGTGGGATTGACCCAGTGTAACATTGTGGTTGACTGTTGTGTTTTTAATAGTTTTTGGACAACAATGGTGGATGGTTTCAGATTTTTCATGGGTTTTCTTGACAATAAGAAAACTATAGCAACGAGTGTCACCACACTTTGCTTTTAAATCCCCATATTCTTTGCAACTACCTCTTAAACCGCATAGATTATTAAAAGTCCCTCTGAGTTCTGCGATTCCATCAGGCGATCATCAGGACAGCTGAATGTTTTTCCTCTTGGTGTTTAGCAGGGGGAATTCTCATTAAGGGAAAGCTGGCTGTTTAGGTTATAGCCGAGATTGGAGACTCGTCGGCAGGAGGGTAGGAGGGTCTGTATTGATGTGGTTCTGTTTAGGTTCTTTCTCTTGTTGTTTAGTTTTGCATCTTCACATTGCAGCACCCGGGGTTATAGTTGTGGGGGTAGGTGGCACGTACAGGCGGTTGCGCCATCCTCAAGCTAGTCGATGACCCTGGGACAACTTTTTACAAGACCAGAAGAGATTTTCCCCGTTCCGTCAAACAAATGAGAGTGGAGAAGAGAAACAAAAACACAAACCTGAATAACAGGAAAGAGGGCAGACAGAGTATTTAAGCATCTTAAAATCAGCTGTCACCCTGTCTCCTTCATCAACTTTTCTGTTTTCTCTTTAACTTGCTTTCCTTTTCTCTTCTGTTGGCTTCTATCTTTCTCTCTCATTCCCTCTGTCTCTTTCTTTCTCATTGGTCTCCACACACACCTGTCTCAAGTTCAATGGCTGAAGCTGGTCTTACTGCCAGTTTGTGTGTGTTTGCCTAACTGTCTGGCCCAGGAGGTTCTCGTCTCAGCGTCTAGACACAGCGAAACGTGATTGACTTGTACTTCATGCCTCATAAACCTCGGCACCTCTCTCCCGTCTTCTTTCCCTCACACCTCTTCTGTCCAAGTGCCTTCATTTTTTCATCCCTCTTTTGTCCCAAAAATGCCCTTTCCCTTGACTTTAACAGCAACTTCAAGGCTCACGTAGACTGTGGTCACGTTAGCAGGACTTTTTGTGTGTTTGAATAGTAACATAACACCACAAATATCCCGCAATACCCTAGAGGGAGTCTGTTTTCAATCTTGCTGAGTTTATGAATTTGTTTAGTGTTGCATCCATGCTGATGAGCTGTACGGTACCCGAACTACAGTGGTGGCGTCACGCCAAGTCGTGCCGTAGATGTTAACAGTCGTATTAATCAGCATCATGATTGATTTGATCAGATAAATATAAACAAAATCACTAATATACAATTTTCTAATAGCAAAATGATATATTAACTTTGCAGGGTTTTCGGGTGGTTTATTAGTGCCCTCAGGATTGCATATTTAAGAAAATGTTTTTTATAAGAATATTACATTAAAACCCAGACCACTAAGAATGAGAGGAGTCCTTTGATCATTACTGTTGTTTTTGCTTAGGCTAAGTATTAGAAGCAGAATGTACTCTTTGCTGCTGAGGCTCAACATCAGAGGATTTCAATCAGATCTGAAAGACTGCCTCAGAGAAACCTCTGAGACATCTTTTTGCCAACACGCCCCTGCCTCTTCACTCCCTGTCTGTCCTCGATCTAATACACCCATATCTTCTTAGGAAACAAACTCTCGACATGACTTCATATCCTAATGCAAAACATGAGCCATTATCCAGAAGTCTGTTTATCATAACAGGTTCACCACAAGCTCCACTGGCAGCGGCTCTAATGAGCTTGTTCTGTACCATATTTAGGTGGTTAATTACAGTCATCATCTAACAAACCACATTGCATGTGCAATTTTTTGTTGCATACCACTGTTGTGAGGAATTGATTGCTTTACAAACCAGAGGTTATCATAACTCATGCATGCTTTGCTTCATGTGTCAGTAGAGATGTACAGAATTTATTTTCTAATGCCTGATTTCTCTCTTTCTGTTGCAGGACCTCCTGTAAGTACAATTTCATTTCATCCAGGTAGTATCAAAAGCAACCAACACGTTAAAGGACACAAAACTGTTACAATCCTTTCCCATAACATTTAACATGCATACACACTCTCATGCACACACACAGTATACTGTATCGTCCCTCTCAGTGCACTGTACACTGCTCAACAAAGCACTGCTCCACCCAAAAACGATCTTTTCTCCCACAGCAGCAAAACACACGGACAAACAGACTGTCACAGACTCACACATGTGCATCCACAGAACACAGCAATAAATGGACCACCTAGGGAAGTGTGTATGTTTGTGTGTGTGTGCGCGCGTGAGTGCGTGCGTGCAAGTGTGCATGTGTGTGTGTGTGTTTAGAGGTGATGCTTAAAGCAGCAAGTTATTCTCCTCAGTGGGACTATAACTCCTGCTGACACACACACACACACATTATGTGGAAACAGCTGTTGCCCTCAGGTTTGTGATTTTTTTTTTGTTTAAATTTGAATTGTTGTGATCTGCCTAGAGAAGAGTAATTATTGATTTTATTTTAAATTTTTAAATTTTTTCGGTCACATGTGGCACAGATCAGATACACTGAGGCGGAAGTGAAACACACCGGAAAGTTTTTACGCAAACATCCGAACAGAATGGTTGACCTTTTGAAAATGCAAGGAATGGTTTTATTAGAGAAAACTTGTCTGTACAGCTGGTTTACACTAAGTATGCATGAAACTATGTATAATTTCTTTTTCCTGAACACATCCAAAGTCCTGCCTACAGCCCATAAAGTCGATGGGAAGGTGTGGTAGTGCAGCAGTCAGCTGCTACTACACAAAGTAACGGTCAGTGCAGTTTGTCTGAGTCAAGGCAGGAAGTTGTCAAAAATAACCACAAAACAATGTAAATGGCAATTTCAAAATAAACACAATACAAATAAGACTCACTTTTGAAGATAAAACTTCAGTCTTAACTGTCTAAGTTCATTCGTCCCAGCTCCAAACTCTTTAATTGGACCTAGAACAAACTTGTAAAATTATAGCTTTTGTAAAAAACTGAACCACCATCCTGTGACATCATTATAATCTCCCACTCGGTGACCAGACAACTTGATGTTAATACAGCGTGTTGTGTGCATCTCTTGGTTTCTGTTCTAACCTGTCTCAATGCTTCATGCTTTAATCTCTAACCTCACCAGGGCAAGGCTGGACGGGATGGATACCCGGTAAATTTGATTTGTTATTTATCCTGTCACTCTTCAATTCACCCAATCATGCCTCTATTCTCTCTCCAGTTGTTGATTTATTCCAACTTTTCCTGATTTCTCTACTCCTTTTGAAGAAATTACCTTTAGTCCAATCGCTGCCTGCTTCCTTGCCTCTTCCTGCGATCTTCACCACTTGTATCCTGCCCCGTGACTGAGAAATGACTCAAACACAAAGACAGTTGTATTTAAAGACAAACAGACACGGAACGTCCAGAGTGGCAAGATGAGATGAAAGGGTTTTATTTCCCTTTGGCAGTTTGAAATATTACAACTTGCTGATTCAAGGCAGCAAATAGTGAAATAAAACATCTTTGGTGCACATAAGAAAATGAACAAAACATGAAAAGCAATAAACATTCAGGCGCAACCCTGTTAAGATATCATCAGTAAACATAAACCACAGGAGTGTAAACCATAGCAGTGAAAATGTTAAACATTCATCCACAAGCCTTGAGCCTTTGAATGGGGATAAATAGTTTGAATAATTTAACTGTGTACATCCATAACTACTGAATGCAAAGCAGATCACTGATTTCCGTCAGTGAGCCAGTTCCTGTGTTATCCAGAGATATAGCGGCCTCTAGTGGCCACTTAGATTCCTGACTTCAAAACAAGACTCTAATGCTGATTTGTGGTTTAACCGTCATCAAATTCACATCATCTAATACAGATACACCCTCATCCTTCAAGAGTTCAGGCTGCATGATGGTACAGATCACATGAAGCATTAGTGTGTGCGGGGTGTGTGTGTGTGTGTCTGTGTGTGTGCGTGCGTGTCTCCTGTGAGACCCTCTGTCTGTCCCTGCTGTCTGGTTGCCATGGCCACCTAAAGCAGTCGTCCGGTGTTGTGTTCCACAGCCTCTTGTTGGTTGTGTCGTTATGTGTATGTTTTCTCACTGGGAATTTTGGGAAGTTCATTCCCCATGGGGCTCTCTCCCAGTCAGATTCCCAGTCTGCCTGGCACTGCACAGCCCTCCTGACGGGAAATGCCTGCTGCTAATTACACACAGGTGGACCGAGCGCACAGAGAAGTGTGTCTGTGTTTTGTGCTTGTTTGCCTGTGACACCATTCATCTCTGTCACTGTCTTTGTTTTGAAATCTCACAGGCTTTGGCATAGTGTGGCTAATGTTGTTGTTTTTAACTGCAAAACATCTGCTTAATAGAATGATGTAATTTACATCTTTCTAACTATATGATCTGGATAATCCTTCCCAGCCTAGTTAGCATAATGAAATCAAAGCTTGTAGCTCTATATTTACATAGATGAAACAATACTGGAGCTGGAGGACCTCTGTTTTGTAAGTGTAAGAGGCAGCTTCCTGTTATGATGCGTATGTACGGGTATGATGATTTAGGAAGCTGTGTGTATGAAGTTACTGTGAAACAACAGTAGATTAATCATACTGACAATTTACATAGACAGCACATTGTTTCATTTACCAGCAAAAAAGTTGATCAACTTTCCAACATTTGAGCTAACAAAAAAAAAAGGGAAGGGGGGATGAGGGGGTTCTTCCTGTTGGGTAGCAGTGTTTGTGTATCTGTGTCCATATGTGCAGATGTGTGTGAACTCCTTCCAACCACCCATAGTGTATGTGCATCTCTGTAACAAAGGCCAGAGCCGTGGAAGTGGTCAGAGGTGTGTGTGTGTGTGTGTGTGTGTGTGTGTGTGTGTGTGTGTGTGTGTGTGTGTGTGTGTGTGTGTGTGTGTGAGTGTGTGATACGTTTTCACAACACTAACTTCTCTCACATGGATGGCTCATATGGAGAGGGCATGTGCACATCAACACGAATGAGTCAAGTCAGCTTCCGGAGAGCACTGCGGTGCAAACTGTGTTGTGCCCCTGACTTGTGCCAACAAGATTTCTGTCTTTATTTTTCCATTGTTAAAACAAACAGCTAGGTTTCTTTCCAGCACTTTGTTTTTCCTGCCCTCTCTCACCCTTATTATGTCTCACTGACTTAAATAGAATTCAAGCCTTTAACCCTCAACAGGCACGAGTCTTAATTCTGTAACTGGACACATAAACACATAATTCAACAGTGTGAACAAATACAAACAAGTATGCCAGTGTGTTAGGCACACATGTCTCACAGACGTTAAGTTCATCAGACTAATACATGCAGCAGCCCACTTCCACCGAATCATCAGTAATATGGTAAACAGTGTTAATGACGTGGTTTGTGTGCATCTCAAGCATAACACTGTGATAAGTGTGTGTGTGTGTTTGTGTGTGCTGATGTGTGTTTTCTCTCCTCATGTAACCCCTGTCACTTCTTCCTCTCATAAATCACGGGCAAGGGGTTTCGGTTTCAGAAAGGAGCCTTCCCGCTGTCAAACAATCAGAGTCAGGCAGACTGACAGAACAGTGCGGAGGAGTAAACACACACCCACACACACCAGTTGGTTCTCCTTCATATGCACAGTCCCCAGCGTGCCCAGCCACTAGCGTGTTTATACGCTAGTGCCAGTCTGTGACAGACACAGGCCAAGGCCTCCATTGTTCAGCCTTCCAGGCTGCTGAGCACAAGATTAAAACCAGACAGTCACCCAAAAACATGTCAGTAATTTTCTGTCCCAAATCACACAGCACTCTGGTATGCTTTATTCTGCTCTTTGGTTCTGGATGCAGCCACTATGCTTTTTTTTTTCTCAAAGCAGCAAATGCCATGTATCACAAATTGTGCTCATGCATCCCGGACATGGAGTTGAGTTTTGTCCCTGTGGCAACATGAAAGAAGATCCTAAAGATATTCACTGCAAGAGAGGAAATGATGATATCAAAAGGATGCAAGAGAAGGAAGGAAAGTAGAAGCAGGAGAAAGGAAAGGTCTCAAAAAGAGCATCCACTCTGTCCATGGTCCTCTGTGTTGACGTTACGTAATTACACTCATTGAGCCTAATGTGTGCGACACATTACCATGTGTTTCTAGCTGAGATGTCTGCCTTGATGTGCAGACACCAACTGTTCACGCCGCATCCTCAACAATTACACCCTGCAGGATAATTACCAGTTGGCACCATAGGGAGTACAATAAAGACAGTAAAGACGCCCCTCACCCTGTTTCATTGAGATTAAGAGACACACACTTACGCATGTGTCAGCATGCACATACACACATATGCAAACACACAGACAGAGACATACGCCCTCCTGCAGGCCAAGTTATTTTCCAGAAATGTGTTTAAAAGCCATCTAATTGGTGGGAATGCTGAGTAGAGTCTTTCTTTTTTATTTTTATCTGCTGAGGGACGCTCAGGACGAGATGGCTTTGCAGAGTAGAAATACACACAAAGACCCACACACACACACACACACACACACACACATAAAAAGGCATTATTTCATTTTCCGCCACATTCACTTGAGGTTTCAGTGGTAATCTCAGGACTATTTTCTCACTTTTTCTCGACATTAAACTTACTGTCTCTCTATCCTCCTTCCTTCCTTATATTCTGCGGCCTGATCCATTTGTGGTATGAGATGAAGCGATTTTAGCAGTGGCTCTTTTTCTTTTTCTTTTTCTTTTTTTTTAATTTGCATTCCAACTCTTTTTCTCGTTTCTTCTTTTCCTGTAGTCTGTCTTGTACTTTAGGTTTGTACCACAGAAAAACCAATATAACAATGTGGCTATAGGCTACAGAAAGTAAAGCACAGAATTTACTGAGGGCCACCCATCAATATCCAACCCACTAGGCTTCAGTGTCTCATATATTGTTATTCATATAAACCCTATTGACCAATTTTCCTCTTGGCTTCCATCACAAGTTCCCTGTGACCTCTGTTGCTGATTTAAGTAAGGCTCGTATATTTTAAAGTGTTACTATCAGTCATAAAACAGCTTCCTGGACTGCCATATTGTCATTTGAATTATTGCTCTAGGTAGCCATAGTAATTCTTTGTTGTATTTTATTCCGTATTGAAACCAGTAAGTAAGTAAGTAAGGTCATAGAAGTAATATATTATATGTAAACTGTTATATGCTGCCAGATATCAGATTCAGGGTTTTATTGTTGAGAATAAACCTGCTCTCACAGACAGACACAAAGAAATGTAGAGCATTCATACGCATCCTCACAAAGGAAGACACACACACACACACACAGTTCACAGGCCACTGTGCGGCTTGTTAGCAGCTATAAATCAGTCTTTTTTGCTCCAGTTCAGAGTCTGCAGCCGCCGATGACCTCACCATGTACACCTCGTATACTCATCCTGACGAGTCTTGAAGGAGCCGAGCTCTGATAAACGCTCCCAGATGCAGAGATATCACCCCACTCGTATACACACACACACACACACACACACACACACACACACACACACATACAGTATACCTGTATCCAGAGACCTGAATACAGCAGGGAAAATTCACTGGGACGTTTAGAGGCTTATTCTCCCTCTTGCATGTATGACATGATAAACACAGCGTGCTGCGTTTAACAGACCAATGAAACTACAACCAATCTACTACTGTATGTAGCCTCCAGTGAAATAAATTCAGAGAATTAGATCCTTGCTCTTCACACTCCTCAACTTTAGATAGTCGGGGTTAGATTATTGCCATCCAATTGGTCCCAGTCATTTGTTCCACCCGACTCTCAGCCACCTACTGCTGATTTCACAAGAGGCCCTTAATCAAAAACTCATCAGGAGCCTCAAAGGCTTTTCTCTGTATTTTTAGAAATCTCTTTTATACAGACTGACCACTTAAACTTTCATCAAAAAACTTCAGTTTTTGATGAAAGTTTATAGCCATGCCGGCCCATTACAAGCTGAAGAGGGGCAGTAAATGATCACATGAACTATTAATGAAAGCAGCTCCACATGGTGCTCCCTCTCTTCTTTCTCTCATCTTCCTTTCATCCTCATGTGCCTACTGTCCATCCGTCAGAGAAGGCAGTGATGACACTGTGGTAGGTTTTCACTACAGGACCACGTCAGATAGCACCCATGGGTCTGGTAAAGCAGGGAGATGAAGAGAAAAGCCTAATTCATGTAAGAAATCCAAGGCCAGAGATGACGACTGCTAATGATGGTTTACAGGCTGCAGAGCCACCAGGACTGTGAAGGGCTGAGCAACCCACGACTCAAGGGACCCTGTGAAAACTGTTAGTGTAACATCAAGTATGGTCGTTAAGGAGGAAGTCAACATTAGCCTTTACCACATACATCACATTTAAGTGTTTTTGGAAAGTTTGATCCGAGAGCCGACTGGTCCTTTACGTTTAAGGAAGGATCTAAAGGTTCGTGCCTTTGAACCTTTGAGTGTTGCTTTGCAGAGGAGGTTCAATGACTGCTCGGCTGTTTTTACTGAGCTAAACAAAGTGGACCACTTGAACTGCTGTTTCAGCACTTGGGTGAGGTTGGATAGGGACGTTTAACATACTTCACCGCATGTTGGATTATCTCATCACCACAAAGATTGTGTGGCAGATTAATACAGCCGGACCAAATCCACCCGCAGACTATCATGTTGGACACCACACTCTAAATCTCAGAATAATTATAAACCACAACCACCTGGAAACATCTCAGTGTCTGAACCCTATGTATACACACATACACACACACACACACACACACACACACACAGTTAACTGGGGCAGGATATACATAGAACAACTTTCTTTCTTTTTCTACTTTTTATCCTCAACTTCCCAATAACTGCAGCTGTGTCTTCTCTGGTGTTTACAAGCAAGACCTTTACTGTCCTCTCTTGGTAGATTTGTTTTTCCAAATCCACTCAACCTCAGATCATTTACATTTTCTCCTGAGAGATAATGAAACAAGACTCAAATATTATGAGTTCCTAATAAATCACAGCTGCTTTATGATACTTTGGAATATTTAGAACAGTGTCTTCACGGTGTCTTAATCATTTTCTTTATTCACAACAGACATACAGTGGATAATTGTGAAGCCTGTCATTACAGGGAAATTTTTGGAAACGCACATACCGTACTGACTTTCTTGCTGAGAGTTAGATGAGAGGAGTGATACCACACAGAGAAATGAGAGTGGTAATTAGTCTACTCATCTATCACTTGGCAAGAAAGTGAATGCGCATATTTCCCTAAATGGCAAACTCTTCATTTAATGGTTTTGTGTCGACATGGCTCGTGTAACTTTGTACTTTATCTTTTTTATAATTTCTCTTTATCCGCCTTCAAACAGGGTCCACTTGGCTTGGATGGCAAACCTGTGAGTATTCTCAAACACATTTTTGTAACACATGCTTTAAGTGACTGACTTCAGTTTAATTTTACTTCTGTTTTGTTTCCTCTCAGGGTTTACCAGGTCTGAAAGGAAGCCAGGTACACCAGCACACACCTGCTGTCTTGTTCTGGTTTTTTAATAACACATATCTATTACACTGAAATCATTCATAGCCACATATTGTCTATCTGTGAATCCAGGGGGGTATTCAGCCTGTAAGACAGGTGATGGTTTGCTATACCTCATCAATCATTTTTACTGTTCCTACGGGACCATTGCAAAGTGAGTAAAATGCCCACGGTAGCCATCTTGTTTCTTGTTCCACCTCTTAAGTCATCCCAGAGCTCAAGGCCACGGGGGAGTCATGGCTCAACTGAACCGAGTGCCGAAATCCCCTTCGCACTTCACCTCTGAGTCCCATCCATCAACTTTCCCCAGCAGCCCCGCGGCACTCCCAGACACACCCAGGTGTAGCGTGGAAACGGGCGATGCAGAGCGAATGGGTTACACACCAGTGAGAATAGAGTTTATAACCTTCAACAGAGGCTCTTTAAAAAGTCATTATAGCACCATTCACCCCTCCTTCAGCCCTTCTCGCTGGTTGCTTTCCCTGATGAGAGGGCGACTAGTCATCTGCTGAAACGTAAACCCCTCACAGCATAATGAGAGCTGTTTGAATAGCTCCTCTCCACACACCATTAGGCTGTTGGTTCCTGCTAAAGGAGACCTCAAGCTGGGTCTGTCCTTTAAGAGGACTCTGCCCATCACAAAGGGTCTGCAGTAAAAACCACAGCAGGTGTGACACAGACCTCATGACCAGAGGCGTCTAAGTACTCAAGGGATGTAGCGGGAGATAATAACAGGAGACGTGAAGTGGTTAAAGAAATAAGACTGATTTGTTGATATAAAAAAAAAAAAAAAAAAAAAAACAAGTTTGAAGGAACGCAGAAGTTCAACCACAACCAAAAATACTTCAGCTGAAAGTGAACCTGATGTGGACTTCAAAAAGTAAAAATAAATGTTTATAAGTACTGTGAAGAAAAAAATTATGAAGAAGACTTTGAAAATCACCCAGAAAACAACTTGATACCAAGAGACGCTAATATGACACTGAACTATTAATAGAAACCACATGCTTTAAAAAAAATCCACCATGACAACCGGACACCTACAAGAGTAGTAGTCACTTAAATTAAACCTTCCTCCTCCCCCAGTTCTTCTCTCCCTGACAAGCTGCTGCCTGTCATCAAGTGGCCGCTCACATTAACAAACTGCTTAACCTCTCCACTACACTCCCTCTTCAGCATCGTACTCCTGAACACAGTTGTTGGGCAGAGGAGATATGAGGTGAGGGGCGATGAAATAGAGAGGTTGGGCTTCAAGGCGGATAGAGAAAGGTGAACTGAATGAAAGCAGGAGGAGGGAACAAGTGCGCGAAATATGGAGAAAGAGTGGGCAGTTTGGAGAATACAGACACAAAGAAGTTTAACATAAAGGGTCGCTGGGCTGTAAGAGGTAAGATCTGCCCACTTGTCAGTTTTAAAGAGTCTGTGGCTGAGATCAGAGACGGCTGGTGGCAGGTCTCCACATAGTCCTCTCTTTCTGTCTCTCCGTCACAGTCACAGATTGCCTGTAGCCAGTCTGCGGTTTGTGGTGCCGCCACATTTGGCGTCCTTTTGCCACTTGTCAGCAGTGGACAGACTGAGACGGGCGGGCGCTGAGATGGACGAGGGCACAGCAAAGCCAAACTGGCACGGATTAGCTCATCTGTGGGCCTGGTGTTCATAGGACGATGTCAAACCGCCCAACACAAAATGTGACTGTGTGGCAGTGTCTCACACACAGTATAAGTGAGTGCGCAGGCCTGTTTTGAGGCCCCCGTGTTTTTAGTTAGTGTTTCTAGCATTCCTCTTCCAAAACATCTTAAGAGATCCCCTCTGAGAGACAGACTGGTGGAGGAACAAAGGAACATTTTGTGCTTTCAGTTTTATCTCTCTCTGCAAAATAGTTTTTTATCTCTCAAAGTGAAGTCTTGAAAGGGATTCCCACTGCAAGCTCAAGTTATACGGTCTTTTTGTGAAACATGCTGAGACAAAACTAACTTGTGATTGAGCAGTCCCAATGGCATGACTGCATTAAGTGGTATTACTGCCTTTCTTTACTGTTTGATCGAATCCTCCCTGCTCGAGGCCGACAGAAGATGTATTGTACTGCGATGTATGTTGCTCATATGATAACTGATTTATTTTGACCAACTGTCTCTGATTATCTCCATCCCTCCTACAGGGACCAGTTGGACCCAAGGGAGAAAAGGTATGCATACATCAATATGGATTTCAGCAGCACTGCTAGACAAGTCAATGCTCTGTATGGATGTATTTTTTATAGTCAGAGAGATTCAAAAAGACACAAATGCAAGCACACAAACACAGAACCTCACAGGTGTTCTCTCCATCGCCCCCCCCACGTCCACGTTTTCACTGCGCGCCCATCAAACGAGCCATAGATTACATGTAGTTATGTAGGAGCTCATATGTCTCCGCACATTCTCACGTCAAGGCACTAAACAGGTTTACAGGCCTTCCGCAGACCTCGATGATAGCCAGATGTTTTCCCGCTCTGTGAACCTCCGCCCAGCCTAAGATGTAAGCGACCGAAAGAGCTGCAAGAGCTGGGCAGAGGAGACGTGTGCATGTGGTCATTTGTGTACACACTGATGAGTAACTGTGTGTGTGTGTGTGTGTGTGTGTGTGTGTGTGTGTGTGTGTGTGTGTGTGTGCGCGCGCACGCCCGTATTTGCACTCAAGCGAAAATTGTCCAGATAAGCAGAACCACAAGAACAACACAACTGCAGTAAACAGCATCTGTCAGAGCAGGACTCAGTCTGATGAGCAGGAATTGCAAATGGCTGATGATGCTGAGGTTTGGAAAATTGGCTCCTTTCATGTAATCATGCTAGTAGCACTGCGATGAGAACTTGAACTCCAAATCCTCATCAGAGAACCAACAATCCTCAGCACGCGCACTCCCACTTTCACTTAACCACTCTTATCCTGTCAGACGATTCCAATTGTGGCCTATCAAATGATTTATACTGTAAATGTCGACATCCTGAGCTGATTTGGGAACAGATGACCTTTGAGTCACTTCCCTCCCATACAGTATTAGTTTTCAAGCCTGTATGTCACAGCTGCTCTACAGTAGCAGTATTCTATTACATGACTGCTCCTGTGTGCATATACAGTCCTAATAACTGCTGACAATTGTTATTTTCCTGTTTTTCTCCCAGGGTGACCAAGGAGACATTGGGCCACGGGTAAGCCATGTTTTCTGCCTTTGCCTGAGGAAGTTAAATGAGATGTTTTGACTGTTATATATGCATTTTAGAAGCTACTTTTTCACTACAGCTGACCTGGCTGAAAAGGCTTCAATTTAAACCTTTATTCCAGTTTTTGTCCTTTTTCTCTTGTTTTGTCTTTGTCTGTCAGAATCTTTTTTAAATTTTCACACTTTCTTGAGGTCAAGAGACACTGACTTTTAAGTTCAGTCATGGCAAGAACTGTTTATTTTTCTATTGTACATTTGCTAATGCTACATAGACAATGTTAGCATCAACAGCTGTTTATGTACCAGAGCTTCAGGTATCTTTGCATTTTCAAGACAAGAGGTTATAATACACTCTCTGAGAAGTGTGACTTCTTCAGGGCAGACTGGACAGTGACTCGGTATCAGAACAGACGAGACCTTCCGGCAATACTGGTGTTAACTGGTTATCATGCTAACTTCAGTAAAGAAAGAAATGATAGAAGCGGAAGCGGATGCAAAACAAATGTCGACATTGTCGGCATTTCTTTCCACTGCTGGAGACAGCTCTTGGTGAGAAAAGGAATAAAGTTTGATGCTGAACTCATCACATTTCTTCTAGACTGCACCTGAATTGAAAAGTGTCCTAGGACAGCCAGAGGAAACCCACGCCAATACAGGGAGCTTATGCCAATTTCACAGAGAAAGGAAACAGGCTGAGATTGAAATCCAGCCCAGACAAAGTAACAGACCATCACAAATTGGAAATCAATGTCCAGGAAGACAGAAATTTCCATTCTCTGGAGTTTTCATAACATCTGAAAACTACTCATCCTTTCCTTGTTATCACACTGGAGGAACAATGTGGACATGCAGGGAGAAAAACATGTGCAAAATCACAGATCACAAGTTTTGGTCAGTGGACTTGAGGCAAGCCTTTTCATAATTCACAGGAAAAGTGTGTTTACCCTGTGTGGCTTCCCCAGCAACTGCACCAACGACACAGCCCTGCTCCTATGATGAGGTCTTGAGTTGCCCACATCTCCAAAACCAGAGATGAGAAATGATGATATTAAAGAACGATGGAAATACTTAAACCTCACCATCAAAACCCAATGGTTGGGACAGTGCCAAAACTGCCATCTCGTCTCAACCAAACTATGTTTTTTTTAACATTATAGGGTAACCTCACTGTGCATCTGGTCCATGTTGTCAGTGTTGTCTTTTCATGTGATATCATTCCAGCCACCATGAGACCTATGTAATTATCTCCCGCTTCATTCACTGTGGTTCGAAAATAAGCCCCCTGTGCTTTACATGGTGAACGGATTGGATTCTTTGAAGAAGTCATGTACCCCATGAATCCTAAATGTTTTTCTAGTTTTATTATGTTTACACTATAACATCAGGTCAAGGTCACACTTCTTCACATGCAAATAAAAGTGGGGAGGAACTAGTGAGGTGATCTATGCATTGTTTAGGGTTTTAACCCAAAGATCTAAAGCCCTGTTATTGTCATGTCATGGCAAACTGTTGAAACATTAAAGCAGAGCTGAAAGGATGAATCAATTAAATATAAAAGAATAAGTCAGTGTATAATAAACCATTTGACAGTTAATTAGATTTTATAGACCAAACCATTAATCAGCTAAGTAAGAATAGGTGAGGTAATTAAGCTAAGTAAGAATAAAGATTAATCAATCAAGTCATTCAATAAATAACATAATTTTGTATACCTACATGAAACACTGTAAACTCATCATACATATAGAAAGCAAGGCCTTAACAAAATATGGTCCAATTTATGCTAATTGCATTTTTTTTCCCCAAAATGTACTTTGCTTGACGTTGGATTTGCATTTAATTATCTATTTAAAAATATATTTAGATACATTTTTCTTATATATTTTTTGACCCAGAAACAAAGTAAGGTTTCTGGCACGACTTCACTTACTTCCAAGGTGCATGGAGAAAGGAAATTCCAAATAAGTCAAAACTCCAGCAACACTTGCAGTAAACAGAAGAGCTATGTTAGACCAACAGTTTTCGGCTTGTGTCCCGGGTGACCCTGATGAAGGCCAAAAGCTGAAATACAGCAGTCTAATATTTTTTGGCCCAACAAAACTGGTTATCATTTGTTTCATAATCTTTCATTTCAACTGATGAAATTACTGATTTATAGTCACATAATGGTACTATGACTGTCTGTATTAGACAGTAAGTGTTAGCCAGTGATTTCCATATTGGCAGCAGCCTTTCACATGAGGTTAACAACTCTGACTGTGAAGCACTTTCAAAATACTAACACATAAAATATTTATAAAAACTGTAAATGTTCCTCTGGGCCTAAACTCCCATTGTAGTCATTTGCTACTTGTCTTTATTATTGTTAACATTCTTTCACTAGTGTCCCATTGAAACACAAGATTTTGAATAATAATTAGAAATAGATGTGTTGTCATAAGTCTTCTGAGAGTTGGAGCCTGGAAATATTGGCATGACAGAGAGTGTGAGAGTATAGAAATGAAACTGAGTGGCTATTGTTTCACAGCAGAGCACAAATGGAGTGTAAATTTGTTAGGGCTGCCCAGCAGAACAATATTTATGGTGCGGTTCAGAAACATTACAGGAATTCCTGATTGCTATCAAGGCGTGAGCCAGTTGATTTCCATGCCTATCCTTCTAGATTTTGAAGTAATAGTTTGTGCAAGAATTAAATCTTCTTGGCATTCTGAATTACATAGTTCTTCCAAATGGTAAATATTGCACTTGGACGAGGCTTCGGCAGCTTTGATGTCTTTGGATTAGTCTGTAGCCCAAAGACCTCAGAGTATCGCTTAGAGACACAGATTTGGTTCAAAATAAACCTTGCAGCTCCTAAAACTACTGTAGTTGTGAATTACACCTGGCACTACGGTATATCTCATAGATATGGCTTGATAGAAAAAGTGTTGGTTTCTGAATGTGTTTGTAACAGCTATGAATCAAAGTACTACAGGTTCACTGAGGCTGAGCAGATAAAGGGTGGTGGTTGGAGGTATCTATCCAGAATATAAAATCAATCCTCATTTTTGCCTTGGTTTCAGCGTTGTATGCTGTTTCACCTCTGAACTTTACAAGAAGATAACACAATACACGTGAAAACAGGACGTGGCAATGAATCTCTGTCAACCTGTGACTTCCTGTCAATCCATCATTTTCAGTGGCTTTTGTCAGGCTAAATCTGGACCCAGGGCAGATTACAAACACAGGATAACGGGGGTATTAAAACACTCTTATACAACCACCAAGAACTCGTGACAAAAGGTCACATGTAGTGTTGCATCTTTCTCCAAAGCAACTTTTATTGAAAGGCATGAAGCGGGTGCCCATTTTTCCCAGCCTCCATACCGTCAAATCCATACGGAGGAAAATGTCACTACATGTTTAGGTTCGCCTGGCAGCTGTGTTGAAAGACAAGTCATGATGGGAGTTTCATCCCCAGCCAAAGCCTCCTATTGCTTCCCCCAAGGCTGTACAAAAAGGCCATGGTTAGACAGGGCTCTGAGGTTGAATGGCTGTTTGTCTTAGTATCAGCCTAAGCGCTGATGAGAACGAGGTAAAGGGGAAGCCCACTGTAAAACAGCCTATTCTCTTTTGAGATGTTTAAGGAGCATATGTATATGTGGTTTCCATGGAGGGAACGGTGCAAATGAGTGAATGTGACAATGGGGAGAGAGGAGTGTATAGGCAAAGAGAGGAGGAGGAGGCATTTGCAGTGTTGGAAAAACCTCAGCTATCCGGCACTCACCGCAGCCTGTTAACGGAAACCTCATGAGCAGGCTAGCATCTCTCCTTCTGTCTCTCCCTACTGTCCTTCTGCTGCCCCCCTCCTATTTTAGATGTTCTCTCCATCCTTCCTTCCATGTGTTTTTGGAGAGAAGTCACCCAGAGAAGCAGCACAGTGCTCCGAGCTCTCTGGCGGCAGACAAACTCTGCTCCTTTCAGCTTGACAGACAATCATCACACTTACTGTCTGTCGGCTGGAAAGAGCCAAGCCACCTCTGTTTGGTTCAGTCGCAAAGGGTGGGATGAGGAGACATTAAATGGAACAAACGCATAGTTAAATACAGGTTTGAATGAGAGACAGGATTTTTTTTCTGAAAGGACAAAGGGAAGTTACTGGGTCTCACTTTTAAGGTTTTTCAAAGCGTATATTTCACTATATGCAGATGGGTTGTTTATTTTTTCTACATTAAAATCCGCACAGTTTGTAAAAGCCCTTTCTGACTATAAGCTATGGTATGCTAACTTGCTCACCTTTCCCTTTGTCACTCCTCTCTCCAGGGGCCTCCTAACTACAACACATTTGCAGGTCTGCACAGTAATCAGATTCTCACTGTCAAGGTTTGTCCTTCCCAGCAAACTGTTCCTTAGTCCTCCCAGCAGCCACTGCTCTCTGTCGGGCTGCTGATCTTTCACTATTCCTCCATTGAGCTGCTTTCCCCTTCGTCTTATAGCTTCAGAGGCTGCTGAACTCTCATCTATCTCATCTTTTCCGACGGTTGTTTCCCTCCCTTCTGGACTCTCTCAGTTTAAAGTGGATTTCTGATTTCCTTATCTTACCTTATCCTTTTCTCCTCTCCCTTTCATTTCCTCCTACTCCATGTATATCTTTCTTTATTTCTCTTTCTGCTCTTTCCTTCTACTCCATCTTTCTTTTTGTCCTCGCTGTACCTCTTCCAACTCAGATGGTATTTCCCCGATATGACCATGGCTTTCTCTCTGGAGAGCAGTCCAGCAGCTTTCAGAGACGCTTTCTGAAGGTAGACCACAACTAAGGCATGTGTGTATTCTTAACACTTTAATCAACCTCTCTTACTCATGTTCTGATCAGCCATGCATCTCCCTCATTTCTCACTTTTTCACCTTTCTCAGTCAAGCTGCTTTTAATTGCCTTTATGTTTGATCATTTTTTTGTGATTATCCTTTGTGTTGGATTCTTTATTTGAATTAGACTAGACTAAAGAAAAGTGTGTTTCTCATCACAAGGAAAATAGAGGACCTTTGTTGGTGACAGTTAAGTTCGGGGTTGACCTTAATAATACATATAATAATTATCTGTGTAAGGAAATTAGGTTTTTGTGTGCTATACAACCATGGTAATATCATTTTCATGAAAGGGCTTGCTGTACCATGTTGCCTGCCACAACAAAACAAGCCCTAATGTACCACATGTCTGTAGAGATGAGAGGATGCGAAGAAGGTGTCATCATGTGACTACAGAGAAAACACTGGTCCTCCATCCACTTCAGTGATGAGCAAGACTTTGAGTGCATTAATGGTTTCTGTTTGGCTTAAAAATGAGGGCGAATCATCAGAATTAGATGTAAATCCAGTGATGAAAGGTTCTTTGATATGAGGTGACAGTTCAGTTGTAGTTTTATGAAGCATTAAGCGAAAAGAAACATTTCAAGAGATGAGGTTGTTCTCAATTTGCAATTTTTCTTTTGTAAGAGTGTATTTGTCAGCATGGCTGTGTTTATGACTAAATCTGACTCACTGCTGCTGCTATTGGCCAGTTGCTCTTCCTGACACTCTCCCTGTGCTGTCACTTCATAAGTTCCCATCCATTAAGTGAACAGAGAAAAGTGGCAAATTAAGTTGATGGAATCAAAGTTTTTAGAAGTGAAGTCGACATTCTGTGGACTGTATAAGATATTTAAAGCTGCTATAATAAAGGTTTTTGCTTTTATTGTGGATAAATGACTATGTGATGACATTCATAGTGATGTACCCACAGAGAATTATCACCGACCCTGCGGCTCCTTTTAGTTCTCTAGCTTTTTTGCATCTTTCAGCTCATTGTTTTGGATTTCCGGCCTGCAAAATTTACTGTTTTGGTTCATTCTCATTAATCTCATTAAGTCATTGTTGGCCACAGCTGTTGGAAAAACCAATTTGAAAAAAAAACACTGTACACTACAAGCACATCACAAAATGGCAGAGGTTAGCAACTAGGCAACTAGCTGCTGAACAATTAGCTACGAGAGAGCAGAAATTTCCCTCAGAAGTTAGTGAATACCAAAAACAGAGTCAAAAGGAGAGTGAATATTGTACTATGGTGGACACAACCATGATTCTAACTGAATGCTGATGTTTCTCCTTATCAGCTGGATGTGCAAATAGGCAACTGTTGGCTAACAAATTCATCATAACAGCTTAAAAAGTGATAATATTTCAGTGTTTTCTTTACAGCTAGTTTCTGCTGCCCCCAAGTGGTCAAATAGTCAATTGCTGTAGGTTTAAGGATCATGTTTTGAATACTTGTTATATCTCAAAGTGAAGATATTGTTAGCTAAAGAAGTTTAGGCCATTATTGATGATTCTCTTTAGTTTAACTGCAATCAACCTAAGATTTATTTTCACCCATTTCAAGATGGTAATAACTAATAAATGTAATCATCTTTTATAGCATTTATTTTTTCTTTTTATTTCTTTTCCTCATTCTTCTGTTTTTGTTATTTTTCATAAGGGTGACCAGGGCCAGGCTGGACCCGCTGGTCCTCCCGGTCCCCCAGGTCCTCCTGGTCCCAGAGGCCCCCCTGGGAACACGGGCAAGGACGGGCCCCGTGGCCCTGCTGGAGAGCCAGTAAGAGTTTCTCATCATGCATTAAAGTGTCAAATGTACACCCACTATACAAAACAATGCACTCACACACATCCACACACTCCATTCAGTTGCAGTTATTCCCCTCCTCCTTCATCACTCACCCCATTTTCTTCACCCTTTAACTTGCACCACAAAGAATGCAGTCACGTTAAACACCTCAGCCATCAGGGGCTGTGTTACTCCAATTGTGTTGACCTGGTAGGGTTCAACCACAGGGTGTGACAAATCACAAATTGTGTTTCTGTGTGTGTATGCTGTGAATGAATGTGAATTTATAAATGTGTATTAAGGGGAAAAGGGTCTACACAGTAAATTGCAGTGAACCCATATTCTCATTCTTCCGGGTTTGCCAGTGAGCTGTGGCTTACCTAAAAACGCCCAGAATAGCAACTCTACTCCTGGCCTCATCTGTTTTGTGTAAGACAGTGGCCACAAAGTTCTCCAACACGCCCCCATTCTCCCACCCTCCCACCACGACTGTGTCGTCGTGCACCCCTGAAACAGATATGGCACTGTGGTGAGTTCATGGGCAGTTTGCCGACCTCACCAAACAATAGTTGTGCTCCCTGCCTGAGGCAGTTTATGTTTCTCAAAATTTACTTTGCTTCCCAGAGGTTAGTTCATATGCAATGGCAGCTTAAAGCTGTGGTTATAAGATGGAAGAGAGAGATGGAGACTATGAAGGTAATTTTTGTTTATCCAAGTGAAGGAATGAATGCTCAGTTACCCTCAACTGGCACAGGACAGCAAAGAGATTCAAGTGAAAAATGCTGGTTTCAGCGTGGGTGAGTTGAGAGCTTATGCAGAACCGACAAGAGAGAAAGCCAGCGCAGCTCAGAAAATGACTAAAAACAGGCGGGTTGCGAAGAGGGGGCCCGTCCTGTAACCTAGTCAATTTCAAATGTACTCTCCAAGTTGATTAAAGGCATTGCAAAACCCAAAACAGCAAAACAAGGCAGAGTGGTGCTAAGAGCTGCTCCATGTTGTAGGCAGATGTCTGAATGTAGGAAAGGCTGAGCAGGAGAAAGTGAGCTAGCCTGCCAGCATGGGTGTTCTCGAACCCTTGGCGTTTATATCTGTGAAGTGGAAAGAAGAAAAAGAATGACAGTTTGTTTCTGTCTGATGTGTGGCCACATGAAACTGCTGTGGAGGATGTTTGGGTAAATACCAAATATTTGCTTTATTTCAACACATGTAAGTTCAGGAGAATATATCAAGTAAATCAAGCATTATTTTGAGTTGGAAATGTATCTGACATCTGAACACAGATGGGTGACAAATTAAAGAAAAAACTCTTCATGGGCTACTAAAATTCTTCAAGCCTGGAAATCTACTGGAGCGATGAACATCATTCTTCCTAACGATGTTTGGTGTTGAACAGTGCTTTTCAACTGATCACTCATAGTTGTTCCACTTGGTTGAGATGTGGTGAATGCAAAAGGCCATAGCATATGATTCCCATAATTTTCACACTCATCAAATCATTCAGTGAACCCTGGTTCCCTGTATAGAAACATCTGCATCCAGTTTCTCTACTCATTTATTTCAGGTTTTTCCTTTAATTTATCAACTGTTTGTATGCACTGTGGTCACTTGACAAATCCAAGTCCATGAACTGGTCGTTCCTTGTTGAACACTGACATCTAGTGGCCACAGCAGTTTAACTCTTTGATGGAACGTGACCTGTGGTTAAGGCCATAACTACACTTCTCCTCTGTCCTCCTCAGGGTTTTCCAGGTCGTGATGGCGTTGTGGTGAGTGTAGTTTAAGTCCAGTTTTTGAGGGGGGGTTTTTTCTACATGTCAAGCTATTTATTTTTTGTTATGAACCATTATTATACTGTACATCTGTGGTGGTGATTTGTCTTTCTCTGGATAATCATGATAACCACATATATTTGTGCATCAGGGACAGCAGGGATTGCCTGGGAAGCCGGTAAGTTCATGTGTAGATAATCAGTCTTGTGTCATCTTAATTTCAATTTTCTTGTCAAACTCTACTGTCCAAAAATTTGAACTTTTGACAATTGTGAACTGACAGGGAGAAGATGGTGAGCCCGGCTATCCAGGGCCACAGGGTCCCCCAGGGGCAAAGGTACAGATAAGCTCTACTAATAAGTTAAAGGATCACGTCTCAGACACAGATTAGTTTAAATATACATGCATTGACCTTGAATGTTTATTGTGTATTGAAATAGGGCGAGCCAGGTACAGGAGAGAAGGGAGAGAGAGGCATGGATGGACTCCCAGGACTAAAGGTAAGAGACAAATCTGAATAATAACATCAATAATTTGTATTTTTCTTAGGAATAACATTATTTTTACACTATATCATAAATATTAAATGTCTGATGTCTGAAAGAATTGTATCATACATTTGCATAATTGCATAATACAGGGTGACAAAGGGGAAATAGGAGAACAAGGACCACAGGGCCCCATGGTATGTGTATTACCCAATGGGTTAGCCCTCTTTAACCATTCAGTTATCATATTGAACACATATATTATGATTATGATGATTATTATTATTATTAAGTTGTGTATGTATACCTCATTCATTTTTTTTCTTCTCTGCCTCAGGGTTATACTGGTGAAAAAGGCACCGCAGGTTCCTCAGACATCATCGACTTCAATGGGAAGCTTCTAGATGCTTTCCAGGTGAGTAATATAAAGTGTTAATGAGACCAGACTTTATGGTTCCATGACTAAATTCCATTGGGTATTTATTTTAAGTAAGGAATCAGGCAAAAGTTAAGACCAGAAATGGCTGTGTAGTTAGATCACATCTGTATTTTTTTTGCTTTTTCAAAACTGCAAAAACTGAACATGTCGCCATTTCTTCTCAACAGGCCATCAACACCATCAGTGTTTCGGTAATCTGTTGTTTCTGCATGGCTTTGGTGGTGTGATCAGTAACTAACACATACAATAATGCATAGAGTCACACAGAGTTGCATATGCACACAACTCATGTATATCCATTCCTTATACCACCTGCTTCAGCCAGTGGACCTGTGTGTTTTTGTAGATGCCTTCTATCCAGAACTACAGACTTCAGATGTATTGGATGTCACTCTAGAGGCCACATCTAAAGAGTATTACTCAATGTGCTAGTTACTAGTCTACCAAGCTCTCTTGTGTACTCATTTGGGATAAAACATACAGCCCCAGTAAATATAGTCCAGCTGTTCTGTTCTATCAGATAACATTAGCCTAAAGAAGCATGCTTAATCATGCAGAAAAATCAGCAGCCTTTGTTAAATTGTGGTGAGTGTTTTTTCATGGTATGCAACCAGTGTGCCTCACAAGATACGTGGCTATAACTTGCCAAAGGTCGGCATGGTGTATTTTGTCTGTGTATTTGTGCTGTTCCACACCTCTCAGTTGTTGCACAAGGGGAATTCACTGGAGGGGACTGAAGAGGAACCCCTCATAGTCGCCACAGTCTCAGTTTCACATCTCTATGTTCATACACAGGACCCTTTGATTCTACCATGTACCGTGCTACATGGTAAAAATAGATGGCTATCTTGGCAGTGGAGTGTGTATTTGATTAAAAACCACTATGAATCACGTCCCCTGGGACCTGATCTGAAATAGGTTTCTGCATGCAACGCTGTAGACAGCAGCGTGAAATAGTTACAAAGGAGTCGGTGAAAACATGAACCTGAGATATTATCAGAAGCCTCTTGCCAGTGTGGATCAGTTGGCACCAAATAACATTGAAGGTACCCACTAGAGTTATATTCATGGAGTGGGAAATTCCCATTGGCCACCCAGCTTTTGTTATGATCCATTCACTTGTTTGTGTGAAAAGCTGTAATGGTCCCATCTGTGGTGAAATCTTAGGTGATGATGAATTTGGTTTAAAACCATGATGAAATTGGTTCTTTGTTACTATCATTAATTTTACGGCTTTGATGTAATTATTTGCATGAGTAGACCCTACTTTCTGATGATGGAATATCTCAGATCAAACGGTTGCTTGTAAACATCTGTTGATTTCCATGGCTTTAATGGAGAACAAACAAAAAGTCGGTAAAAGGACAGAATCAGCATGTACACCTCCGGGAGATAACATGGTTTCCCTTTTTATTACTTCAAGATGGCTGAGGACTTCAGAGGGAGAAGTAACAACTGTAATATTGTGCATGTAGAGATTAAGGAGCGGGATTTAAGGGACCTGTCACACATTAGACAGTATGAGATGAATATGGCATGCATGTGAAGCTATTCTTCATCCATTGTTAGTGTTACAAAAAGTTACATAAATGTTTTGTCTCTCCTCTTGTCCAACTCATCCTGCATCAAAACAATCAACAGAATGGAAAATGATGCCAGGCTATTGTGTAGCAAAAACCACAGTCAGTGCTGTTTTACAATCGCTGTTAGATAAAATTGCTTCAAGTTGGTTGCGATCAGCAAACAGAAATTGTTTACTGTCAGGCCCGCATTGTGAAATCCATCATCCTTGTAGTATTGTTTTGTGTTGGCCCCAGTTCAGGCCTTATGGTATAATTCTGTGAGTTCCCATGTTTGTATCATTGTGATTAACAAAGAAAGTAAACAGTTGCATACTGTGTATGCAATATGTCTATATGACTGTCCTAAAAATGACCTAATTAAAGTGGCTATAATCTGTATTTTTATATTATTATGAAAGCTTGAAAGCTGTTGCTCAAAGTAATCAACACTAGAGAACTATCTCTAACTCTGCACATCCCCTCAGCTTTATGGAGCTTTATATCTGCTTTAAGGTCTTTGTTTTTGTTTTCCAACCTGAAACTTTTTGAGTTCACTCTCACAGCTCTCATCAGCAGTGTTTTCAGACTAGAGGCAACTGTTTTAAGTACAAAAGGCTTTAAACAGTCAATGTAGGCTACCTGCCCAGGTCCAAATGGCACACAAAGTTTAACACTTGCTGGTGAACATAGAAGCTTAAAGTATCATCTTAAAAGGTGATGACACGCTAGTGCTTGCCAGCTTGTTTCCACTGCCCCCTAATGGCCAAAATCAGTTATTGCAGGTTTAAATATTGATAGATTGTAGTTCTGTGTAAAAAGAGACACATTATAAAGTTTATCTGAATATATGTATATTTCTGTCTTCTGTCTGTCTTTCTCCAGGGCCCCCCTGGACCACCGGGACCCCCAGGCCCTACAGGGGAAAAGGTAAGGCACTCTGAACTCACTTGTCATCCTACCAATGACACTAAACCCGATTTTCTGCAGTGTTATAGCCAATCATATTCATCACGTGTGTGAATGTGACCCCGCTTTGTCTTCCTCCAGGGTGAGCTTGGTTTACCAGGTCCGGCAGGAGTTGATGGGGAGAAGGTATTGTTACAAAGAAACAGAAATTACATGCAGGTTGATTAAATGCCTTGTACCAGCATTTTCATTTTTTTATGGCTAGATATGTTGGTTTGAGAACTTGGTGTCTTTTTTTAATATGAGATTCATTCTTAATTCTTAACTTCCAGGGACCTAAAGGTGACCTTGGGGAGACTGGACCACCTGGCGAGAGAGGGGAGAAAGGAGAGATGGGCCTCTCTGGGCCTGCTGTAAGTAGTTACTGCAAAAATGTTTCTCTAATATACAAACACTGACAAGTACATAAACAGCTGGAAGTTAATTTTTCTGTTTGTGGGTCAGGGTATGGACGGACAGAAAGGAGAGAAAGGCGACTGCAGACTGGATGACAACCTGGTGAGTGAAACACACACGCAAAAACACCTAATCATAGATTTGTGTGGCCACTGGCAGTCATCAACCTTAAGGACTATGTCAGTGACTATGGAATACACAACTCAAGCAACCTTTTAGTGTGTGCTAATTGATTTTCACTGTGGAAATGGATGAAAACAATGGAAACGCATACATTCAGAGATCTGACACAGTGTGCTTTGGGAAATGGTCAGCAATCATATAAAGTAACATGATTTAGTTGACGAGCTTAACTTGCAAAAACACTGTTATGGTCCTTTTAGCAGTGAATCATCTGTGGTCATCACCTAACTTAAACTTTGTTTTAATGAGTTTCCTGCTCCTGCTTGACTCTGATAATTTTATGATAATTTAATGGTTCCCAGGTTCAGATGATTTCTCAACCAGGCCCACCTGGTCCACCTGGCCCTCCAGGAGTTCCCGGGTCCCCTGGATCCATGGTGAGTACTTTCAAAATATCACTATCCCAGTCCTGGTGGAAACTAGTCAGATTAGTTATTTTCACCTGTAGCGGTCACACACTCACAGCACACAATGCTTTTCAGGGGCTGCATGGGATGCCTGGTCCTAAGGTAAGCCTGCAAGACCATGTGTCTAGTACAATCCATATGTGTTGGAGGCTATGGCATGTTGTTTGGTACTCAGCCTTCCTGTGTTCTAATGCAGGGGGAACCTGGAGCTGGGATGAAGGGAGAAAAGGGGGACATTGGAGCGACTGGAGCCAGAGTAAGTCACACTGGGCCTTTATTATCATACTGTAATACAACACGAGATATGCAATGAATAACAATGTACTTTAACTGCAGGGAGTAGATGGCCTCCAGGGTCTACCTGGATCTGCAGGGTTAGTCGGTCTTCCAGGTGCAAAGGGAGAAAAAGTAAGTACACAACCACCTCCATTAATGTGTGTAATAGATTTATTTTTTGATTGTGCGGGTCTTTGATAGAATTATGAGTTATTTGTGTGAATGTGTGTTTGTAGGGCCGACCAGGGGAGCCTGGACTAGATGTGAGTTTTCTCAATGAGAAGATCCTCTTCACTTCATTCATTCCATTTTATTTTTCATTTATAAACAAACTTTAACCTGTATCCAGTGATAAGCAACCCTCTGACCCATTTGTGCTTCCATTTCCAGGGTTTTCCGGGTCTGATGGGAGACAAAGGCGACCGAGGGGAAAGAGGCGAGAAGGTTGGTACATATTACAGAAATAAATGATATATTATCCTTATTAAAACACAAACAATTACATATTTTGTTCCTCTAGTTTATTGCAACACGATTTACTGTATCGTGCATAATGATGCATGGCTGATCTGTCTAGACATGTAGGAATTCTGCCACTTTAAATGCCTAAACAGGCTGTATCTGCAGTTAACTGTGTTGTGTGATATCTTTTTGTGTGTCTGTGTCTGTGTCTGTCTAACTGCTGACTTCCTCATGTCCAGGGTGACAGGGGAGCAGTGGGAAAGAGAGGTCTAAAGGGCCAGAAGGGAGAGCAGGGTCCTCCAGGCTTGGACCAGCCTTGTCCTGTGGTATGACGCACACACACACACACACACACACACACACACACACACAGATACATGTTACAATACTACAAATTTAAATTGATTAACTTATTTCTACTTTCCTCTCACCTTTTACACATTCAGTATTTCCGTGCCTTCCGCTCTCAGCACTGTTTCTGTCATTTTTCCTGCTTTTCTCTGAGTTTCTTCCTCATTGCTGTGAATGTGTAACTGGCTCTTGCTGACAGGGTTGTGATGAGACTAAAGGTCTGTCTGCGGACTCAGGGCTTTCTTCCCCTCCAGCTCCTCCTCTTCATCCTTCCGGCCCTGAGGCCCCCTGTCCTGTGGTACAGTATCTCTGCCTCCTTTCTCATTTCTGGTCGCTATTTATTCACCTACTGCTATTTTCCCATCAACCGCTTTTGTTTCCTTTTTTTCATTTCTCTCCAACTCTGTTATGCATGTGCTGTCTGTCACCATGATGTATTCACTTCACTATTCACTGCAAAGACATTCACAGATGATAAACAGTATGTTTTGGCCTTTTGACCATTTCTGTATTTTCTTTTGCTTGAATTTGTATTATTTACTGTCAGTCTCTGACTTTGTTTTAATTCATAACAGCAGTTCACTTATAAGGAGCGCAGTTGTTGCTGATATTTAAATCAGCAGCCTGCAGAACTATACAGTGTGTTTAAGCATGCATCACTTGACATTTTCTGGCTTTTTAACTTTCCACTGCTGTTCTCTCTCTGCAGGGACAGGATGGCCTGCCCATACCAGGCTGCTGGCACAAGGTGAGAGTTAAGAGTTGTACTGCATTGTTTTAAAAAAGGCATAGTGTGAACTAATGAAGTTACTAGCTTGTGATTAAGAGACAGCAGCAGGCAAAGTTAGATACACTGAGATTATTACTCATGGATTGGCAGCATTAAATTCATTGCTTGACTCTGATTTGACACAGGGGCATTTTGTAAGTATATTACAGTGTGTGAGCTTGTAATTGTGAAGTGTGAGTATCTGAAGGCAGCAACATTTTTTTTTTTGCTAAATGTAATACAAAAGTCTTATGGTTGGGTTTTGGTTTGATATACTACTAATAATCAATTCTTGCTATTCCTCTTTTGCAGTGATACCTAACCAGCAGCATGGAATCTGTACATATTGATCTGGTATATATTGCAACTGAATACTACAACAAACAACCCACTCCCTTTTTTCCCTTTTTTATCAAAACGTTTATATAATATATTGAGATTTTTTAACAAGGACATTTTTGAGTCTACAGTATTATGAAAACTTTTTAAAACTAGAGATCCAGTGTTGTTGAGAATGCAGATGGCTTTTGAAAGCAAGAAACTGAACTGGCAGTGGGACTCTTACTTTGAAGGACAGTCCAGATGACAGTGTTGAAGTGGAGGATTGCCTTACTAACAAAGTCTGACTTGCTGCCTGATTGTATGAACGCTGTTTGAGAATGACAGTGTGTGCACTCACCCGGTCTCACGGATGCTGAGATTGGATGGATGGACAGATCTCTTGGCAGATGGAGGAGTGTGGGTCAGTGCTCTCTTCTCCTCTTTGTGTTTTCTGAAAGGAGGAGATGGCGAGGCAGAAGCTCAAGCGCAAGCGTCTCTCTCAGCCCTGAAGGGATGCGGGGCCTGGTGGAGAAAGGACACACTGACAGGCAGAGAGCGTGAGGGGCAGATTGGCCTTTATGAAGCAGAGAGAGCCATGTAATGCCTCAGTGTCATACCGAACACTCAGATCCTCTGTTATGGAAACTCTCCAGGAGGGGGCGACAGAGAACACTGCTTTTCCACATTCACCTGGGAAGAGAAGACACATGTGGCTGATGATGTGGAGCAATAGCTTGATAACCAGTTGAAGTCGTTTGGGAGGCAATGATGTCACTGGCACATAAGGAAGGATTTACTGCACAGATACATTGAACATGTTTTGGTGATCTCTTGTATGGCTCTTTAGCAAAGGTTTTCACTAATTCAATGCATGATCATAACAAGGCACAGTGTTGTTTAGCATCCTGCCAGCTTGTATGACTTGTGGTCCCTCATTGAAACAACAAATGACAGTAAATTCATTTTCATTTTCAATAAGCAGTCTTTAATAGTCTTTCCATTTGAGCAAGCCACTCAGAAAAGTCAGTAAGTCAACCTTTTTTCTTGTTTTTTTAAGGCTTACACTTCCAGCAGTGGTGACTTGTGTGTTGTTTATTTTTATTCCGTTATATACTTATCTTATTTTGTCCAGTTACATTTTGCATTCCTGTGCATCGACATGTTTGTGAAATATATAGATAGTGAAACTTCAAGACCAGACTTGAAGGAACCATTCACAGTATTCATGTTCAATCAGTGTTTCAGTGTTTCAACCAGGGAGCAAGTCAGCTCCAACATTAGACTGGTTCTGTTTGAGTTGCCTTAACAAATGATTGTCAATCAAATTCTTTTCTTAATAGTTTTCAATGTGACTGATAATTATCTTTTAATCACAGATGAAGACATGTTTAATTACTGTTGCCATTTTTACTGTTGTAAGTTCTTGCTGCTGACTTGTGTGTGTTGTTTGTTTGATATTTTTTGAACCAATATTAGTCATTTGGACTGAAGGACTAACAGACTAAAGTATGAGAATTGAAACAAATGTCATTGATTTTTTTTTAAATTTTATTTTGATAATTATTCATTTTAATTCAGCAATACATCTTAGTACAGTGGTTTATAATTGTCAGTTATAATGCATATTTTTTTGTGTTTTTTCTTTCATCTATCACAACAAGTTTTAATCTTTGTCATGCATTTTTCTCAGATGGAATCATTTCTTGGTGCTTAAATACTTTTAAAAACTCTTATATACCTGTTTAAAGCTCTACTTTGCATACACATGCAAACTATGGTTGGCTTAACTACACTCATGTACACACACACATGCATCATTGTTTAAAGAAATGTAGAACATAGGAAAAAAACTTTACTTCACTGATGTACCATTAACTATTGTCAAATATTTACACGACAAAGGTTAGATGGAATTACATGGAATCATTATTTGGTTCTGCTTACATGTGTAGAATTAGGCCTACATTTACATTAATGGGAAATGGTATTACTTTTTCTTAGTGGACGTTGATAGTCTATTAGTTGCACTCTTTTGATACAATATGAATAACATTAAGCAGTCATGATCAGGTTAATCCCAAATCATGACTGACTTGCAATGATTTACAATATTTTCATTGTTAACCTGAATATGAACCATCACAATACTTTATTGGTTGATTATCTTCAATCACAATCAGCATGCAAACATCTATAATTCCAATTTTTGCCCACAATCACAAACACTGCATCATTTTCAAATTTCAAACAGTAACATTAAGTAATATTATGGTTGTTTGTTGTTTTTGGTATGATTTTAGATGGGATCTTGAAATTAATCAGGAGAACACAAATGGATAAGTGATGTGTGAAAAAGTGAAAATGGAATTTGCTATTGAATTTGTTCATAGTCCAATTTAGGAGAAGGACAAGAGTGTTAATACAGTACATTGGTAATACTGACCTCCTATTTGTCATTAAAAATATCCGCTGGCTGACCGGTAAACTTGTTCACTTCATAATGCAGGCCACATTTTACTGCACTGCATAGTTCCTGTTTAGGTCTGAAATGACTCTAGTCAGTTTTGCAAAGATCCCTTTATATTATATCTTCCAATGTTGCGTAAGTGACATCACACAAATCAATTTCCATATCAGTGGGATAATCTAGTTGTGAAGTCCTGCTCATTTTTTTCTACTTCAGAGGAGTTTTGTAAGAAATATCAGTGCATCACTTAATAAACCTATACAGTACAACTTGTTTATGAAGTTAAAGGTATTCTAGAAATGCTCTCTATGAAACGAAAATCTGTAAATGGGTTGCATATCAATAAGTCAAGACAGAATAGATGACATACAAACTTTATTTGAGAATCATGTTGAGTGAGAAAATCTTTTGAAAGCAGAATGGTTTAACTACAAATCACGCAGGCCATGGCATTATTTTACTGGAAGCTGATGGTTATCTGTCACTTAACATTATTATATGTGTTTATTTCTTTTGCAGATTCTATCAGTTTCAGTTTTAAGGCTTAATGAAGTCAATAAATGGCACAATATCTAAATACAGTTTGGCGTTTTAGCAAACCATATATCACAGTATTAGCTTGACTTTGTGAGAATGTTTTTCGGTTGTGTATTTGGTTGTAAAAGAATTAAGCTATTTTTGTAATTACTTGTCTAAATATGTATAACTTGAAATCTGGTTAACTAAACATGTAGACTGAAATAAACTTTCTGGTTTATGGTTTCTTGTCATTAAATCATATGTAATCATGTAAAATTATTTTGCTTCATTCATTCCAACATTAAACACAAAGGAGCAAATCTTACAACCAGAGGCCAGTATGTCCTGTACCACGTGAAACATACACTGTTGAACATAAAGTTGGAATAATTTTGTTTTCAGACACAATCCTCTGTTTATTTAATATATTTAATTTAGATGAATCAGTAATCATTTTTGACCAGGTGCAATGATTACACTATGTGTCCCAATTACCCAGGTGAAATGAAATAATTCACATTGTCACAATCATTTCATGGAAAGAGGTAAAAAATATTTTATTCCAACTTTATGAGCAACAGTGTATTAGAAGGGACAGCAGCTTCCTCAAAGGCTGAGTCCCTTGCAAGGCTGGACAATAATTGACGGAGGAAAGGCAAAAAGAAAGATCTTTCACTACCGGGCAGTGTCCCTGATTGATGATTTCTAGAGTTCAACAATCTCTTCAGATATGTAAAACTTGCTACTATAACTGGCTGTTTAAGAAATTCTTATTATCTGACACTTTAACAGAAAACTTTGACATCGGATAATGTACATCATGCTAGCAGCTCTCTGAGGCTGGTGCTTTGTGCTAAATGCTAACATCAGCATGGTAACATGCTCACACTGACAATTCGACTATGCTGATGTTTACCAGGGTCACCAGCTTAGTTTTGCATGTTAGCATGCTAACATTTACTAATTAGCACAATACACAAAGTACATCTGAGGTTAAAAAGTCATTAGTTTTACAGATTGGCTATCTGAGCTGAAAACACAGTACTGGACAAATTAAAATTTCATTGTGATTATGATGCTAAAGGGAAAGTCAGGGGATCACCACAGCCAGAGGACTTCATCCTCTGGGGACCATGAATGTCAAAATTTCACAGCACTTCATCCTCTAGTTGCTGTGATATTTCAACCTGGACAAAATCAATTTTTCAAATTTACCAAACATTTTCACAAATCATTTGCATATGTACTCTATTATAACAGCTGAATGAGCTCATTGTTTCTAAGACTAAACAACAGGTTACACAATTGGTTGCAGTTGATCCATGTGGTAGGAACATTGGAGCAAAGGCACACAACATTAACATCTGCTTGAATTGTTTACAGCAGCTCTGAGTGTCATGTTTTGAGTTTAAATAATTGCTAGCTTTAACATATAACCTTAAGGCTATATTTGTGGTTTAGTGTTTGCAACTATTAGATTGGTGCCACATTTGTTATGATCATTGACCACCATGGAATTGTTATATAGCTAAATTGCCAGCAGTTGCACGCTTAACTATATGTAAATTTGAAGGTTTGTCCTCCCAAAAATAGTTTAAATGAAATGCTATCACACACTCAAATACACCTCAAGGTTTATTTAAGAAATATTTGGACTTTTGGATTAATGACAAGACAGTCAGTGTCTGAGGTTATTAAAGCTTATATATGTATATATATATATAATATATATATATATATATATATATATATATATATATGCCTCTATAACCTTAAAACATTTCAGTTGTTATAGCTATGCATTGATTGCATCATTATACAAATTTCAACACAGTGTTTTAAACACTGAATCTGAATTCATCTGAATCTGATCATTGTCTTTAAACAGCGTACACTGATAGGTGGGAGTGAAAGTATTGTTTCATATTAATAGGCCTTTTTTCTGCTTTTTACAGACATTTTCACTTAGGAAAAGCACAGCCGTTACAAACAACATTAACAATGGCTCCATCTATTCATGTACCTGTCAAGTCATGACTGTTTGGCACTGAGCCAGCATGCACAAAACCAGGACCCTTACACTGAAGCAGCTGAGTCATCATTCATCATTAATTTTACTATTTACCCCTGTGCTTTCTGTGATAAAGTCCAAATGTCTGAGGCTAAGTTGGATGCTAAGTAGTTTTACTGTGTTTATTACTGTGTCTCAAGGACTTCAGATACAGGGGGAAAATTATAAAATATACACTGGTATGAATTATATTTTGGAACAAAAATCATACTGCTTACAAGATATTCCACATTTTGTCCAGCATAAAGATTGCATTCTCTTTGCTTCTCATTACTTCAATGTGATATTTACCCATAATGATTGTACCTATAATTTTGTTGAAGGATTTCTGATGAGCATCTGACCAGTTTGTTAACCTTAAAGTACTATAAGTACATCTGAATTAGTAGCAGTCGCACCATGGGGTAGTGATATCACTTTTTCGGTTGAAGTCCCCATGAGACCATTTTATATCAGACCTTTCAATATACACATTAAATATGTTCAAGTGCAAAAAAACAGTCATGTTTATCTATCTGACCAACAAAAAAATGTTTTCGTACCAATGTAAAATAAAAGCATGGATGTATCATTATTTTACCCCTTTTATTATCAGCACAGTATGTACAAGAAACATTGTGCACAAACAAAACTGTTCTCAGACACAGCCAGAAAACCAAAAAATTAATGATTTGTCAAAGCAAGATGCTATTTGCAAATAGCATATTTCACAAAAATGCTGCGTTTTCAGGGCCTTTTTATGTTTAAGGTTTCTTATTGTGGTGCCATATTCTTGACAAAGATGATCAAAATCTGTTTTGGAGTGAGTCTATTTCTTCTTATGAATGTGAAATTTAATAAAATAAAAACCTTTTCCATGTCATTGCTTTTGAAACAGATTAAAATGTCTTGTAAGTGGATTGCTTGTTCATTCTTTGTCCTTATAAAATATTGAACATCCTGCCAAAATGTTTTTGGTGTAAAACAGATCGCAACTTTTGTTTTTCTGATCCACAGATATCATCACCATAGTCAATACGAAGTCTAAACCTCTCCATTACTTGTTTTACTGGATATATCCAATGCAAAATTCTATTCTATTCTTATTCTTTTGGTTTCACTGAGCAGTAAATCCATGTTAAATGTGAATGTGTAAAAACAAATGTAGGCTCGGGCAAAAGTATCAAGTCCACATTTCCCAGAGTCCTTTGCGGCCCGCTCCCCTCCTCATAACTTTTGCATCCGGGTCTGTACTTCCTTTTCCTCTGTGCCTAGATGCGATGAGGACTTAGGTTTCCCCGGACCTCTAAAAAATCCGAATCCATCCTTGTTAAAGGCACCACCGAACCACGCCAAAATGACCGAGCAGATGACAGTGAGGGGGACCCTGAAGGGGCATAGTGGATGGGTCACCCAGATCGCCACTACGCCCCAGTATCCCGACATGATTCTGTCGGCGTCCCGAGGTGAGGTTCCCCTCTGCCGGCTCAGCCAATATGGCTGTGATAGCACTAGGCAGCTAACTGGTTTACTGCTATAACGTAAGATAAATGACGATACGGACGTGAGTGGCACATGAAATGCATGTAACCAGCCATGAAGACATCTAATGTTTTTATACAGTTTGAACACTATCATAATATGTTGACGTTCGAGAGATAGACACAGGTTAGCCGAGCTAGCTAACACTATCAGGCGTCATCAGTAATTCAGCTCTGCATTGAATCTGTGACACGTGTAATAACATACAAATGTAAGTCCAGGTGTGATAACATACATAGTTGTAACTGTAGTTAGATGCATGAATGTGTGGCCTATTAACAGCCTATTACTAATCTTTGTATGTTGAGCCTGCTAACTGAGTAAATGTTGACAGCTTTCCCTGGTAATGCACTTGTCCAGTGCTAAATATTACTTGCTAATGTTCAAAATATCTATTTTTTACTTGTTGGAAATGAGGACACTGATTTATTCAAAAAATCGTATTTTTGTTTGTTTTCCAGACAAGTCAATCATCATGTGGAAGCTGACCCGTGATGAAACCAACTATGGCATCCCCCAGCGCTCCCTGAAGGGCCACTCTCACTTTGTAAGTGATGTTGTCATCTCCTCAGATGGACAGTTTGCCCTGTCTGGTGCCTGGGACGGGACCCTCCGCTTGTGGGATCTTACCACGTAAGTGCCGGGAGTGGACTCTTGGGTTACTGGCCAGATGTCCTCTACAGGATTACAGTAGATGATTTGTATGTTTTCATGCTAAACACTAGAGTGGCCACAAGTATAAACTAAGCAGGAAAATACCCAGACTCACTGTAGCTTAGCCACAGGAATCATAAATAACTGGTGCTAAAATGACGGTTTGAAACGATCATCTTCACCATCAATTAATCTACTTTTATAACAGATACACCAGGTGTGCGTTAAGCCCTTCCCCACATTAATTGGTCAGATCTGAAACAAACCCAGTGTAATTTGTGTCATTAGTGAAAATTTGTAATGGTACATTTGGTCACAATTCAGTAGGTCACCTCTTAGTGTCATAGTTACTTGGTAGGAGGCAGTAATGGACCTCTCTTTCAGCTATACAAGACCTTTTAATGACCAGTATGTGCTGTAAACATTGATGTTGCCAGTATATGATAAATATTCATTGTCACCCATAACTTGCATCCATTAACACAGAATGTTGAGAGGCAAGTTGTATTGACTCTTCAATGTGTTCATAACTTTTGGAATAGGTCTTAACCAGTGTTAGCTGCAGCTGTATTAGACATGCATTTGGTTATCTCTGCTTGTCTTAATATGTGCAACAGTTGTGATCATTTGTAATGTTTGGTATTTTTCCCCAGTGGCGCCACCACCCGCCAATTTGTTGGACACACCAAGGATGTTTTGAGTGTGGCCTTTTCTGCTGATAACCGCCAGATTGTGTCTGGCTCCCGGGACAAGACCATCAAGCTATGGAACACTCTCGGAGTCTGCAAGTACACCATCCAGGTGAGCTGCCAGCTGACCTTTCTGTCAGTGGAGTTAGTTAATGGTTGTAAGTACTAGACTGTGACGTTGCACTACTTTGAATGAGAAGTTGAATTTTGTAATCCCTACTGATTTAAAAAAAAAAAAAAAAAAAAAAAATGCACAGAAATATGGAATTTTCTCAATTTACAGTTCTTAATTCTTTCATTAGTGAGAGACTAGCAGCCAAACCAAACACTTAACTGTAGACATACATGTTTTCTCCTCCTCGCTTACGTGATCAGAGATGGTAATGATTCCATCTGGCAAAATACAAATCGCTAGTGTCAGATAACAAGTATCTTTTATTTTTACCTCTTCAATGTGCAGGATGAGGGCCACTCTGAATGGGTGTCCTGCGTGCGCTTCTCCCCCAACAGCAGCAACCCCATCATTGTCTCCTGCGGCTGGGACAAGATGGTCAAGGTATGATTTTACTTACATATCCTTTACCTTACACCTGTGACTTATAAAAATAACCTGAATGAAGTTTAATCCTAAATTTGTTGACTTAAAAATTAGCATGTATTATCTGACCTCAATGATAAAAAGATTGATGAGGCACTACCCAGATAGCTTTATATGGTGGGGTATGTACTTCTGAGGTGTGATTGTAGTCTTCCTATCCTATTCTCCTAGGTGTGGAACCTGGCTAACTGCAAGCTGAAGACCAACCACATTGGCCACACTGGCTTCCTGAACACAGTGACTGTCTCTCCTGATGGATCCCTGTGTGCATCTGGTGGAAAGGTATGATATACATTTGTTTCAGCATATCATTTATTTATTATTGTAGACTGTCACAGAATGTTTTTGACCTTTTCAATGCTCATTCTGAACCCAATAGAAACACTAGCTTAAGTTCAGTCTGCAGGTTTCAACAGTGATGAAAACTTTTGATGCATCTGTTTAACAGTGATGATAAAAGAGGCTGTTTCTGAGTGGTACCTGCACTTAATAAGATTGTTGTTAGTGCTGAAGATTTGTAATGTTAATGCAACAATTGCATAGTCATTAGTTGTCTATCATGTACATATCCTAGAAATTGGCTATATGTATGACTTACAAATATGGTTATTAAAGAACACGTTTCTCTTTCCATTCAGGACGGACAGGCCATGCTATGGGACCTGAATGAGGGCAAGCACCTCTACACCCTGGATAGTGGTGACACTATCAATGCCCTCTGCTTCAGCCCCAACCGCTACTGGCTCTGTGCTGCCACTGGCCCCAGCATCAAGATCTGGGTAAAAGACTTCATCCTAAATACCTCACTACCAGTATATGCATTAGCACCATATACACTGTATCATAAGCTATAGTGTAAAAGTCAGTGATGAAACTTCAAATGCCAACTGTATTCTTTGATGATAAAGAGGCTGTTTCTGAGCTTTAACGTAGACCAATTTGTTAGTTATGTAATTTTGGATGCAGTAGCCTCTGTCATTGATCCATTTCTACCTCTGTGTCTGGTGTTTTCCTTATCTTCGTGTAGGATCTGGAGGGCAAGATCATTGTGGATGAGCTGAGACAGGAAGTGATCAGCACAAACAGCAAGGCTGAACCCCCACAGTGTACTTCCCTTGCATGGTCTGCTGATGGACAGGTACAACACACTCAGCTCTTTAGGACCTATCAGTACAGATGGCTGGCTATCCCACTAGTCAGTTGTTTTAGTGTTTTTACCCCCAGTGATTATACCCATTCACTTATAACTCTGATGTCCACTGGTGACAGTCCTGCAAATATGAGGGGCACTAGAAACACTTATTTGAGTATTATTGGACAAACTATAGGACTATAATATCACAGAATTTGAGTACTGTTAATTTCGATCCCTGTTCTTTTACAGACCCTGTTTGCTGGCTACACTGACAACCTGATCAGAGTGTGGCAGGTCACCATTGGAACTCGATAAGAACTTTTCGTTGATGAGACTTTGAATAAAAGACTGTTTGAAAAGATGATGTGTGCTTTTTTTGGTTGCAACACTCTGATAATGATTATGTTACAAACAGTACAATATTTCTTTATTGTAAATTTATAATAGAACTTTCACCCAAATAGGTATAATCAGTAGGGACAATAGTGATTTCCAAACCAAACTAGTTTTGATATTTCAAGGGTTTATTCCAAAGTTTGTTTACAGTTTAAGCAAATTATATTTGAACATGACACATATGTCAACACTGTCCAAGCTTAGTGCAGATAATAGTCATTGTTCATCCAAACTCATCAATATTCTTGTACACACTAAAAGCTGAAGTAAGGGTAATGTCTCTAAGAAGAGGAATTACATTTGGTTGACTTTAAAGCCTGTAGGTTACGTGGAACTCGAACCATATTATTTGATACATTGTATGGATTGTCCTGCTTGGCTTCCCGTAGACGGGTAATTGTATCCTAGCAACCCGAATACAGACATCAAGACCGTGTGACTGGTTGAAAGAAACAACTAGCCGCTCTTGGATATTTTTAATTTTTTTTTAAATTAATAACTTCATTTCACGAGCGTAATATACTTCATCTTTAACGCAAGGCTATAGATGCTTGTGTAACTAGCATGAAGGAAAGGATGGACCAAAGTTCATCTCGCATTTACGTGGAGAGAACTCTGGCTATCATTAAACCAGATGCCATTCACGAAAGTGAGAAGATTGAAGACGTTATCCTCAAGTCGGAGTTCACTATTTTGCAGGTCGGTTTTACATTTGATGTTTGAAAAATGCAAAGATTGAAACAATAACGTGAACATATGTGAATTACAATGCCCTCTAATGCAACAGATATGTCATTCGGTGAACATTTACATTTGTAGTGGGAGACGGGCGGTTTCACTTTTACGGGTGTGCTTTACTGTATCTAGAAGGGGTCGATCCAACTAAAGATATTTGATTAGTGATTTTTGATGATATAGTTTAGGTATTAACTTTTGTTGTAAGATGCTCCTACATAAACAGATATGGCTTTCTCCGATTTTGTGTAGCGCCTCATGATTATATTAATAACTGATTTATTGTACATATATTATCTATTATACGTAATAAGAAACTGCTGTACAGAAATATTTTTGAGGCAATGGAGACAGTTTTACCATTACATAGTTTGCCCACCAGAGAGCGCCGACAATGCTTTACGAAGCACTACATTTAGTTAAGTTAAAATTAAATGATTAGGATTTGTATTTTTTGGTGCAGTGTTCTTCGAGAGGTTGAATCTTGAATGAATTGCATACTTTTGAATGCCTGGTAATACAATGAATGCCATGTGATCGTTTCCCTGATCCACCAACTCAGTTAGGTCTGAGAATTACTCGTACTCATCTGAGTGGTTTGAGATAGATAGTGGATTCATTCTGATCCACTAAATTTGATTTACCCTTTTCCAAACATCTCACTAAAGTGTCCAATACTTCATCCCTGCGGCAGAAGCGGAAGCTGCAGCTCACTCCAGAGCAATGCAGCGACTTCTATGCAGACCAGTATGGAAAGTTCTTTTTTCCCAGCTTGACCGCCTTCATGAGCTCTGGTCCCATCATTGCGCTGACTCTGGCTCGCAACAATGCTATTGCCCACTGGAAGTCCATCATAGGACCTGTCAACAGCACCAAGGCTAAAGAAACTCATCCAGAATGGTATGTTTTACTTCTAACTTGTTAGTGTCTGTGTTAATTCAGACTTCTGTTCTGTTGTTTGTTTGTTTACATAAAATATATTACAGTGATAGGCATTTTGATTGACTCACTGCTTTGGAACGCTGATATGTATGGTGCATACATACAAACCAGGCTTGTGATCTATCCCATAATGTCAAACAAAACATTTTAGTTCTTGGTAATGCATTATGCGTTTGCTTAGAAACAGAGTCGGGCACAGACCTTCAGAAGTTCTGTACATGTCTCATATATAGATATACTTGGGTCAGACACATTATGTTGAACAAAATGTGTGAGACACTGTTTACTTTACAGTGACTCCAGTATTTGCTCAAATATATATAATTCATTGTGATTCTGAGCCCTAGCCTCTGACTATTGAGTCATAATAATGACTGATTATTAGGAGTGTAATGGTCAGAGGCTAGGACTCAGAATTATCATACTATATACAAACAGTACATAGTTCACCTTGCGTTGTGAATGCAGGTGATCATTTGATTTTGATCCTTTTTGATTTGTTGTTTTATCTAAAGTAGAAGGGTAAAGGTTTGTGGTCATGACAACCCACGCAGGAGTATTTATATGAATGTGTTATATTATTTCCCCAGCCTTAGAGCAAGATATGGCACTTCTGACCTGAAAAATGCACTCCATGGCAGTGAGTCGTTTCATGCAGCTGAGAAAGAGATCAAATTCATGTTCCCAAACTGTAAGTAATATACACACTCACACATACTGTTGTTAATATAGAAATGTGGTATTGAACATTTAAGATTCTGTACTTGACATGTTCTCTCTCTTCAGCTGTAATCGAACCCTTTCCCTCAAGGGAAAGAATCGAAGAATACCTGAGCAGGTATGTAAACCCAACTCTACTACGTGGACTCACTGAGCTCTGCAAGCACAAGCCACACAACCCCTGTGTAAGTGTTCAGTGCTCAGCATTTTGAAATATACAGATGAACATATTTATTCATTAGCCATTGTTTATTGCTGTTAATATTACTTTTACTATGTTGCACTTAGAGTCCCTGAAACATTGTAGACGATTTTCCTGCACTTTCATTTACAATAGGTTTGGCTTGCTGACTGGCTGGTGAAAAACAATCCAAACAAGCCTCAAATATGTGATGTTGAAGAAGCAGAATGAAAAATAAGTAATTACAGACAATGTAATATTTTAACAAATGTGTTCAGTACTACAATAAAATGAAATGTATTTTCAGCACCAATCATCTGTTATGTTTGCTTTATATTAAAGTTAGCTTATATATAGACCATTTATTTCTTTTTAAGCACTGCTGTAAGTAGCGTGACTTGATTCATAACTTGAATTTAAATGCAGCAGATTTACGTGAGAGCACTAAGAACTGGTCAAAATCATTCAATTAGTCAAATCACAGATTTGTTTGTTTGTTTTTTAATAAAGCATAGAATTGAACTGCCTGCCAAATCAGCCAGGGGGTTAAAATGTTACGTTTAATTTACTGAACATGATTGCATTGAGTGAACTGGATGAGTTGTATGACCTGAGTTGAGATGAGAACATTAACTAAGTTGGACCAAACACTCAGTAACACGTTTACATACTTTGACCAGCTTCATCTTTGGTTGCTCTTCTGGAAATGGTTCACAAAATACAAAGTCTTATTATTGTCAAAGTACCTTCATGTGCATATGGCTGTGCAAAGTAGATGACTTCACCTCATCGACTGAGCATTACAGTGTTTTATTCACAGGAGTTGTATGGCAGACTGATTATGTAAGAAAATAATCCCAAAAACCAGTGATGGTATTGTGTTTTTGAGAGTTTTTCAGCAATCAAGGAAAAAACATAGAAGAATACCTATTATAATTATTGAGATGTGGCTGGATGTTTCAGTCAGTTTCTAAATGCCATTTTAGTCCAGGTTATTTGGTCTGCAGGGTGTAACTATGATTGTAGCTTTTTATATATGTGGTTCCTAACTCATTGTCTCGACAGAGGGCTATAAAAGTCTGAAGAGCTGCAGATTTTTGGATCGGCTCTGGTCCCTGCAGCCTGCACAGAAAAATCGGGTATAGAATGATGGATGGCTGATAAATCAAATGAATGGTCAAACAGACCAAAATATGCCAGTCAATGTCAAACTGTCTATTGCCATATCTACAGGATCTTGAATAATTAAATATCAATAATAACTTACAATGCATTGCAGTACAACACAGCACATTATGACCTCATTACTTGTTGAATCAGCAACTCTTTGA
Source organism: Seriola aureovittata (assembly GCF_021018895.1). NCBI lineage: Eukaryota > Metazoa > Chordata > Actinopteri > Carangiformes > Carangidae > Seriola > Seriola aureovittata. The sequence continues at coordinate 17,070,598 of NC_079371.1, forward strand.
CAGCCCCAATACTAACTGCATAAAAACTCAACAAAATAGTGTTTATTGTGAACCTGCAATGTACTTTATAATGTATATGATTTAACCGTTTATTTTGTACAACCCGTGCTCAGTATTTTTCTTAAACCTGTAGTCACTGAATTACATGTCCATACATATATATATATATATACAACGCTTAGAGACAGCTCTGTAAGTACATTATTCGTCAATTATTCATGATAACCTGATATTTTCCACACTGTCCGTTAATTTTTACACGCACATAGGTATGATACTGTTGAATCTGGTTACATTTTTGTCAGATTAAGAGTGGATTGCAACACAAGAAACAAAAGATAAGAATAGCGCTTTGAAACATTATTCGAAACGAAATATTTGCTGTGTCGAGTTGAAATAGACGAGAGGGGTAGAAGTCGTTTTTATTAGAGGCAGAATAGGTACTCTGAGTTCCTTCCTGTGTGTTAGGGGCGTGTACGTCTTCTGTGAAAAGAAATCAGCGCGTATACAATTGGCCGAAGCCGTGAGTGGCAGCAGCTACTATCCAATCAGACTCCGTCTCTTCAGAAATGTGTTTTTTTTTCTGCCGGTTCTAGAAAACCAACCACGAGTTGTCGTCGTGTGGGAGAATCCATCTTGAAGAGAGCTCTCCGGTTGTGTTACCAGTAAGCAGGTTTTCGTACTACTTTAGCCTTGGTTTTTTCATTATATTGTCACGTAAGTACTCGGATTGTTGTAGTCTTTTCGTTATTTTCTCTTTTAGAGATACATTAAATGTCTTTGAGTAGTAGAAAATATGAGCATAGACGGAGTGCGGTTAGCACGGCCTCTGCATTACGTAACTGCGAATTTGAGTTGTACAGTCTAGGCTTGGGTTATCAGTGTGATACAGATGGCTCCACTTTTTCTAATCTTTGGCTGTAGCAAAATTGTACTTTAAGATGGTGGGTGGTTACTGCGTTGTGTAAGTAAACATTACTCTGTTGCCATTTGCTTGCACTCGGTAACAAATGAGGCTTTCTGGGAATGTATGGAGCGCGATTGTGCCGGCCAAAATGGTGGGAAATGCCATGTATTGGCACCATGTAAATGGCGAGGCATGTACGGCATTACGGGTTATATAATCACCGTGATTTTCTAAGTTAATTATTTTTTTCCTTTCGGTTTAGGTATAATAGTGCAAAATGTCTGAGACAGAGCAGCAGTATATGGAAACATCAGAAAACGGCCACGAAGTCGACGATGATTTCAACGGAGCCGGCCTCACCGAAGAGGGGAACGACGACAGCACCGCGAATGACTGCGGAGAGGGCGCGGGGCCCGACGCCGACGGGAACTCGCAGAACGGTGGCACCGAGGGCGGACAGATCGACGCCAGCAAAGGCGAGGAGGATGCGGGGTGAGTCTACAATGTCATAATGTGATTCTTTGGCGAAGCCGACACTTATATACGTACTCGTGGCTTGCCATGTTTCTTTGTTCAACCGGCCTTTGTTGGCGCCATGTGCAGAGTGGAGGGGGGATGGGCGCTTGAGCAGGGATCAAATCTAACATGTATTGGCTCATAAGAAGCAATAATTTTGCGGTGGTTTCTGTGGTCGCACAGCGATTTTTTAACTATATTGAATTAATGTCGTAAAATAGCCTTAAGCTACTGCAACTGTAGCCTGCCGTCCTACGTCATTGGGTCAACAGATGTTGTGGAACAGTGTGTACATTTACACCCCCTCCTGCCCAACAACCACCCCCACCCCCACAGCCATATAAAGTTGTAGTAGCAGTGCTGCCTGTAACGCTAAACCTCTCCCTTTTCCTCTTTCTGTGTTTAGGAAAATGTTTGTCGGTGGTCTTAGCTGGGACACAAGCAAGAAGGATCTTAAAGATTACTTCTCTAAATTTGGTGAGGTGACAGACTGCACCATAAAAATGGACCAGCAGACAGGCCGGTCAAGAGGCTTTGGCTTCATTCTCTTTAAAGATGCAGCAAGTGTAGACAAGGTGAGTTGGGAAGAAATTATGTTAGAGCTTTATCAACTCTAGTGTGTATACGGGATGGGTAGTTTTCAATGTTTTCTCCCCTCCCCTCCCTTAGGTTCTTGAACAGAAGGAGCACAGGTTAGATGGCCGACAGATCGACCCCAAGAAGGCCATGGCCATGAAGAAGGATCCAGTCAAGAAAATCTTTGTGGGTGGCCTTAACCCTGACACTTCAAAGGAAGTCATTCAGGAGTACTTTGGGACCTTTGGAGAGGTAAGACATTTACGGGGTTTTGCCCTATGTGAAGCCTCTGAATTACAATGACACTGACTGTTTCAAATGTTTGTTTTTTCTTTTGTTTAGATTGAGACCATTGAGCTTCCCCAAGATCCAAAGACGGAAAAGAGACGGGGATTCGTATTCATCACATACAAAGAAGAGGCTCCCGTCAAGAAAGTTATGGAGAAGAAATACCATAATGTTGGTGGAAGCAAGGTAACGGCATATCACACATTCTTTATTCAGGGGAAATTGTGTATCGTGTACTCAGTTTCATAATTATGCTCCATAAGCCATTTCACTCTTAAATGCAATGTGCTCTTGTGTGGTGTTCCAGTGTGAAATTAAAATAGCCCAGCCCAAAGAGGTCTACCAGCAGCAGCAGTATGGTGCTCGTGGATACGGAGGACGTGGCAGGGGCCGTGGAGGTAAACGCCTTTATATGCATACCAGCAAAGTCTTTATTTTAATCTAGACTCAATTGTAAATTTGTGTGGATTAACTGTCTGGGTTCTGTGTGCGGGAGAGTTGTGACAAAGGCTTCACCTGTTGTTTTTAGGCCAGGGCCAGAACTGGAATCAAGGCTACAATAACTACTGGAACCAGGGATACAACCAGAACTATGGCTACGGACAGCAAGGCTACGGATATGGCGGCTATGGCAACTATGACTACTCTGCTGGTTATTACGGCTATGGGGGTGGCTACGATTACAGTAAGCGATAAGTGCCCCCAGGGAAAGAAAAAGAAACTTTATTTTCTTGGTCCTCCTTGTTGTACAGAAGAACTCAGTCCCTTTTTCTCTTGTCCTCCAGACCAGGGCAATACAAGCTATGGGAAAACTCCAAGACGTGGAGGCCACCAGAGTAGCTACAAGCCATACTGATCACACGTAGTGCAGGTATGCATTTTTGCATCATCCGTGGTAGTATGAGAACATAGCTGTAACCATTGGTGCCTTTTTGACCCCAAAGATCTCCATCTACTCTAAATCCATTCAAGCATTGTGGTGGGGTTAGGGTAGGTCGTGTTGTGGGGTCTGTGATCATTAAAGATGGATTCATTCCACCTGTCAGCCATCTTAAGATGCATCTCTACAAACACTACTTGATCAATAAGGGTTGAGTTTGTGGTGGTTGAGAACAGGAATAAGGACCGTTCCACCTTTCACCAGGGTGCTACGTGTAATAGCTAGCGGTCGTGTGTCCCCCTCCCCCCAAAGTGTGTCTGTCCATTCACTGACCTGTCAAACTCATTCATGCACCTGTCTGTCTTTGTGTAACTGCATGCCATATTTGGTTTATTCTCAGTAACGTTAAGCACCGTGTTTTTCTCTTAAGGTCTAAAGTAAATAAGAAAAAGAGATCCATGGTCTGACCACAGCGAACATGGGCTCTGGCTTTTCCTTTGGAGTTGGCAGAAATTTGGACTCATGCTCCATTTGTACAGATCAAGTGAGGAACTGGGGAAGCAAATGTCACTTTTCCACTTTTTATTTTATATTGTTTTGTGTCCATTTACATTTCCAGTGATGGAAGTGTTATTTTTACTGTACTTTTTGGTACCTTTTTGAATCTAATGTATTGTATGGTTGTATTTTTACATGTCTACTGGATTTACAGATGAGCAGGAGCAAGAGCTTTTAAAGCTCACAAATAAAACAACTTTGCTTTTTTTTTTTTTTTTTCTTTTGGTGTTTATAGATCTTTAGTTATTTTCTCCCGTGCTGAGTGTTGGATGCGAGTTGCATGGCTTCAGATGTGGGGTGAGGTAAAATAAGGGATTTAAACTAATCAAAGGGTTCATTGTCAGCGTATCAATGAATGTTTGCAGATGGCATAGTAGACGAAGACAACCAGCATCTTTTTTTTTTTCTTTTTTTTTTTTTTCCTTTGGCTTTTAAGGAGATTCTTCCCCCATCATGTCTGCAATTTTAAGTGGCTTTACTAGTGTTATTCAACTGAACGCAAGCCTGTTAATGTAAGAGGGTACTCCCTCTCTCACTGGAAACTCATTCCTCTAGTGTCTTGGGCAAATTGGTAGAAATAAACTTTTGGTTTATATTACACATGGATCTTTTTGTTATTATTTGTAAAGTTAATGTTAAATGTTTTGTACTGTTAAATGGCTTGCTTGTTTTGTCTTGAGTAATGTTAACATCTCTACGGATGCCTCTTTGGGAAGCTGTGGGAGAGGGCTTCACTACCTGCAGGATAACTGGCTGAGTGTTAATACCCACCCCACTAGATGTGAAACTGCGATACTTGAGAATTTTTGTGAATGTGTCCAGGAGTTAAAGATAGTGGTCTGGTAAGTGCTTATCTCAACCATAATGTATATTGAGAACATGTTGCTGATCAGTGTTATAAGCTGGGATTCATTATTTTAAATATTGCTACTGTGGGTAAAAGAAAAGTCAGAATAGACAGTGAGGAGTTGGTGATAACCAAGTTTTATTTAAAAAGAAAAAATCATTATGGAAGTTCATTAATGTCATGTTAGTGTCTTGTATATCAGTCATCTCCCAGGTGGTAAAAATGTGCTACAGCTGGCATCACTTAAAAATATGATTGCCTTCATTTGGCTGGGTTTCATCAGAGAGATGACTGCCACACCATAAATTGGCACTGAACACCTGGGGGGGGGGAAAAGAGATATTCAGTTTTAGGTTGTGTGGCTCCAAACAAACCATAGTGCCATCTACTGTCACTACTTTTCTATTCCCTAAATTTAAGCTTTCATATAAAAATTTACTGCTAGAGACAGTTGTATTACATCAGACTTTAACTAATGCATTTCAAAAACAAAGTGATGTGGTCCCCACAGTGGTCAGTGTTGAGTGCAAGGCGGCAACATGTTCTGCCAGGTGAAATGACTGAACTTGTTTGATCTACTGGAACCTCAAGTATAGACATTCATATCTCTACCTCTGAACTTTATGAATGTGACCTTCTGACAATGTCTGATGCAATTAAAAGTTTTTCTACAGGTTTAACAAACCTTAGATTTCTTCCTTTTCCGGTTTAAGGTCATTGGCTTCCACGTCTGTGAGAACAAGAAAATGTAACTTTATTCTGCACTTCAGTTATGAATGTGTGAAAGAAACTCTTTGTAGGCATCTTTTTTATTATTATTAAGTGTTTTGTGTTAAGCCGATTACATATATACAATCCTGTGGTACCAGTTTAAGTGTCAAGATGGTGTTTGTGTGATTAACCTTTGAGGATGCGGTCAATACATTGCACCACTAGTTCTGCATCCTCCATACTGAAGCACATAGGAGGTTTAAACTTCAAGACACTTTCCCAGGGGCCATCTGTACTGACACAGATTCGATCTTCCTCTTTCAACCTGATGTAAAGGGGACCACATGGCAAGTGTATACATGAGAAACAGACAGCGGACAGGCAAAAACTGCAAAACTATATCGATTAGCTACTGTATTGCACTTTAATCCCATAATTCCATACCTCTTCACCACCAATGCTGCTGTTTCTGTGGCAGGAGTCCTCTGCCCTCTGTCTTTAACCAGCTCAACACCCACAAACAGTCCTACACCTCTGTAAAAAAAAAAAAAATAGAGAAACATCTTTTTGTCACTTTTATGTCACGCCATTATGCTTAATATTATGTGTCAAAGTGGCAGTAGCTTGTATACACATTATCAAAACTGTGTGTATCTGAGGTGTATCTCAAGATTACATTATTTAGAGAGCAGGTTTTTTGTAATATTGAGGGAAGAGGGATTTTTTTAAGACTACAGTTGCTGGAAGTTAAGGAATTTATATCAATACCATCATTCTGAAGAAAAACATTTGATTAAACATCCAGGTTTGGCAAGGAAGCTCAATGCTCCTGATGGGTATGTCTAAAAAATGAGTTGCTGTAGTTTTTTGGTATTTTTGCTCCGTAAATTTTGCTTGGTATTTAAAAGAAATCAATGTCAAACTTAAGTGCCTTACAGAGTTTTTTTTTCGCAGAAAACATTTTGACATGTCAAGGTAGGAAAAGAAAGGGTGTAAATACGGCTAAATTGTATTACTGCTACAGATTCTGGGTGGTTTCACTGTCTTGACTTACTAGGACGTGATTAGCAGGACACATTGTTAGTGTTATGCTTAACACCCATGCTTTTCTTGCAATGATGAGTTAAAATATCTATTGTAAGGCAAGGCTCACTACAAAAAATGAGAATAAATAAATTGGGATGAATTAAATGTTTCTGGGATAAGGGCGCATTTTTACTCTGGTGGTTTTGCATGCTTAACATGACATAATCTTATTTTGAATCCAATTAGCCTGTCTATAATGTAAAGTCCCAACGTGAGTTACAAGCTGTGTCATCTTCTCAGAGGCCCTGCACATTCACACACGGGTCTATTTTAGAAAAATACTTTCAAAGACTTAGTTATACTGATATGCAACTGACATTCTGATGCTGTATAATTTATCAAGATGCATGATTTTCTGGTTACTGAGCACATTTCATTGTCATTACTTCTCTACAACTATTTCAAGCCAAGGCACCCAAGTGTGAAAAATTAGTGCAGCCAATTAAATATCAGCTCTCACACCAAAACATTCGAGCACTGTACCTGCTCACACTGTGAGCCTGGGCTCTGAGAATAGAATAGCACTAGCCTTTATGAGTTTGAAGAGCCGGAGTGAACTAGTTACTGCATCCCTACCTGACATCACCAATTATTTGATGTCTTTTTTGTAGTTTTGTGAGCAAATCTTTAAGATGTGCTCCCACTCTCGCGGCATTTCCTCTTAGGTCCTCCTCCTCTATCACATCCAGGACTGCCAGGCCAATTGCACATGACACTGGATTCCCTCCGAACTGTATGAAGTTGGACAGAAAACTTTCATCTCAATATATGCAACAAGGGTAGTCAAAACAAAATGTCCACAGAAATAGTACACTTGGAAAAATTTTTACAAAATCTACCTTCAAAGAGCCTATGGTCATGTAACTGACACAAGTACTAATACAAATTCTTACTATGTGATCACATTTTACTATGAATGACATGATTAGTGTCAGACTATAAAATCATTATCAGATTACGACTCTAAAGCTGGGAAAAGCTATAGATGCAAACTTCAAGCAGCATTCTTTGATATTTCATTGAGGTTACTGTATAGTCACCGTATTGAAGTACTCCACTCCATTGGCTGTGAAAGCTCCAGCTATCTCCACAGTGGTTGCCACACATGCCAACGGATGGCCGTTGCCCATCGGTTTGCCCAAGGTCACTATGTCAGGACAGAAACCCTCTCCCTGCAGCTGGAAAGCCCAAAAGTGACTTCCCACACGTCCAAAACCTGTCTGCACCTCATCTGCCACATACACCCCACCAGCTGAGTGCACATATCTGGGGAGCGGATGAAGGAGACGTACCATGTCACCATTACTGCTCATGTGGCTGAGCGAAAAAAAAAAAAAAACCTGGAAACTGAGTCACCACTCACTCTGCAACTTGAGCTGAGTATCCCTGAGGCAAGATGATTTGTCCTCCAACACTTGGCAATGATTCAGCAAAGAAGGCACAGATCTATGGGAAAAGGAAATATATAAGTAGTGTAAATGTTATGCGTTGTTCATGTTTATACAGCATTATTCTGGGTGTCTCTTTATGCTGGTAATTGTTTTGAATGTTATTAATTTTATTCAGGCTGCATGGAATATGTGTTGAAGTGTACCTTACGGCCTTTCTTGTGCACTTCCTCTATTATGTCTTTTACCGAATCAGCGTATGCTTGTCCTGGGTTGGGATGACTCTCTCTGTATATGCCTCTGTAGGTATCTGGTAAGGGTGCCTAGGTGGATGAAACACATTTTTTCAGAGAGGCAGAAGTCCACTGTTGGTCAGCAGTTTGTGTTATAATAGTTGTATGAATTTACACACCACATGAACCCATTCTTTCTGTCCTGCCAGTTTCCGGAACTTGTAAGGACTAATGTCGATGAGGGACATTAGATGGCCATGGTATGCACTAGTATAAAAGAAGAGTTAATTGCAATCAATAAGTAAGTGTATTGTCAGAGGGTGAGCGTGTTGCATTAGAACACAATACTTACTGATCAAGCACAATCACATCCTCATGTTGGGTGTGTTGCCGTGCCAAGCGTAGGGCGAGATCATTGGCCTCTGAACTGTCGGAAGAACAGATGGAAAGTAACTTGAATGATGTTTCAGGAATACTTTTCTGTATGGTGTGTGTCAAACAGCATTACTTACCCAGAGTTAACAAAGTAGAAAACACACAGTTTCTCAGGCAGGGTGGCAGCCAGACGGTCTGCATACAGGACTATGTTGTCATGCAGGAATCGTGAATTTGTGTTCAGGAGGTCCATTTGTGCTGCAGCAGCCTTTGTAATGCTTGGGTGACAATGGCCCACTACAACAGAAAAGACTCTGTATGTTTGCCAGCAAGAGACAGGAGTGTGATGAACTTCATTAATTAAAGGCAATAAATGCGTTTTACCATGATGAACGTTGCTGATGCAGTCCAGATAGCGCTGGTGATTTTCATCGAATAGATACTGTCCTCTTGCTCTTACTATTTTCACGGGGTCGTCTGAATAAAAGAGTCTACATGACTGCCTGTAATCGAACCAATTAATGTGTCAGTATCCTTCGTGCACTCACAGTAGCATATTATGCACGACATGACTATTGGCAAGCGCCATGAAAATCAGACAATGCTGGTCAAGATTCATTTGAACATACCCGATTAATCTCTTCCTCATTGCGAGAGTTTCTTCTTTCCTAAGTTTCTGAAGTGCCATGACTTCTTTGGTTTCTCTTGATGTAACGTGCACTAGTCTGCCCCCTTTCAATGTCTTAGAACTATGTGTCCCGTGGCTCTCCCTCTGCGATTGAAGGTAGAGTTAGGTTAGGATAGGTTAGGTTATAGTGAGGCGTAGCAGATATTTAGTCAGGTTAAGGTGAGGGGAAACATTTACAGGGAAACAGACTTCGAGTCCGACTTCATGGGATTGTTTTGCTGTCTCGTCCTGACACCAACCACGCATGCGTCAATGGTAGATTTGGGTTCAATTCAGTTAGCTTTGTTGCAGCATTGTACAACTGAGTTTTTTCTATTGCAGATATGGGTAAGCTGTGTAAATACACATATACCATACCACACATCGTTTAAATTTCGCTAAGACATTGTTTGGTCAGTTGTTGAGTTGATGCTGTCACTTTATTTAGAAGGGTCTAACTGTGGGGCTCTGTATGGGACAGAGACTTATAAAATAACATAAACACATGTTGCTGAAAATGTTTCTGTCAGTTGAAAATACGTGAACAAGTGTCATATTTGAAATGTATGTGCTATATAAGAATTATGAGATTTCTTACAAGCGCGAGTTTTGAGGCGGTGTATAAAAATACCTCTGTATTGGTATCGTCCAAAGGCTATAAATACTCCGCTTAACTGCGCTCTGTCCGGTGCGCTGTGTGCAGCTTCGGTTGCTAAGGAACCATTGAATGCAGGTAATACATCAGGACAGCTGTAGCATGCTAGCGTGCAAACAGGCTGCGTAACCAAGCTAACGCTGCAACTAATTTAGATGTAAATTATCGACCCAGCGTATAAATTCATCATTGACAATTTTCATATTCAATTCTCACGAATCGTGGCTACAACTGGGTACAATGACAAGCTAGTACCTTGTAGCAAACAGACCGAATGTAAGCAAACTAATGCTAGTAACGTTAGTTAGGGCACTTGTTATCGTCTCAGCTAGCTAACAGAACCGGCTAATAACTTGGTGCTCCGCGGGCTGCATCGTGTCGCTGAGCTAGCTTACTATATACTTTACCTACTAGCTAAAGTCGCTATACGATTTAGCCAGTAAATCTAGCCTCATCTTAATCAGTCCTACATGGCCAATGACAAACAGTTGTCCTACAGCTAACATTAGCGACAACGATATAGATCTTTAATTTTAATTGGCTAACACAATCGTGCTTTTTGGATGAGGGCAACCTGCGCAACACTGACTTAAACTTATGTTTTGGTTTGCACGTTAGTGAAGACTGAAAGTATGCGTAAGTCAGAACCAAATACCCGAACAGCCTTAATCAGTAGTGTTTTGTACTAGATATGTCTCGCATGTCGTTTTGACAACATCATGTCATTCATTTGTAGTCCCATCAACATTAAAGTTTCTAGGTCAGATTTAAAAGTGATGTTAAAGTTCTAAATCAGCTGGTGGTTGACAGTAACGCTCTTGGCTGTTTCTGAGCAAATGGAGTCATTTTGTTGTAAGCAGAACTTGTAGGCTTCTGGCATAGGATGAGGTTCAGCGTGTGCCCCTGTGTCGGTGAAGTAGCTTGTCCTCTGGCATGTGGAACTAGGCTAACAGTGTAGCACCATGTTCGCCACAAGGAGGAAGGCCCTGGAAGCCACATCTGACTGCCAAGAGCAAGTGTTGAAACAATGTCTCTTCATTGTGCAGACCTCTAAACGTCGTCAAGCGTTTTAATTCAGACTAAGACACACAATTTGAAGTTAATGCCGTTTATACATTGATACATGGTTTGTCAGCATTAAATGTGCTCTGGATTTTTGGTGCTCTGCACTTCCAGAGACCAGTGCAAAGGTTAAAAGGCCTTGTCACATGTGTAATACAATGGATAAAGATAACATTTTGTCTTTCTGTTTTAATTTCAATTTGAGATTTACAATGTTAAACTGTGCAAAGGTCTGCCAGTGCTGGTTAATCTTCAAAAATGTTTGTGGATTCAGAAACCATTGGATCTTAAAAGCTAGCTAACTGTGCTTTTGGCATAAGATGAAATGGACACACAGGCTGTCTTGTGGTTCTCTGCTCTCAAAGCACATCACACCATTTTGGCTTTGCCTTGGTAATATAAGCCCTCGAGACCTGGTCACTGTTCTTTTGTCCCCCTTGCAAAGATACTATGGCATGCTTCCAACTCCTATCCCCATTCATTTTTCACACACTTCCCCCATCCTTTCCCTTTTTGTCTCTCCCTCCCCCTTCCATTCTCTTCACAGCTCACAACTCTTGTCATTTGTGTTTATTGGACCCAACTGACTTTGATTGCCATGGTATTACCCCAGAGGTTTCACTTGGGGTGTACTCAGCATTTTCTTTGAAATTACACTTGTTCATGTTTGTAGTCCCAATAAGAAGTGGCCATGTTCACTGTGCATGATGGAATGCGAAGTGTTTCTTTGTTCTGGGTCTCTTCACATCTATGTGTGTTCTCTCTGCCTTTTGTGAACATGAACTTCTGCCTTTGCCTTTCATGTGTGAATGAGGCAGTATGTAAATCTGAACCTGGGTCTCATATAGAAATACATGTCCAATACTTGGAACTCATTTCTTCAGTCATTCTGTTCCTCTTTTGTGGGATTTTTCCACACAACAGTTATACCATGTTGAAGGAAAGTCCCCATTAGCAGTGTTTATACTTCTATCTGGCAAATTTATAAGCGTCTGTTCAATGAAGTGCTCTCTCTGCAATGTGTGTGCAACCAGTTTCAGTCAGTCTTGGACATTGTTTCATACGGATCCCTTCTCATCTGTTCCTGTAGGTGCCATAAAGATGATGGTGGAATAGTGAGCAAGCAGGTCAGTCTGGCTGGTTGAGGTGTGGAGGGGACACCACAAACCACGCCAGGATTCTGACTAATAAAATTTCCACTGCCCTCAGTAAATCTCCTCATCATTCATGTCTGTCCCTGCATCGTAGCTACAATTATGGTCACACTTATCACAGAGCAGCTCCGTAAGCAGAGTCTGGAAGAGCCTTATCACAAGGCTTTCTCATTCAATGTGAATGTGGTAAGTTGGAAACAAAACTAAACCCTTTTTTTTTTAATAAATACTTTTTTTTTTTCCTTGATTTGTCTGAATTGGATTTAAGTTATGTTTCTGTTTCAGTCATTACCTGCAGTGGGCTCAAGTCCCACTGTCTCATGGAGTGCTTCTCGATCGAGACAAGGCAAGTTCATTGAATGAAGTGCAGCATCTGCAACCCATTGGTGGGGAAATCTGTCTCATGTATGTCTTTTGGCATTTTCAGAGACCAGCTCAGCTACACACTCATCATCCAAAGCCAATCTTCAGGATGATTCCTGTGGACTTGACTCCCTATGGCCTCCTCCCCACTCTGGAGAATGTCTCCAGAGAACGGAGGTGTCCTTCATAGACAAGGCTTTCCAAAGCTCACCTCCGCCACCACCTCCAAAACGCCACTGTCGGTCCCTCTCTGTTCCAGAGGACCTGTCTCGGTGCCGCTCCACTTGGCATCCTAGTGCATCCAAGGTTTGGACCCCAGTCAAACGTGGCTGCCAAAGTGGAGGAGCATCTAGTTCAGGCTCTGGAGCCAGCTCTTTGCCACTTTGTGGTCCCAGTTCCTCTTTCACCTCTTCCTCCTTACACTCATCTTCTAGCCCTACCTTCTTTAGTTTAGCACTGTCCTCTGATTCCCCACTACCATGGAGCTTCCCATGGGACCCCTGTGACACACTGAAAGGAGCCTGCTCTGCATCCTTTGCCACTCCTTCCTCCTGCTCCTCTTCACCGGCCCCCCTGATTTCTCACTCAATGCTGCAGCGCCGCTTCTCCCTCTCCCCTGTGCACATTCAGGACACCTCTGTTGTGCTCCTGCCCCCCCAGCCCTCCCCTGCTTCTGCTTTGACATATGGCTGTGCTGGCATGGAGCACCCAGCCCTTTCTCCATCTCCCACTTCAGCCTGCAGTACACCATCCTCCTCTAGGCGCGACCTGCATCCGGCACTGCCGCGATGCCACTCACAGCCCTGCGACATGCGCAAACCTCGCTTGAAGAGGCGCCATGACCCAGATGTTATCCCGTACCCCAGGCCAGGCCTTGACTTCAGCAAGATGACACAGGTGAGCTTGAAAGTCCAATGAACTGTCATGGTATGTTGTCGCTCTCAGTCTCTTTTATATTGGTGCATATGTGGAGATACACATTGATGCTGGTATCAGGAAGTAATCGGCAGGGCTGAGTTCACTTGTGTCCATTTTTCTTTTTTTTTTTTTTACTTGGAGAACATTAGTAGGTCTCTGGCAGCACCCCATCCCCCACAACTGTGGCTCAGCTCAGTTAAGCTTGACCCCCTATGCTATCACCTGTACTCATTTCAGATGGGTGGGATCATTAGTGAGAAATGGGGGGGGGGCCCCCAGATTGGTGTCCATATTCCTGTTTCGTTCACATTGGTGCAGATGAGTTTTGATTCTGGGATATGTTTTTGGTGAAGGTAATTTTACCCACTTGGCAACAAACACAATAACACAAATTCTAACCATTTTGACCCATGTGTAATGAGACTTGTCACAGGTTTCCCTGGTTGCAGCTGCTTAATAAAGCATATGAGAAGGAGTTCATAAAGGCTGTCCAGGCAAAATTTTTAAGACTGACAATTTCGACTTTTTAAAATTTTTTTTTTTTTTTTTTTTTTTTAAGTTTACCTTTCACTTATTCTGCGCTAATGTGTTACCATAAAAAACCACCTGTACACACTCAGTTAGGTAACAAAAAATTACAGTAATTTGGTTGGCTGGTGCCCATGATGCTTACCCACACATTCTGATCTACGTGTCAAATAGGTTGTTACATATTTAACACACTTAACAGGATTAAATAACATTAATGTAAATTACATTATTTGAATAGGAGTCTCAAGGTTGTAGAGTGTTTAGGCTGATTCTTTTGGCCAAGTCACACATGCCATACTTTACCAAAGAAACAGGCACTGCCATCCATGCAGAGTTCTTGGAATTGCCAGTGATGTCATTACTGCACCACCTTTATTTTATTACCTTTGGGTGTGGAACCTGGTATCAGGATGAAGCTGATAATTCAGCTCTATTAATGAACACTGGGAATGAGACTACGGTCCCATTTTAGTGAGGTGTTTTGCCACATGTTTAATAGAATTGTCACATGATGCTCATAACGCTTCTGTCCCCTATGTAGATTGGTAATCGTGAGAGCCAAGCATGTGGCACAGGTGGCTGCATAGTTCCAGTTTCCTCCCAGGCAGAACAGCGCTCAGCCTTCTCACCTGCTGAGTTCCTGGGACGAGCCAGCATTGGGCCACTAAGTGAAAGTGAAGAAGATGAGGAAGAAGATAAAAGAAAAAGGACTGTTATAGATGGAGGACAAAAGATTGTTTTTGAAAGAGACTGCACAGAACTGGACTTGAACCTTATAGAAGAAAACTGACCACTCCTTGGGTGCTCCCAGTGTGATTACTGCATTCATAAACATGTTAAGCACACCTGTAGGCTTTGTGCGCTCTTCTGGCAGAATCCTTGGGAACCTGCTGCCCTCCTAAGGCATATGACCAGAGTTCGTAATCAAGAACCAAGTAATTAGGAGCTAATATCAAATTACAATATTATGATTCTAACACTTGAGCTAGTTCACTGTTCAACATTTCACAAAAATGTCAGTGCCTGCCTATTCACTCCATAGGGAAATGTGCATGAGCAAATAAGCGAGTTTTCATGCACACGGATTTTTGGCGACTATTTCATATTGATACAAGTCTTAATTAGCATTAATCATCAGTATGCATCTTGATATCCTTATCAAAGAACACTATATACTGCAGGAAGCAGAATATTCTTAATATTTCCTCATAAGTGATTTGAATACACACTCAAGGCAATATTTGAGTGGGAAAGAGGTAAGCACTCCTCAGTGCCCCATCAGTTACTGGTGTGTAGTCAGTCTACTTTAGTATTCGGGTCTCTGAATTTGGACGCGAGTATATGTGAGCAGGTAATGGTGGACATAATGTTGCCATGTGTCGGTCAAAATAATATGTGAGTAGTCCAAACAACATAAGAATACTATCTATATGTAAATGCTCTCCTGTTGGTTGAACAGGATACATTCCAAGTTTTTGCTGCTGAAATCCTTCACAAATCCCCAAAAAATCTACTTTAACTGTTGTTCTGTCATCAATTTAGCCTGCTGTTTTGGAGCAACTCCATATCATCAAAGGGAAGCTTTTCTTGTGATAGAAGAAAGGATACCTCGCCCTTTTTGTTAATATGTGCTTTTCTTTTTGGAGTTTTATCAATTTCTTGAACATAAACACACCTTTTCAGCACTCATACTGATGATATTGTAAACTGACCATGCCTTAAGCTTAAAATACAGAGTTCTTGGTGCTCTGGTCTTCTTTTCACAGCCAGACATTTTTGCAATCTCCATTTGCGCTGATTCAGATATTTTTGAACAGGTGGCACATGCACTATAATAGTCAGTTGAATAACTGAATTGATGCTGCAGCTGGACTTCATAGGGCACAATGAAATGTACTGTACAGTGGTTAGAGTGAGTACACACGTCGAGCCAATTCTATGAGTGTATGTGACAAAGGTGGTAGTGATGCAAATGATTTGGTGGCCTTTCAGAAATGATTTTTCATGTGTTTTCAGATGGAAATATTACTGTTGCACAATTTATGTACAAATAAAATTTAATAGAGAATGATATTTTTTTTTCAAAAAGTGTCTTGTCTTCCATTGAAAAATAATTTATCCTTCCTGGATTCAAGTAAAAGAGCAGGGGGCCAAATGATTATCAGATTACTGTGTGACCTCTAGCGGCTGATTTAAGTATAATACAGATTTTGCTTCGAAATTTAAAATATTAATTTCATTTTTACTTTAGCAGCACGTATTTGTGCATAGATGGCTAATTTTTATATTAGAGGAAAAACATTTCACACCAACATTATTAACCTGAATTAAATCTATGTAAAACTGAAAAATTAATGAATCGTTGGATCTTTGAAATTATTCAAATGCGGATAAAGTTAAAGTACACTGGAAAAGTTTTTTGGTAATTGCATAAGCAGTCTTGTAACTGCTGAGGAGTCTTGCATGTCTTGGTCAGCCGTGGAAGGTGAGGGCGCTCCTTCCAGGCCAACGTTGATTTTTCACAGACCGTCTGACCCCCCCAACAGCAAGCCACTTCCTCTTTTGTCTAATTTCATGGCGATCGGGAGAGAGGGAACACCACCGACGCACGCACACTGTCTCAGCACTCTTGAAAGAGTTTTTTCGGGGTAAATAATTGACAATTTTTGCAAGATTCGGTCACTGGGTTTCAAAGTAGTATTGCTTGAATTCAGTAATGTGGGTGATTCACCTTTCCCTGTAGAATTAATTCATTTTTTCAGCTTCTGGATCAGATATTTCACATTGTAGCGCCACTCGCTGATAACAAATCGGACGAAATGGGCTCCCCCTCCGCCTGCATCTTTCCCACACACTCAGCGGCACGCTAGTTAACGGCTCTGGCTAGCTAGCGTTAGCAACGCTGCAAACGCCTAATATGTGTAGCTATGGAGATGCTTTATTTTGACACACTTCAAAGTTAGTGGCTGATAATTAACATTCAATACTGTGTATGTTCGAGAGTTAGCAAGAATTTGTAGTTACATTAAAATGTTAGCCACTTAAAGTCCTCAAATGTTTGTGTTTGGATTAGCTAGCCAACATCGGCTAGTTAGCTGCCATGCTATGTATTTAGTTAGCGTTAGCCTGGGTCGCGATTCAGAAGTTAATGTTATCTGAACTACCTCAGAACGAACAGACTAAGCGTGGAAGGTTTGTCACCTAACATGAATTAAATAATTGTAGTATTTGCATGGAACAGATAAATGTCCACCATTCATTTTAAGAGTCCCGGGTATTCTTGGTAGCTGAGAAAAGGGTTAGCTAGCTAGTTAACGGTAACTTGGCAGCTAACGAGAGGCTCTGTGATGTTGCATCGTGAAGTTACCGTTAAAGTTAGACACCCATACGTATAACGTTAACTGTGTACGAGTAGTGTTGTTTTTGCAAGCTATAGTAAAGTTGACCGCTAACAGGTTGAAAAGATAAAATTAGTGAACTGTAAGAGTAAAGTGACTTGAGTACCAGCCAGTTTTGAACGCTAAAATGACTTTAATCAAACAAGTTTATCACCGGGAGATGCACATAACAGTACATTTTAGTGTGTATGAAAGCTTTGCCAGTATTGGTAACATGGAGTGCAATGATTCTAACTGAATGACACTATCATATCTGAAGCCAGTATACCTCTTCTTTGTTTACAGTGTAAACTAAGTTGTCAATCATTGGCATAACGAACATTGTTCTCCAGGTGAGTTTCTGTCTACAGTTTGCTACTATAGAAATAGCCCACTATCACGAATTTCTCTGCTTTTAATTTGATGAACTTAGTTTTTTTCCAGTGGTGAGTGAATGGTTACTGTTCAGCCTGAACTTTTCAAATATCCCTTTTCATTGTTTTAATTGTTACACATGAATGTATTACATTTTCATGCCAGGTAAGCTGCGGAGACCAGCTGCCGAAATATAAAACAATTGTTCAGTGCTAATTTTAACACAAAATTCCTTGTCCAGTGCCCAATTTGTATTTTTCTACAGTTCACTATTCTTGAGAACATGAAGTCATTCAGGTAGTTCCATAAGGAAATATAAACAAGTGCCTTAATGTTATTTCTTTACTGACTTTTCGTATTTGTGTGCAGGTGAATCTAAGTGGACATCATTAAAGGGGCCCCATAGCACTTGGATCTGTTCTTCTCTGTCCCAGGTTCAGACTGCTTGGTCTATGGCGCTGATGGACAAACACAAACAGGTCAAGCGGCAGAGACTTGACCGCATTTGTGAGGGTGAGAGTTCATAAATACTCATACCAAGTAAAAGTAAATATGTGGGAGGTATATTTTGTTACTTTGATGTAAACTTAAACTTTTAAATTAAAACTTTATTGTATTACACACAGGCCATCATAACTATAGAAGTCATACCCTTGTACTAATGAAAGATAATCTTTCATACCTGATTGCAAAGTATATGTCATGACTTAATTAAACTAGAAAATTGATCAAAGTTTGCGCATTCTCTGAAATCAGATACTAACAGTTGTTTATTGGGTCATTCATGCCAATCCACCCAGAATTCAGAATTTCATGAAGAACAAGTTCATGTCATGGATATTCTCGGAAAAAATATCATCTAAAAACTTCTGTTAAATTCATGGGCCTTTGAAAATGCTGTAGCTCTGCTCCAAATAATTTTTTTATGAATTTTTTAAGTTTGGACCTTGGAGCTAAATTTTTAAAAAATAATTTTTGCGATTCTTTGTGTATGTATTTTAAGAATCACCAGCAGCTTATTTTTAGTTGAAATTTCTACTGAACATGAAAACCTAAAGATAATGAATGTTTTACATTAGTAATCAAATTAATAAAACTTTTTTTTTTTCTTACTAGAATGAAGACTTGAATTTTAAAAATTAATATCTCTTCTAGTATTCATTATTTTGGAATCAAATTTAGATTCTGTGTAGTATTGATATAGTTTTATCACATCTAGAAGTTATTTGGTCCTGCATAAGTAAATATAACATTGGAGCTTTAAAAAAAAAAAAAAAAAACACTTTTTAAGATATATTTACTCTCTATCCCAAGAACGAATATTTTAATTTTCTGGAACAGTGCTAATATTCATTGCTGATATATAAGAATTTAAAAATGTTATATTACTCATTTATCTCATTTAAAAATGATTTGAAAATAGCATAGGTAGATATTTTTACTATATGGACTTAAAGGTTCTTTGTTTGCAAGTTACAAATTGTAATGGTGTTGTTTGTCACTTACTAAACGATGTCACCTCTTTGCATATGTTGGGACAAAATATTAATCTTAGTTCCTTAGTTCAGAACAAACATTATTTTTCAGTTTCAGACTCTTCTGAACTAATTTCTTACATCATGGGCTAGTAGCATTAGAAAACAATAAAGCAAGTCTGGGCTAATTCCACCTGAAACAGGTTTGGACAGATTAATTAAAAATGGATTGCAACATACCCAAATATATAAACAAGTGAAATCAAAATTAATCTCATCATTAAGGAGTTCCGTGTGATAGTGAGACCATGGAAAAAGCCTAGAGGAACAAGTCAACTGTCACAAGACAACTTACACTAATGGAAAAGTTGTGCTTTTGAGTTTGGCTCAGTTGGGAAGGAACTGTTGAAGTTGAGAAGTGGATATTTGACTTGACAGATGATGCCACAGTTTGGTTGCATTACCAGAGGTACTTTTTGGGGAAATATAGCTTTCTCCAGAAAGAGTTTTGTGATTCCTTTAGCTTGCAGCAGTGGTACCCCCATGCCCTCCTTGATGAAGGACTCAGAATCCACTGATGGAACAGAAACTGATATAAAAGAGACAAATCCAACTGCGGAGAATGCAAATTCTTACATGATGGAGTCATATAACATCTTTAAATGTTTTATATAGCTGCAATGAATATTAGCACTTTTCCATGAAAAGGTTTCAAGGAAATTAAAACAATCCTTGCAATAATATCTTAACAGGCCAGAATTTTAGCTCTTAAGCTGTATGGCGCTCAGTTTTTTATGTAGGACCACATAACTTTGAGATGTGATAGAAGTATATTGATACCACACAGAATCAAAATTTGATTTTTAGAAAGTGATAACTAGTGGAGATATTAATTTTAGAAAAGGGTAAAAAAATATATATTTTATTATTTTTGATTACTGTAAAACTTTCAAAAATAACTATATACCTAAATACATGTTGCAAAATATCCAGTGTTTCTTGGATGTACAGTAAAAATTTCAACTCAGTCCATTTTTAAAATAAGCAATGTGTAAGGCTTACAATACACACACAAAGAATCACAAAAATTATGAAATTTTGCTCTGAGGGCCAAACTTCATAAATGCAAATCTAAAAAATAATTTGGAGTAGAGCTTTAGGATTTTGCAAGGTGCCATGAAATGGAATTTTTTGGAGAAAAACTAAGACGTGAAATGGGAGGTCCTGGGTTATTTGGTATGGAATTACCCTATTATGCATTTATGCATATTTTGCATAATTCTGCTCTTTAATAGCTGCTTTTGATGTATTTTCTCACTGCTCCAGGAACTTTGTGGTTTTGATGAAATATTGTTTGTTTTATGGTAATGAAATGCTATTGGTTAACACACTTGACTGGTGTTCGTCACCTTAGGTAGTTAAGTGACCCGCTTTATGTTTCTTACTTCCTCTCAGTGTGTTTGAGTGTGGAGGAGATTGCTGTTTTTTGTTTTTCTTATTTTTAGTTAAATTGATGTGCATGGAATATACATATGGAAACTTTGTAGTGTCTTTCATATTGAGGATAACAAGTAAACTTTTTATGTTGCTGCAAGCAAATGCAGTCATGGCCGCTACATAGAAGACTTCTAGAGGAGACAGTATTTTGAGCTGGAGTAGAGTGTAGACGATGGAGATCACACATAATGGTGCACTAAAATGGAGGGAACAGTCTGTGAGCGTCTCAGGAGACGGGTGAAAGGGAGAGGACAAGGTGAAGGGTCGTGGGGCAGGGAAATGGGCCAGCTGTCTCTTTAAAAAATGACAACAGCCCAAACCGCCCTCGGCCTCAGCTTCGGCTATGCTAATGAGGTTAGTGCTGGTTGGCCGGCCCTCAATGGAGCTGCATATGATTGGAGGCTGCTCATGGGGGAGGGACTGGGCGTGGATGACAGCTGGGATCCAGCCAGCCAAGAGCAGGCTGACAGAGAGAGGGAGAAAAAAAGAGCGATAGAGGGAGAGCAAGGCGAGAGAGGGAGAGAGAGAGAGAGAGAGAGAGAGGAAGACAGGCTGACAGACTTCATAATGCAAGGTTAGGCCCGGTGCTCATGTGTTTTCTATTTGGCATGTGTTTTTGAAATTTGTGAACTATGGGGGGGGGGGGTCTAAGAATTGGGTGTGGTGGAGCTATGTGTGTGCAGTTTCCCTTTTTGTGTTCAGCGCGTATTTGTGTTGCCGCAGCCGTTGAGAAGGAACTGAATAACCAAGTGTGTGTGTGTGCCTAGCTGTGTCTGGGTGGAGTACGGCTGCTGCTTGCTGCATTATCATCGTTCGCTGCCCCTCCCCCCTCACCTCTTACTCCTCCAACTGCGCCAGAGGGAGAGAGGAGGAGGGAGTGAGGGGAAAGAAAGGGAGAGAGGGTGGGGGGAATGAATGAATCACTGAATGAATTGTATTGTGTGTGCGGCCATGCTTGTGCTTCGTAGGCCTCGGGTATGCCAGTGTCCTTTACTCAGATTACCCCGTGTGTAGGCCTACTTGTGTATTTCTAGAACTACTTTTTCAGAGAGCGTCTTTGTGATGAGCCCCGTTTGATTTCTCTACATAGTAAGAGTCTCTTTATGCTTTCAGTGTGTTGCAGTAAGCCTGTTAGCATTCTTGAGCCATTTGCAATGAATGTGAATCACACTGCTAAACCTAGCCTAGTAAATTGTAATTTTTTTTATAAGAGTACCAGGCTGCATGTTTTCCTTGGTGTTTTTGGCTGTGTACATTTAATGCATGCTTTGGGAAATGCTCAGACGTCAGAGGAAGTGTTCACAAATATTTGTTTTCCACCTTCGGCTACCAGCTCCCTTCCCTCCTCTGCAGTCTCACCATTACCTCCTGCCCTCTGTCCAAGTAAATGTTCCAGCTAGACACACTCCCCCACCCCGGGAGACACACACACACCTGTCACACAGCAGGGACAAGATAGTGTGTACTGGTGCATGTGTGGGGTTAGTCCAAGCTAAGAACTGCTGAGAAGAAATAGGGAGAGAGGTGTAAAGAGCAACACTAACAAAACCATTAGTGTTAATTTATTTAATTTCCCCTCATTTCACACTAATGCGCTGGCAGAGATGTGGCATTTATTTCTGGCATTGATTTGTTATTGACTTTTTTTGGCCGAATGGTAAATGGCCATGGTGCCACATGGGCCAAATGCACAGATTCTTGCCAGAAAGGTGTGTGTGTGTGTGTGTGTGTGTGTGTGTGTGTGTGTGTGTGTGTGTGTGTGTGTGTGTGTGTGTGTGTGTGTGTGTGTGTGTTTATCTGTGTGTGTCTGAAGAAAGGGGGTGAACCAGAGAAATAGGAAGGAGGGACTCTTCCAGACGGGAGAATTTAGGTCATGACTCAGACCCCCTCATGAACCCCCACCACCTCCTTTCTGAGACCCCTCAGTTTTCTCCACCCCTCCCCCAGCCGCCACACTCCATCACCTCTCCCCCTCCTGTCCCAGCCCCCCCCCCCCGTGTGTGCTCTGCTCATACAGTAGGCAGGTCAAGTTCCCAGAATTAACACTTCATCAAAAGTGCTCTGCTTCATTAACCAGATTCTAACCTTCACCATATGAGGAGTTTAAAGATCTAAGTGTAACAGAGGTGGATTGATGAAGACTTGATGGTGTATATTGGTTCCACGCACTACTAAACAGAGCTGGAGTTCAATACCAAATAGGCCTGGATGCTGGACACTCTCCATGCCCTATTACAGATTTAGTTACACATTACTTTTGTAACCAAAGAACACATCACTTCTGTGGGACATACACCCACACATCCTGGTAGTTTCCTTAGGGTGCTGATGGAAAAAGAGTCATAAAAGCTTGAGTTATTATTGTCTAAGCAGTGTGGCAGTTAGCCCTGTTAACTTTAGTCATGTGTGGTGGGGGATTTTGTGTGAGGGTATGATGACTTGCATCTTGTCAGGTAGTCCATGGGAAATGCAGACTGAGTCACTAACCTCCACTTTAACTTTAGTGGTTCTGAAATACAAGTGGCTGGTAGCTGTGTACACTAAGTGTCATCAATAATTGCAGTAAGAATGAGATGAAAACCTGTAACATAAAGCTTTAAGTGTTTATTTGCTTTTAATGTGGTTCGGGGACTTTTATTTTTAGCATTTTTTTTCCTTGATTTGTAATGGTCATTAAATATTTAACCACTTTCATTTATTGCTCACATGTAACA
Organism: Seriola aureovittata; assembly: GCF_021018895.1. NCBI lineage: Eukaryota > Metazoa > Chordata > Actinopteri > Carangiformes > Carangidae > Seriola > Seriola aureovittata. The sequence continues at coordinate 17,093,751 of NC_079371.1, forward strand.
ACAAACACTTGTTTCTTCCTTCTGGTCTCAGGTATCCGACCCCCCATCCTGAACGGGCCAATGCATCCGCGGCCCCTGGTAGCCCTGCTGGACGGGCGGGACTGCACTGTGGAAATGCCCATCCTCAAAGATGTGGCCACAGTGGCCTTCTGCGATGCCCAGTCCACACAAGAGATACATGAGAAGGTATGCAAATAACCACACTGTTATCACTATCCATGAGAGCAAAAAACTTTTTTTGATTCATCCTTTAGTTTGAAAGTATTCCACATCTTCACTGTACCCAAAAATACGTTGCCCTCTTCCTGTCCAGCAGAACTGTCGCTACCGACAGCCTGCCAACTAATATTTAGTCAAGCTTGGTCCCTTCTTTCCAAGTGACATGATTCCATGTCCCTTGTTGAAGTGGCGTAATATTTGAATGTTTAGTGCATTTTACTGTGATGAACATTCGGATTATTTAAAATGCATTTGTCCTTTGTAGGTGCTAAATGAGGCAGTGGCCGCTCTGTTGTACCACACCATCACTCTATCCAGAGATGACTTGGAAAAGTTTAAAGGTCTACGCGTAATTGTCAGGATTGGCTCAGGCTTTGACAACGTTGACATCAAAGCAGCTGCTGAACTAGGTGAGCTTACCCAGAACAGCACTCGCAGTTATTCACAGTACTCCTCATGACAGGTGCTGTTGTCTTTAATGCTCATCTTTTTCCTCCTCGTTTTCGCCCCTCCACGCAGGCATTGCTGTTTGTAATGTGCCAGCAGCCTCGGTGGAGGAGACAGCCGACACTTCGCTATGTCTGATCCTCAACCTGTACAGACGAGTCACCTGGATGCACCAGGCCCTCAGGGAGGGAACCCGTGCCTCTAGTGTGGAGCAGATCAGGGAGGTGGCAGGCGGTGCTGCTCGTATCCGGGGCGAGACCCTGGGCATTATTGGCCTGGGTGAGTGAAAGGCATGGGCAGGGGTGGCTAGATTAGTTAAAGAGCATTATTGCTTCATATTCCAGCAGTGCCTTTAATCCAAGATTGTATTTGTCTCATTGAGTTATAATTGAACATAATTCATTTTGTGCTGAAATGCATTAGAGGATCTGTTTAATCCAGTGGTTCTCAAACTTTTTCTGCATGCCCCCCCTCAGAAGTCGAAAGAGATTCACACACACCCACCCTACAATATTTATCCCTAACTCTATCAATAATAGGGGAAACAACTAATGTTCCATGTGTCCATGTTGGATTTTAGTGAAATAAAAGTCAGCAGGATATCATCAGCAAATTTTTCATACATCAGTCATATTCATTCAGCTTAGTTTCACTCAAAATCTTTTCCCCTGGTCGTTCACACCCCCCTGCAGTGACCTGAGAACCACTGGTTTAATCCAAGCTGACAGTTGATGGTCAGACAAACAGTATGCTGTAGGACCTGTTTGGTATTTATGATTTCTATTTTGGTTCCAACAGGGGCACCTCAGTGGCTGTTAATAACCTTACCATTTCTCTTTGTCTTGCAGGGCGTGTTGGCCAAGCAGTGGCTCTGCGGGCCAAGGCCTTTGGTTTTGGCGTGATCTTCTATGATCCCTACCTGCCCGATGGCGTGGAGCGTTCACTAGGCCTGCAGCGCATGGCCACCCTGCAGGACCTGCTCATCCACTCGGACTGTGTATCCCTGCACTGCAGCCTCAACGAGCACAACCACCACCTCATCAATGACTTCACCATCAAACAGGTGTGTAGGATACAATCCGAATATGCACAACACAAAATTTGTCTTATGATTGCTTTCTCATCAGCAGGCATTTTGGATTTTTGTTTGGGAAAAAAGCAACATCTAATTATGGTGCACTTATGTTAGCTTGGTTGAAATACTCTAAATAAAAAGCCTGCCTGTATGTTGCTACTGGATCATCTTAAATAAGATTGAACCATTTCATCAGATTTCTCTGAATACTGTGATGCATTAGTGGAGTGGTCCTCAATTTCATTAAAATGAACTGTATCTGGATATATTCATCATTCATGTCATTCATTCGTATCAGTCATTTTGAATTTCTTATCAAATCAGTTTTTTTCCTTCCTTCTGTGCATCTGGTTCTGACTTATTTTTTCCCTCTTGCTGTATGTGGAGCAAAAAGTTGTTTGCTCGCTCTGAGGTTTAGCTACATTACCATGTAAAGTAAATTGCTGCTTTAGCACATTGGGTCCTGTCCCAATGGGAGCACATCCTTTTCTTTAATAGATTAATGGGATGTAAAAGTTAGATATGCAGCCTGTCAAGCCTAATATGCAGAACCCTGAACCATCTATTAGACCAACTGGTTGATATCATTTGCAGTTCATTGTAGGAGGCTGCAATATTACCAGCAAGAATTGGTATTCAGTTTTTGCAGCTTTTTATGCAGCTTAAAATCCTGATTCAAGCATTTGGCCGACAGTGTTTGAGTACAATTATAATAGTGTAGGCACCTTGGCCTGAATCAAACATTGCCTCTATATTGTAGGGCAGTCCGTATTATAGATTGGAAGAATAAAAGTTGAATATATGTGTCCCATATGATGTCAGTGTTTACTGATGGTATTTTGTGGCGGATTGAAAATGTCAGCCTTTTTGGACTTAGTCTGCTCCTCATAGTTTAATCATACTGTTGCTAATTCTTGATACAGATGCGTCAGGGAGCCTTCCTGGTGAACACATCGAGAGGGGGTCTGGTTGACGAGAAAGCATTGGCTCAGGCCCTGAAAGAGGGCCGGATACGAGGGGCTGCCCTGGACGTCCACGAGACAGAACCATTCAGGTAACCATGGTACACTCCTGGGTAGGGTGGGCAATCTGACCAAAAGATCATATGACAATCTTTTTAGGTAGGATCATGACCCAGGTATATCCCCACAGATTTAGTTGAACTTGTGATTACATGACTAGTTGTAGTTCACTGGACACAAAGCCTGTAACTTCAACTCAAAGGCCCAGCTCACAAATTTGTTCAAATTCCCGTCTCCTCCAATCTGAATGTGATCTGATGTATCCTTCCGCCGCTCTGATGGTTCTTTCGGATGTTTGTCCACTCGCCGCTATTCTTTGCCCACAATGCTGTGTTCTGTTTACAAATTGTCACACAGTCACACTTTTTACTTAGTTGATATAGAGTATTCGTTTGGTCAGCGCTGTTATTTAATTATGAGATGCTATACGTAAATTTAAATTTGAAAGTTCAGTCGCTGTCCCAGCTCGTCCCATCTTGTGTTTCCCTGCATGCAGGCACATCTCTCACCCAGCAGATGGATTGCAACTCCACCGTCTCAGACTGCAGCTGGTGACGGTGGTTCTTGTTCTGCTCAGGTGGAGAACTGGTACGAGGGCCTTAAGCCAAGCTCGCCGAGGCTGCAGAGCAGAACAAGAACTACCGTCACTGGCTGCAGTTAGCAGGCTAGCTGCTTAACCATTAACAATTGGCTTATTAACTGTATTGAACTTTTAAAATTAAACATCTCAATATAGCACCTTTTTGAAGACATGATCTACGATTCATCTGAAAAGTAGATCATATGCCAAAGAAAGATTGTCCACGATATAAGATCATCAGATCGCCCACCCACTACCACTGGAATACACTTGCCCATGTACGACCACAGATGTGCATGACAACACAGTCGCATCACTCCTCTCTGTAACAACCTTTCCCCTTCTTAACAGTTTTTCAACAGGCCCTCTGAAGGATGCCCCCAACCTAATCTGTACCCCGCACACATCTTGGTACAGTGAGCAGGCCTCTGTGGAGGCTCGCGAGGAGGCAGCCAGGGAGGTTCGGCGTGCCATCACTGGTAAGACACACACTTTGAAAAGCATCAAATCTTGGCATTTGAGAAGCTGAAACCAGCAAACCAATGACCTTTTTATATATATGACACACACACTCCACACGCCGTTATTAATCATTTTATATTCGAAAATAATATTAAACTTGAACATGTTGTCAAAAAACAGGATGCTGTCAGTAGCATGAACTCTGTTTTTCCATCTCGATGAGGTTGTAATGGTCTGTTGTTCCCGCTGTAGGGCGTATCCCTGACAGTCTGAAGAACTGTGTGAATAAGGAATACCTGATGGCAGCCTCTCAGTGGCCCAGCATGGAGGCAGCCACTGTTCACCCAGAACTTAATGGAGCCACTTACAGGTGAGGGTCATGAGGCTGAACATGGATCTGGAGGCAGTAAGAATCAGCTGTCATATGATTCTTGGGCTTTTTCTGCCTGTGTTTTAGATTTCCTCCAGGCCTGATCAATGTTGCAGCAGCAGGGGGTCTCCCAGGAGCTGGCGCAGGGGTTGAAAGCCTGGTTTCAGGAACCCTGGCGCATGGCATCGCCCCCGTCTCTCACCCCCCCCATGCCCCCTCTCCGGGGCAGCCCACTAAGGCTGAAGCCGACAGAGACATCCCCTCCGACCAATAGCCCCCCCTGCCGCCGCCAGTACATTCCGTCACCTCTGGAAACCACCCCCCACCCCCACTTCCCAGCATCAGACACAGCCCGACCCTCCAGTACATCGGCAGCACCAGTTTGACCTGACGTGGATCTACACAGTCTTGTTTCTCAGATCACATAACCAGCCCAGGAGTGACCTATCCACAGCTACCCCACATCCCACCCACATCCCTCCAGAACACACACCCATCCCTCCATCCAAGTCTGCATCTCACCCACCCACATGCCATCCCCTCCTCCCTTCACTCCCCCACAACGTCAGCAATAACTCTGTTCTCAAGGATTCAATGATTGGATTGGTTTATTTCCTTAGTTGGCCGTTGTTTTAATGGAAAGTTGATCTGTTGTGGTTCTAGGTGTTAATGTTTGTTTGTTTTGTAAAGAAAAAATAGCATTTCTGACACGAGGCTTTACAGTCTGCTGCCTCCTGCAGTCCTCCTCTGACTCTGACCAGTAGAGGCACAGAGGCAGAAAGTTTGAAGCCCCCCTTTGTACATTAATGGCTCATGTTACTGCTCTCTTCTTTTTCTTTTCTTTTTTTCTCTCTCTCCCCCTTCACCTTTGTTGTGATAGGGGAAAGTAAACCAGACAGAATCACAAACAGTAAATCCTGTCCTCCCCACCAGGCATCTAGCTACCCCTCAGTCCAATTTTGCCCTTCGTCCCCCCACCCCCTGGCACTGTCATCAGCTTGCTCAGCAGAGGGATCCTTAATGCTGTCAGTGTGGAGCTATTACAGACTGTCAAAATATATTTTATCTACTCAGCTCACACTTAAGCAACCTTGATGGAGTGACAGCCAAGATCTTTTGTCACATTTTACCGCTGGGATTGTCCAGATCGAGTACAGTCATCCCTGTATTTACACATGTTTTGTCCCCCATGGATTGTTCTGTCATGACATAATAGCTTAGAGCATCATATCAGAGAGCACCTAGGTGTGAATTTCTATCTCATGCCAGCAGCCAGGGTTCTGCGTGTGAGGTCTCTGCACATTGGGCCCATACAGTATCAAACAGCAGCTTTTTCTTGCTGGAAAAACAGCAGCATGCCAGGGACCTCGCCAGCAGAGGGCACTGTCTGACCACTCAGAGCTGCATGCAGCTCATGTCAGTCAAACAGATGGACGGTTACAGGTTAGTTTTAGTGAAGAAGAACATGATCACACACTGCCGACATTCAGAACACAGGATGGGTGACTGGGGATCGACTACCGCCTTATTGTTATTGCCTCACTGTACCCCCCCCACCCCCACCCCACCACCACCACCACCACCAAGCACCCACCCACCCACTCTGCACTCTTCTCCCACTGTCATAACTGACCCTACACATCTGCTCATGAACCAGTGTGCATCCACAAATTCCTTGAAGTGTGAGGGGACAGTAGAGATTAGATTCCCTGTAGGAGCAAGGGGACAGTGTTCTTGCATGCTGGCTTTATTAATGACAGTGGTGTGTGTGTGTGCGCGCGCACGCGTGTGTGTGTGTGTGTGCGTGTGTGCGTGCGTGCGTGCTTGTGTGTGTGTGTGTGTGTGTGTCCACATGTGCGTGCATGCGTGAGTGTATGTGTGTGTGTTTGTATGTTCCCTCGCCCTGTTATGATAACAAGCTGTTGTCTTTCCAAAGGAATAGTCCCTAGGAGTAACTCTTTAACGCTGTTGCCCTGGTGTCAAGGGAACACCTTTCTAGTACCTCAGTAACAGATATTGAATGTACCGTGCATACCCTTTTATTTTTTGTACAGATTTTCTAGATACTTCTTTACTATTCTTTACCAGAAGGGTTGTGAAATTGTAGCAGTAATGATACAATAAAAAACAATTGCCCCATAAAATAAATTGACAAAATCTTTGTAGGTTCACTATAGGTCATTGAATACTCAGGCTTCAAAACCAGTGTTTATCTCCTTCCCTTTACCTTTTGATTTCCTCTTTGTGTAAAAGTCAACACAACGCTTTCCCATTCTTAGACTTCAGACTGTAGTAGATGTGTTTTGACCTCCATCTTACCGGCTAATGAAAAATGAGGAAAAAAACAAAAGGCGGTCGTCGTGGTCTGCTAGTTCTCTTTTATTAGAACAGTAGTAGTAGATGCTGTTTGGTTTTGTTTTGTTTTTGTTTTTTTTTTTACCCCCCTTCATTGTCAAGCTGCTCTATCTATAGTGCATGTGAGGTAATTTTCTAGGGGAAATACTATTGGCTTAAAAAAAAATTGGTGTCATCTTGCTGTTTCCCTCTGCTCCCCGGCCTTCTCCCCCTCAGAGTGTTTTCAACCCGAGTTGCCATTTTTGTCGTGGTCAGTTTTCCAGTGATGTACAGTTTTCCCCTCAGAGTCTATGAGAGACATGGAGCATGTCTGTGTCCTGAGATGCTAGGCTCCTCTGTCATGTGATGAGTATATATTTTTAAAAAATAACCCCCATAGTTCGGATTATGAGCATTATAGTAATCTTAAATTTTGCTGTTGATGATGATTATTATATATTTTTTTTTTTTCAGTTCAGCAGTGCACTGTTATGAAAACCATTCTGTTTTTATTGTAGGATTTCATTTTTATGGATATGCTGTCTGTGTTCTACATGTTGTACTGAAACATTTCAGAGAAAACAAGAGATCCCTCTCGTGGTGATTTTTTTTTTTTTAATTTGTCTTATCCCAACTGTCCTTTCCAGCTGATATCCTCTGGGCCTTACTATTTCTCTCCTTGTTAAAGTAGCTGTTATAGAAAGTCGCCATGGAACCACTCACTGCCTTAATACAGTTGACCACAGCAGGTGAAGTCAGGAGACACACCCAGTTGAAAAGAACGGGCCACAGTGGATGCCGCTCCGCAAAAAGCTCTTCACACCCCAACAGGAGAAAATCTACAGCACCTTGCATTTCTTTGAACGACATTTGCCTTTGTAGACAGTTTTTGGCTCATTCTGCAAACACATAAAACCAGTGTGAATTCTTATTGTGCATTAATGTTATTTTTTGTTTGTCTTCTAGTTTTTAATAGTTAAGTTACCCTGGCAGTGTGTATGTGCGTTGGCTAACAGATAAGCACAGTGTGTATGCTCACAAAGCCACAGCTGATATTTCACTCTTGGGTGTGAGAATGCCCCCCCACCCCACCCCACCCCCCCACCACCACTCTGGGGCTCTTAAAGTGTCTTTCACAGTGCTGCCAGAGCCCCAGTGGGGCTGGGAGTGGGAGGGAATAGCGGACACTGGTGTGGTCTGTCAAAAAAAAAAAAAAAGCAGAAAATTACGGTGAGAATTGG